>NC_071336.1:21385833-21720000 GCF_027744825.2 Synchiropus splendidus
TGTGTCATGCGTGGTCCCACCGCTGATGACTGGCTGATTACCATCTCATTAAAAGAGACATGGCCAGGCAGGGGAGAGAAGGAGCTGTCACACTTTAAGCAGCTCATCAGGCAACAGAAGAAGAAAAAACAACTGCGTCTCGTCTGCTGAAACCTGTAGGCAGAGACGTCTTCCTTATGCCTGATGCCATTGTTTTTAAATGCTAGATTTCACATTTGCAATCGGAGTACAAGTCACATCCGACTTACGACCTGATAGACTTACGGCCAGCAGATGCTTTTTTTTTATTTTTATTCAACGTCTGGCACCGCAGCACGTAGCATCACGTACGACAGTTACGGCAGCACAGTATCCCAGCATCTCACTCTCACACAGCCATCTACCACTAGAGTAGTACTTATAACCCTCGCCTCGGCTATTTTGAATGGCATTCAACTTACATCCAATCCGACTTATGACCGGGTTGGTCGGAACCGATCCCGGTCGTAAGTCGGATGCTACTTGTATAGTATTGTTTTCCCACTTCATATGGCACTCACTTTGTTCCATTCTGTAGCAGACTTGGACTTTGCCCTCCAGTCCATTTTGACAGCTTCAAAAAGGTTTTCTGCTGAACGAAAGCCGGTCCAGCCAGACCCACGAGACCACGTCCCGCCCCATTTGCACCAGCAGCCCCTTCAGTTCCGCCACGTCCACATACGATTTGGACATCATTTGATCTGGAAGGCTGATGAGACATCTTGACTTGTTTGTGGGGGACATAAAACCTGTTGGATATGACCGACTAATAACTGGATTCATTGTCTTAATAAGTGATGTCTCATTGCGATTCCATGGGTCATGAGTCATTGCCATCTTTCTGTTTTCTGTGACAGTGTTTGTGGCCTGCTGGTGTGATCTTTATTCCTGCTCCTCGTGTGTTTGGGGGCCAAGGGGGTGCGCTGGGTGGAAAGAAGACAGAAAGATCCCAAGGTAATCTGAAGCACAAAGGCAATGTCATTATAGACATGGCGGGACATTATTCTAAAATGGCAAGTGATGCAGTGCTCAGACAGTAGATAAGGTGAAGAAAAAATGTGCAGGAAAGAGAAGAGAGTGAACGCTTGAATTTGTCACGGACAGATAAAAACAGACTCGAGCCAGGCTGGAGGACACTGCGATATGGGCTGTTTTTTTTTTTTTTCCTCCTCCTATTTTCTTCTCCCTCCCTTTCACTATACCCTCCTCACTTTCTTTTTTGAGGTTTATCTGACATACGATGAATACAGCAATTTTATCTGAATAGACAAAGGAGCGGTGACATGCAGCTTCACTCTGACGATTGACCTTGAAGGAGATGAAAGAAAGGAAGGGAAAAAAAGAGGAGGAGAAGAGAAAGAGGGGAACGGCCATGGTCTTTGATGCTTCTGTCTGTTTGTTGCAAATCCTGCTTTAATCTCGTTCTCCTTTTTTGTGTAGATTGCAGAGTTGTTTGAAAGAGTAATTTTCACTTAAAATGAATATCAGATTATTTTAGAGGCTGCGGTGGACACATGTCTTTGATAATCTATTGTTGGACTCGACACCATTGTAAGTGACAGGACAAAGAGAGGCTCAAAATCGACACCTTTGTTTATTCATACGAATTTTTGATGAAGTTAGGTTTTGAGAAAGAGTGCAGTTGGTGGATGTATTGATGGACGATAGTTTAGTGGTGGAGCTACATGGTCTTTTTAGCAGATATAGGAGAGAGATTAAAAAATCTGTGTTGATTTTCCTCTGCATGACCCAATGTTGATCCATGAAATCCCAGACTCAATTATTCAATGTCCTTTCTATGCCATGTAGTGCGGCCTGTACTTGGAACCAGAATGTAAAGATTGCTATATTAAAATTAGGCGACTCTATTTGTCTTCTGAGAATCTTTTATCATATTCAAGCAAAACTGGTTTGTCACTGAAATATCCTACGCCACACTGTGATTCCAATTGGGCCCTGAATAATGAAATCTGTTGGAGAAAATATGAATCGATACCCAGCATTAATAGGGTGTGTTGCTGCCACAATTGTTTCATCCGAAAATCATTTTCATTATTTAGTATAAAACCCATGTTCAGGTTCAGTTTATGAGCACAATTCTCCTTCACAAAGCTCCTCATGCAGCTCCAAAAGAGGTTCAACTGTATGCAGCATAAACTTTGGTGTCTTCTGGATGAGGTGAAGTACAACATCGACTTGATGTGACTTTCCAACATGGCCCGCCCTGCTCGCCACCGTGGCCCTTTCATTCCTGGCATGTGATTTGTGCATACTTGTTTTGATCGTATTGTTAAGGGGTCTTGAATTGTTGGTAGATGACATTAAACCTGCTGGATTTGACTACTGACTTAATACATGATGTCTGGTTGCTATTCTGACGATCCTGAGTCATAGCCATCTTTCTGTTTGACACCATTTGTGGCCTGCTGGGGTACAAAACCTTCACTACAGTAAGAATACGACTCATACTAAGTAGAAATAATATAAGGTACTTTGGAAGGGACAGCTTAAAGTGATTTGAAGCACAAAAGACAGCTGAATTGACTTACTGTTACGATTACTATTTTACAAGTTTGTTTTGAGCAATTTTTTTTTTTTTCATTTTTTGGTTCATTTGTTTTCCAGTTCCCAGTCAGTGCTGTTTTCTGCTGAGCCATCTGATCTTGTGCCACTGCTGAGTTCCTTTCACAGACTCCTAAACCGTGCGTCAGATAAGAAGAGTTACAGTACCTAATGTGGACTTTCCATGTGGCCCATGCATTTCTTTACTTTCTCCCCCCCCCCCGATTTTTAATTTCATGCTGTGCAAATCTTCTGGGATTCATATGTACGTTTGCAAATGTACCAGTCACATGATTGCTTCAGCATCAAGGCCTACAACTCTGGAGAACCTTTGATCCCAGGTAGCAGCTGCTGATGTCACCCAGAGTGCATGTGCTGAGGTTAACACTTTTTGGCACACCTAAACTTTGTAGTCTGCAGCTGCACACTGGGCTGGAACAGATTTATATGTGGTCCACAGCTGGCAACCAGCGCTGTGATGGGATGTCACCCGCAGCACAGAGTTGACTTCTGACCAGACCAATTAATGAAATGTTTTCTGACGTTGCCTCGTATGAACATGATTCTGCAGCAGATGTGATGGCCAGAAATGTGTGCGTGAGTGAGCCACATGAAATTTGTGTAAGAAAAAAAAAAAGGAAAAAGCAATTCCTCTGAGCTTGTGTCAGGAAGTGGGTTATTTCTGTAGTTTTGAAAGATAGGGTTTTAAAATTTGACAGCACCATTTAGGTATGTGTAACTCTGCAAGTCATGAGCTGGAGACCTTCCACTTTCCATTCAATTTGTGTTATAAAAGATATAAATGAAACAGGTGGGGAAATGTCTTTTTTTTTGCCTCCTGCTCAACTCAGGGTGGTGCTGTCTGTCTCACCACAACAGGAAGATGCAAAACTTCTATTCTAGATATCTACAGCCTTCAGTAATAATTGCCATTTCTGGAAAAACAGATCGCAGAAGTTTTTTGTTGAGACGCAAATTGCGAAAATTGAAAAGGTAGCACATACAACACCTACTGAGCAAGATCCTGCTGAGGAAGTGGGAAGGTCATTTTGAGTCCAGTTACCTCCTGTTTTTGGTGCAGAACTGCCAAAAATGTGAATGTGTGCTAATCTAGCTAGCCACACTACGGCTAACTACAGGATCACATCAAAACAGTAACCATTTATCACTACAAACATGATCTACGATGTAATAAACACAATAACTAAACAAGAAAATGACTGGCTGTTTCACAAATCGAAAATGTATCAAATGAAATGATTTTTGTAGTTGATGCATTTCAAAGAAAACACACAAATATATATATATATATATATGTGTGTGTGTGTGTGTGTGTGTGTGTGTGTGTGTGTGCGTGTGTGTGCGCATGTATGTATGTGAGTGTGTGTGCTTCTTCCCAAAAAAATCCATATGTGGAGGGAACAATTACTAAACTACAAAAAAAAAAAACCCTGGTATAGAAGCGTATATAAAGAGTGCAGTGTTAAACGTGTCAGTGGTTTGCCTTTGTAACAAGTGAATGCCTCTGCAGACAGTGATCTTTTAATCTGTTAATGTGAAGCCATGAATAATCCCACATCTGGAAGTTTTACTAGTCTGTAATTGCAGAGCTCCTCACAGGGAGCCCCCTGAGCCCCAGCAGAACAAGAATGACCTGCATTCAGCTGCGATAACATTTACTGGGGATGAAATTTGTGTTAATTTCAGATGACTTGCCTTTTCCAAACCAATTTGGTTTTCACTCTGTTTGTTGATGTTATTCCTAATATGACCGTGACGTGCATTTCCACAACAGATGGATTCTTGTTATTCTTTCGTTCATCCGTCTCCTTGTCCACTTCGCTCTCCCTCTCTGTTTCTTGCCGGCGTGCAGGATTTCATCTGGACAGGTGCTTCCTGTCCGGACCTTGACGTAGAATTAACCGCAAGTCCAGATGTGAATGTATGGCCTCAGTGTATGTAGACAGAGAGGAACGAGGCTTCTGCTCAGGTTGGTCAATTTACTGCTCCTCTTTGTTGCTTGAAGATTTGAACAGGAGCAATAAAAACCTGGAAAAAGCATGAATTAAGCAAGTTCATGTCTTCGGGACTTATTCTTATGAATTGTTGGCCACTTGTGGATTGTCTTCAGGTCAGATTTATTCACCCTTTTAACAGCTTATGTGCATATTAAATTCCAATGTGTCATCTTATTCGCTGTTTTTTTTTTTTTTTAACTGAAAAAGACCCAGCAAGACCAGGCCTCTTTTGCTTCCACTACACTGATAATACAAATAGGCAGAAGCCCAGACAAACCAGTCGCACGGTTGATTTATGAAAGAGAGAACTTGAACCAGAGGAAAAAAAAATGTGTTGCTTGTTCAAAACACAGCAGGGCGGGTGAGCAACAAGCATTATAAGCCATACAAGTGAATGCTGACACCTTCAAAACCTTCCCATGTCCTCATGGAATTGCAGGACTCCACTAGAGTATATTCATCTGTTTCTGGTTCCACAGTGATTTTTTTTCCCCCAGAAAATTTCAATGAATTATGTTCAGAACGTTTCAGATTAATCTGCTAACAGATGCAGTCTCTCTCTAGCAAAGGTATCTGCAAAATTGAGAGAGGTAACTTTGCAACTCAAACGCTATGTTCATAGGACCACTGTCATCAGCATAAATGCACGTTCTGAAAACGGTTGATGAAAACACATCTTTCCGAATGAAATGCCCTAATTTTCTTCATTCCGAATTTCATGTTGTTTGGATCGAGAGCGATGGTTTACCATGTACCTACCCGATCTGATCATCTATCTCAGTCTGGACTGAGTTTTGTATCACTGTGTGTGTTTGCTCCATGTGACCAGTAAGTTTACAGTCAAGTCTATTTACAGTCCTCAGGAAGCAACACAGCAGCAAAGCCGAAAAGCTCCACATACAAAACCACTTGCAGCATGTGAGCATTAACTTCCAAATAGCGCTGCAAAATGTGTCACACAAAATACACATCATGAGGGACTATATAATATTGCTAGGTATTGGATGCCGGATTGTTTACGAATCTATATAAGAAGTAGTGTGTCAGAATAGCTCGATTTAAGCTCAGTGACAACTGTTTCCGAAGCAGAAAAAAAAAGATTCTGCCACACTTATGCCGGATCAGTCTATAAGCCGCCGGAGCAGCGGTGCACTCTACATTGGAGAAAGGGGCAACAGCTTGCACAAGCATCACATCTGACCTCATTTGTAAAACTTGAAACTCGGCGATGTTCTGCATGTTCTTCATGACAGAAATATATTTGGACTTCTTGCATCAGACTAATGAACGAGGCACTTTATTGACATTAAAGTGCTCACAGCTCAAGGCTGTGGTGGCGGAGCTCTGGACACGCGAGTAAAAACAACGCATTAAGTGATCTAATGTAATGAAGTCGCCTGTAATTTCATTGGTCTGAAGTGCTTATTTGCCTCATGTCAAATGTTTTAACAGATTTGTGCGTGCAGGATTGTAAGACACACTCGATGTTTGAGAAAATTGAAGGATCTCAAGAGCGGTTTATTTTAATGGAATCTCCTGCTGTGTGTGGAGTTGGCATTAGGGTTACCTTTCTTTTACGTGACATGACGCCCACTGTGTCAGGGAACTCAGCAGAGTCCACTTTAAAATAGTTTAGATTTGGCACCTTATGTGAGAGAATACTTCGCACTTCAAGCCAGTATTGCTGGGTATTTCAGCTCTTGCCTGAAATCAACAGCCGCACAAGTTTGTTTCACGCTAAGCAGCTCTGTATCTCATTTGGCTGCAGTGGATGACTGCAAGATACTGCATGTATGTGCTCCAGAAAAGTGAGGAACATATTAAAAAAAAAAAAAAAATCCAGCTACCTCTGGAGAATCACTCCACAACCTCTTTTTGTGAAATTATCGTTGGAGTATTTAAGGATTTGTCAAGTCAGAGCTAAATGGCGACAGGAAACTGAAAGATAAAGCTGCTAGTCTCTTGACCTAGCTAGGCATAAGTGGCGTAATATAAACGAATGAAAGGCTTTTTCGCGACGCTGAAGTGATTTCTTTCACTAATTGCAGGATTCAATGAAGAGTTCAGCTGTTCAGCTTGTTGTGCATATGAAGCAGGTGAGTGGATCACATCTCCTTGATTGCCATTTCTCTCCTCTCATTCAGTAAGTTGGTCCACTTATCATTCTGAAGCATCGCTTGGAATGTCATGTCGACTTTGTGATTGTGTGGCCTGTTGAAGCACGTGCTGTGTGTTTAACACCAAATGCTAATGTTATATTCTATAAGAGCCAAACTCTTTCCAGGTTAATGGCATTACAACGTGGCCTTCAAGCACACATTAAATGCATGTAAAAAGAGCTTTTGTAGGTTTTCCTTCCGTTGCTGTCTTTGTCCTTGTCTTGAATGGGAACGGATAGAGAGAAAGATAGGGAGAAATGGAAAGGTCATGAGTGATGGATGCTTCGTGTGGGTCTGTCATTCCCAATTACTGAACTTTGCCTTTTAATACGTCGCTTAGATGCATTTCTCATTTCTGCTTCTCTGACTGATGAAGAGCAGGCTTTGACTGGGGGGCACTGTGTGTTTTAAACACCGCTTCACTAGTCATTCGCTATTTACTTCGGATACAATACACTGCTGGCATCCACCGCTGGCAGCGTGCTTCCTCCACCTCAACTTTTGTGTGATTTGTATTCATTCTTGTGTTTGCTTTTCAAACGCACGACTCCCCGGGAAGAAAAACGACGCAAAGACAATTGGATTACACATCAGGAATAACTCTGCTCAGAATGTATTGGTTGAAATGAAACATTGATACTGAAGTGTGCAGAAATGCGCAGTAACAATAAATACGGCTGACAGCATATAGGGACGCACAGTCAATATTATTATGTCAGTGTGGCTATCACTTTTGGATAACACATAATAAGTTTATATTTTGTAAGTAGGTGATGTTCGGCAGGAGCACAAATCATGTCTCTGACTCAGTTTATGTCATTTGTTTTAATATGCGGAGACAGTGCTATGTTTTTTTAATCTGCTGTTGATGCTTGTCTTTTATGTTTTGTTGTCTTTAGTGTCTTTGTGTGTATGATAATCTAACACATATGTTGGTTGTAAATTCTAACCAGAAGGTCTGTGTCAGTTTAAAGTCGTATGTCAATGGATCAGTGTCATTTTATGATGACATCATCGCCGTCAGCCGATCAAAATTGTGAAGTGAGCTCAATTGTTGTTGATTCAATCTGTTTATATTTTCACCAGTGCGTTGAAAAATATGTTCAGTTCTTATTTTATGAATAAAACTTCTTTGTGTGTTCGTACTTGTATTTGCCTTTCATTTTATCTGGTTCTTTTTGAGAAGTTACATTTGTTTATGTTAAGTGATGTTCTTATTCACACAATGTTGAGAATTTAACAGTGTCATGACAGATCAGTTCAAAGTAAAACTGACAAACAAACAAACAAAAAAGTGCTAGCCTGGTCGAGTCTCAAAAAAAAAACAACTAGAAATATGTTTCACCCAAGAGAAAGGCAATCAGTGCACCCCTAGAAATCGATCTTTATTTAGAAGAGCGTTATGAATCTGTAACTTTGTACCTTCTTTCATACTCAATGTGTCACATTAATTCCCAGCTGAAGTGTGAGAATAAAAGGTTGCGGATCTGCGCTGCATGGGAGACTGCTGGTAAAAGCAAGTCGAACTAACTCAATTTTCCTCTTGTCCTTGTGCTCTCATTTTGATCCCTCCGCCCACTGGCTTTATTAAAATCACGTACTATTAATACATCTATTTTCTGCTCGTGAAATCCTCCCTAAGTGTCACGGTAAAGGTGGAGGTGGTTTGTGAGGTCGGTCTGAGAAGAGTTTTACGAGACAAGCTCAGCTGATATATGACTCACTGAGACTCCATTAAAACACTGGGCCTGCGCCATTTGGTAAAATGGAGGTCACTCGCGCTGGGGTCATGGGACATCTATAAAATCAAACTTTTCCTTAATATCTGGTCGTATATCACACCATTTTTACCATTAATCACTGAATCTTCAGGGGAAAAAAAGGAGTTTGCGATAATGTTTTTCTGTTTTTTGTTTTTTTTTTGTGGATGCAAGTATGCAGGTGTTCATCTGAGCAATGGGAGTGAAGAAAGGCTGAGCACTGCAGGAAGCTCCTTATTGATACATGCCCCCAACACTTTTGAGTTTCAACTTCCAATTATTTCTTATTTAATACTTACAACTGGAAAAGCAAAGTATCTCATGCAGACAGTTAGTGCTGGGTACCTGACAAAGAATCACCCATGCTTTTAGTTTGCAGTTTGCAGTTTAAGAAGACAGAAGAAAACACAAACTTTATATTCATCTTTTTAATAATAATTCTATTTATCTATCTATCTGTCTGTCTGTCTGTCTGTCTGTCTGTCTGTCTGTCTGTCTGTCTGTCTGTCCGTCCGTCCGTCCGTCCGTCCGTCCGTCCGTCCGTCCGTCCGTCTATCTATCTATCTATCTATCCATCTATCTATCTATCTATCTATCTATCTATCTATCTATCTATCTATCTATCTATCTATCCATCCATCCATCCATCTTTCTATCTATCTTTCTATCTATCTATGTATCTGTCTGTCTCTGGACAATCAACAGGTGAGGTCAGTTTTATTTCTTCTTCATATGTTCCTTCAGTCTCACCGCCTCTCTACGTGTGGTGTCCACCACTCTCACTTCATTCCTCTCAGCTGGTCACCTAATTAAAGTGGCTCCATGCTGCCTCTTCCTCTCACTAAACTCTTTCACTTTAATTGTCTGTCTCTCACACGTGTTCTCTCTTATCATAAACTTCACTTCAGCTTCTGTTTACCAGCAGTCTCTGCTCTGACTGTTCGCCCACAGGACGATGCCATTTCACGTGCACCCGTCCTTCTTCATCTCTCGCGCTCCGGATTTTACCTTCATGTCTCTTTAAGCCAAAGCGCGTGTCCTGTCTGTCTCCTTGTGGCTCTCTGCTCCCCAGGGCAGCATTTCCAGGCTTCATTTGTTTGAGGGCTTTCTAATCTGGGGACTGGGACAACCTCAGTCCGTCGTGCCCTCGTCAATCATTCACAGAGGAGCATAAAGGGGTGAAGACGAAATAGAGTCAGAAGACTTCAGGTGATGGCGTGATTAGTTAGCTGTCCTCACTTTCGCCACACACCGTCGACATCAGCTTCTTCTCCCACCATATTTCTGTCCTCACCTTCCTCTGCCCTTCCCTCATTGTCTCTATATCGTTTTGTCTCCAGCAGGTTTAGTTTGTTTAACTCAGCAACTGAGTGCTGTGTTCTGAGCAACACTCCTTAGGTCAGACCTGGGCAACGTGCGGCCCGGCGGCCAAATGCGGCCCTTTCACTGTATTTATGTGGCCCTCCTGGAGTCAGAGCAAAACTGACATGTTGTTGTCTCTGACATTTTTGTCTCGTGGAGTATTTCTTGTCCTTTGAAATACATCAGAATTGAAAGTCAATTTTGAAATGTATGAGACATATTGAGAATCTTTAAATCTTTAAAAATGTGCATTCTGTGCATTTGTACAGTGTGAATTCATAATCACACATGGTGTCAACACTAGATTTATATTTTCAATTTTCTCTTGCCCTCCTTTCTTTGGGATAGGTTTTAATTGTCCACCCCTGCCTTATGTTGTTTGTTTTTTTTATTTCAAAATGAGAATTTTTCTCCAAATAGCCAATTTTATGTTCCACTAATTGAAATAAGTGGTTGTTTTTGGTATAATAGTTTACATTTCACTGACCATTTTCACCTCACTTTCATGGTCCTGTCGGCTTAATCGGCCCGTGGTCTTGAGCCCCTGAGATGAGGACCAGGATCATCTGCTCCTTTAATTCCAGAGAGGAAACCAGTTCAAGCAGCAAAAAGTTCAACATTTGGTTTCCAGAGTGACTTTACAAAATGTACAGTTCTGCTTGAAGCCGTCAGAGTGAGACAGGTTGAGCTCTGTCATAGAGTAGAATAGAATAGAATAGCCTTTATTGTCCTTGTACAGTATACAACAAGATTGGTGCAAACAATGTAAAAAGAATATATCAAAACAAGCAAGCAAGCATAAAACAACAAGTAGGTACTAATACATAATATATACACAAGTAGCAGCAGTAAAAAGAGCC
This sequence comes from Synchiropus splendidus, assembly GCF_027744825.2. Classification (NCBI taxonomy): domain Eukaryota; kingdom Metazoa; phylum Chordata; class Actinopteri; order Syngnathiformes; family Callionymidae; genus Synchiropus; species Synchiropus splendidus. The sequence continues at coordinate 21,396,573 of NC_071336.1, forward strand.
TAATAACAGAAAAAAACATCTGACTGAGACTAGAAGTCGACCTGCTCCTTCTCTGAGTACAAAGTAAAAAAAAAACATTTCTTTATAAAGTATATTGATGAGGACACGTTGGTGAAAAGGCTATTGAATCTAATTGTCGTGCATGTTTCGATCCTGTCAAATCATCTTCAGAGGGCTTGTCTTGTAGTCTTCTTCTCTTTTTTTATCGAGATATGTGACCGTTTTCATCAATGTTTTAGGGAGGTCACAATTTTGACTTTTGAATTTTGAACACGCTTGGCAAGCTATTTTCCAAAAAAAAAACCCAACATTTTTTTCTTTATCCTTTATCTTCCCTCAGCCATCCGACTGTCTCCCATCCGTCCATTTGATTGTCTGACCTCAGCCCTGATGGTGGTCCCCTTTGTGGCTGGGGACAAATGAGGATGACCTTTTATTGTAAAAACAGACTCACGCGAGGAGGGATGAAACGGCCAATGTTTAGATTAACAAAAAAGCCAAAGTAAAGGGAGGCCATATCAAACAGAGCGATAGAGAGTGGGGTGTTTTTTGAAGGTCTAATTATTATAGTGGAGCGCTGGCTTCAAACTACCTTGGCTCTGGTCAATAATACAGTCCCCCACCTGGCCGGCAACTATTGATGAACAGTAAGGAGCGCACCTCTTGAACGCACCCGGACCCATCAGTGTGGGTGCATGAATTATAAATGCCATTGCCAGTGGAGACCATAAGAGAGGACCCAGTGTTAGTCCACGTGACGGTCATTGTGGATTTTGATTATTTTTATTCTGGGGGCCCACTAAAGGCCAGAGGAGCGTTGGTGAATATTCTAAAAGGGCACATGGCAGCGATAGGCTTGATAGCCCGGCTTTGATTTCTGACTAATAGATACTTCAAACAGGTTCGGATACCCAAAGATGGGGCCGGGTGGCACCTGTGCTGGAGGACAGGGAGACACTGGAGGGCAGTGGCCGTAGTGCACGCCTTCTCTTTAACTGTCCACATAGCATTCACCACAGGGTTAGGGTTTATATATATATATACATATATATATATATATATGTTACTGAATCAAATGATGGACCCATATATACATTTAAACAACAAAATATTGTTTATTTTGCATCAGTTTGACAATAGCACAATAAATCACGATGGTGGCTATATTCAAGTTTTTATATCACCTTATTTAAACCAAAGCTCTTTTAATGTCTTGAAAATATTTGTAAGACTTTCAATTTTACAAGAATTTCAAGTACATTCAGAGCAGTGGAAAACCTGTCCATTGGGTAATGAAAAACATCCCTGAACAAAAGCAAACAGATGTTTTTGTTTGCTTTTGTTCAGGGATTCCTCCATGTTTGTTGTTGTTGTTATCATCCTAGCTGCCACGTGTCTTGTGCATCAGTGTGATCAGTATATATATATATTCTCTAAAGCCTCTTGTGTGTTCTCTTGTTTCTCCCTGTTCTCACTCATCTGCCAAGTATATTACGGCCTCTCTTTATAAGTTTCGAATTCATGAAGATGACTGGTCGACTTGGGTTTTCACAAACCAATGGAATGAAATGACTCAATGTATTTATGATCAAATGCATCTTATAATGAATGATTGCGTTGTTTCGAGCTCTAATTGTGGTCAGCCTGGCGACGTCCCACTCCATTTTAATATGAAAGATTGGCCCTGGTCGGGTCACACAAAACAGATCAATAGCTCTCAAATAATATATTCAAATTTGACCTGGAAGATGGAGCTTGGACCCTCATTTTGGGATTGATTTTTGTCGCTGGAGGTTTATTTTATTTTATTTTTTTCTTGATAATTTCTGCTAAACAACGCAAATATTTACTGCAGACACAAGTGAAAGAGAATGACTATTGAATTTGGAGGTAAGCATGTGTGTATGATCCAATATCCACTGTGAGAGAGAGGCGGCACACTCAGTAAGGCAATATAAATATGAGCATATTTGTTAGAGGCAGGGTCAATATCATAAGATGGTTATGGTTTGCGCCTGTAAGGCTGCTCAGAGAGATTTAGAAATCGATAATGTGTCTCGTACCGAGCTCATTGTCTGATTACTTTTATGGTTCCTACAGCAACCTGATTAATTCATACTTCAGATCCAATCGGAGAACAACGTTCAGTCTTTCTCTATGGCTTTCACTCTCTCCTGGTGGCTTGGAAATGAGAAGCGTTGGTCACGTAGGATTCAGCTGCTTTACAGTCATATTGTCACGCTGGCTCACCTGGGAGCCGGCAGGTGCTAATACGGTCCCGGAGTGATGACGACTGTGCGGTTTTAGCCAGGAGTTAAGTGTTCAGCTGGGGATTTGGGCTGCCAGCTTTTCACTCTGATGCCTGGCTTCTTCACCTTCGGGCTGCTTCTGAATTCTAACACTTGACTGGTTTTCATGTTCTAATTGGATTTCTCTCCTAATGATTATTTCTGATTGAATAGTTGTCATGGTTTTCTTGGCTTTAAAAGAAAAGAAAAGCTAATAGCTTTTTTTTTTTATTAAGAGTGAAGACATTCAAATTAAGAATAAATTAACTGAGAAATAATGCAATAACTGGTAATAATTCACAGCTGGGAAATTATTCATTTTGGAATTATATCAGAGGGCAGTTGAATGCACAATATTTGTGTACTTTTTTTAAACATACACAAGCTGCTAATGCTAACTAGTGCTGACTATATTCTTATCTTTAATTGAGCTTTTAATGACATTTCAAAACTATAAAATTGACTTTTTATTAGGTTAAATCATGACCCTTAATTCTCTAAAATTGGGTATTATACTAAAACAAACTTGAAAACCTAACATGGAAAAAGATTTTCTTAATTCCTGTAATTTGTCAACTATAAGCTGCTACTTTTTCTCCTTCATCTTATACAAGGATGGGCTGATATATGTATTTTTACGGGCTAAAGAGGATCATGCTGCCAAAGTGTTGAGCATCGTCGCATTAAACCGATGAAATCACAGACCATAAAGTGCTCAAAATGTGCTGTTTTCACTGGCTGAAGACTGGCTGTAGTGTTGGAACGTCACGCGAAAACAGCACATTTTGAGCACTTTAATGTAAATAAAATATGTAAGGAGTTCATGATTTAAGTTCAGACCTTTGCTGAGTTTGTTTCATGAGTCAGTCTCGATGTTGGACACCGTTTCCTTAACTACTTTAGAAGTGATTCTCATGCGTTTTTAAGCCTGGTGCACCACTGACTATTCTACGGAGCAGACAGCACCACTGCACCCACAGTTTATACACCAGTGCGGCTTATGTACTAACAACATATATTTTCCGTCTTAAATTTAGTGGGTGCTGCCAATATACCAGTGCGCTCTATAGCCCGGAAATCACTTTTTTTTTTTCTTTTTCAACTGTTTGTCACTGTAAAGGGTGAGGGACTATGAATTAATCTGAAAGTATGACCTGGAAAGCATGCTGAACTAGACCTCTTGAACTAGAGTACTGTACTTGCTCGCCATAATAATCTGATTTTCCTCTTCTGAAGTGTATTATTTTGATATATAGTCAATGTGATCTAGTTTTAACCAGCACCGTACGCAAAAATATGCATCGCAGTTTCACAATGTCATTTTGACAAAATAATATTTGCAGTTACTGAACGAGGCACGTATCCACCTGAAAATGTATGTTTCTGTCACAGCTGGTGCTGCAAGAGCGTTCTTGCAAAATTGCCATGAAAACTGAAGGGTCTGATGCCCTTGTCCAGGCACTTGATCCCAAAGCTTCACCTTGTACTCACTGTACTTCAGTCATGACGGAAGTGAATGGAACCACCGTCCATGACTACTGTCGTAAAGGAGTTTGGTGGCATTTCTTTTTTTTTTTCATGTAGCAGCATTTGCAGTTACACAAAGATATTTTATCAAGCACATCATACAACGACACACAATCCTCTGTAAGTTCAGACATCTTATTGACTCAACCGACATTGACTTTTCCTTCAGCTTTTAGATCAGACGCGTAGATGGGTCTTCCTCCAGAACACGTTCAGAAGTGCCATGACGGGAGAAGAACATTTGTATTTTGAAGTATGCTCGGCTACTCAGAGGTGTGATGATGATCTCAGAGTCCAGCAGTGGAGTTAAGGGAACAGCAGCTTCCAGCACTGCAGGAGCGTTTCAAAGTCATGTAGAGGACACTCATTAGGCTGCACTCCCAGCAACTTGCTGCTGCCAATTTGAATTCAAATGAGTCTGGGCTTCACCTCACCCTTCTGCACTTTGATCGCTTTACCTTTCTTGAACCACTTCCGATGGTACTGATTAGCCGAAGTACTCCTGCAGTTTTGGTGATGCAATACTCACTGTGACGTCTCACCAGCTCGATAACCCTCACCTAGTTGTTGACCAATGTGAAGTGCCCACTGGAAACCCACTCATTTAAACTTGGCCTGGACTTGGATTCAAACTAGCAACTTTCTTGCTGGAGTCCATTGGATCTTTTGTCCAACGGCAAAACCACTCAACCATCCTCGCAACAAGCTGAAGACGTAGCAGGCAATGTTGTAGGTGATTTTGCTATGGGTCCATCATAACTGTAAGTAGATGTTCCTTTCAAAGTCCTTAAAATGAAATGTTTATTTATTTCTTAAATCAGTCTGCACTAGGACGATGATTTTTCATGTATTATTTTCTATTTGCACACAGAACTTTGATGATTCTCCTGGTGAAAAACACCAGCTTGCCCTTCTCCAGTCAGGCAATCATTTATTTAATGTGTCCTTCTTACAGTATGAAGGACTTTGAGGGTGTTGCGCTCATCGCATCCTGTAGGTTTGCGTTTAAAGTTTTTCTTTGTTGATATTCTTCTACTCAGGTATCGAGGAGCCACGTGTGTGTGTGTGTGTGTGTGTGTGTGTTGGGTTTTGTTATCTTGTGTGTTTTTTGAGTTGGAAGGAAGAAGGAGATATAAGCCTGGATTAGGTTCAGAGGATGTTTTTATCCTTGTAGGGGGTCTATTAAAGGTAAGCGATGGATGCAAGGTGACCCTAGCTAGATCTACACACATATACGCACTCACCCACACACAAACAAACCAACAAATATGCAGCAGTCCTCTGTCAAAAACACACATATGCACTATAGAGTGTACACTCACCTTTATAAGGCCATGATAAAAAAAGAAATACCAAAGATTAAACAAGCAATCAGCACACACTGACACACACCGATACAGGTGTGTTGTGGGATTAAATATTGCTGATGTTGTGAGGAAAAGACACACAGCTCTGCCAAAGCTGCTTCTTCATTGTCACGGAGATAACACTAACAGTATTGACAGTAAAAATCAGACCTTCAATAACTGCTACTTCAGTTTTAATCCAGCTTTTCCTTCGTTTTCCGTTTCCACCTGAGATATGTTTTTTTTTTGTTGTTGTTGTTGGTGTATAGTGTGTGTCTGGGTCCTGTGTGTGTCTTCCTGTCAGTGTCCACTTAATATATCACCAGAAAATGGCCACATGTGCTTCTAATTAATAATGACTGAAGTGGCTTGGTCCTGAAGTCGGGGCGGAGTCCTGAAGGGGGCCTGTTTGCTTGTCTGACAAATGAAAGAAAGATGCCTTTGTCCTGCTAGAATTTGATTCCCCAAACGCCATTGTTAAACCGGGATGTTTTTCTTTTTAAACATTTGCGCTTCACATCAACACGCTTTTTTTTTTTTTTTTTTCCATTGGTGCCTTGTTTTCTCGTCTTGCTTTGTCTCTTCATTCTCATATCTCCAGCTTTGTGTCTGCATCTGTGGTGTTGATTGGATTTGGTCCAAGGAAATGAGATCTGAAGGGTGTCCGTCTGTCTCCTGGTCCTCCACATGACCTCTGGAGTACTCCCACCCCTCTGTCTGCTTGCATGGAGAGAATTAAATGTATTGTGAACTTAGATATGATACAATATTTTAAGAAAGCCTGGCTCTTTTGAAGCAACATGTTGCTTCAAAACATGAAATTTTCTTTTCTTTTTCTAAATATTGGTTTCTGCAGTGAAGAACCGCCGCCGGTGTCCCACCTCAACCGCGGTGAGGAACGGTCTCGCGTCCCAGGGGATCATTCTAAACAACTATTTCTTTCAGGACTGGCAATCAGACAATCTCTGCCTCACACACATTCACGGCATAATGGCAGTAAGTGATTAGCTGCACAGATGAGGGATCATTTTTGTTCATTTTCCGGGAAATGGTGATTGCTCCCAGCATTCATTAGGAAATCGCAGAGGTCAAATGATTCCGAGGCGGCGCCCACTCCTTTAAAAAAGCCACCTTGTATCAGCCAAGAGGAATTAAATGGGGCCACAAATTAGAAGCTCAAAGTCCGACGGACGACTTTGAATCCTTGTCCTTGAGCAGAGACTTTGCGCCACGAATGTCCGGTGCTTGGATGAAATTTGTGGTGCAGGTGTTGTCATGACGATGGACCAAAGACCTTAGCACGATTGTCACTGTGTGTGAATGTATCATTGAAATGTGTAATCCCTGAGCAGCCGGGGAGTTGTGTGTGTGATGGAGAGAGTCAGGCCTCATCACAGCCTCCGCAGGAGACTCCAGTCCAAAATGAGAGAGGCAGACAGAGATGGAGAGACCGAGGGAGTGGAGGGAGGAGGAGAGACACCATACTGACAGCATGAATGATACATCATATGATTGTCTTGGACACAGCTTTTCTCTCCGACTATCTATGCCGCACTCTCCAACCGTCCTCCATTTCACGAGCCCCGGTGAGCTGATTTATTACACCCAACGAAACTGCTGCGGACTAGACTCGCTAAGTTTCCAAACTTCACCTCAAGGGAATATTACAAGAATAGTAACTCCACTTCTCTGGTTTGTTTCTCCATCTTGCCAGCAAATAATTACATCCAAAAAAGAACAAAACAGTGCAACAGATTTCAGAACAGATTGTTCATTTATTTAGCAGTTGAATCACAGTTCATGGCTGCTGAGATAAACTTGTCGCCATCAACCCACACTAGACAACGTGCAAGGCCATTGTTCTCATTGACTAAATGAACAAACAATTTTAGTAGTTAAAAAAAAACACATTAAATTGAGCTCTAGAAAATGTGAAACAACCGTTTAAAAACCTGTGCTGTACTAAAGGCCACCGAATCTCAGACCAAGTCCAGACCATGGGCAGAGCACACAGAGACCAAGTTCAAGATCAAGACTTAGTGGGCACGAGACCTGATTGAGGCCTAGACCATTGAGGGCAGCTAGATCAAGAGCCTGAAACAGAGAACAAAACAAGCTGCTGCTTTATATCAATGGAAGTATTTCAGTTTTTGCTTTATTTTGGAAAAAGATGCTGTACTTTCTTTTGCAGTATACGTAAATACGTAAGCTTCTCTACTGTATATCCCCCCGCGTTGGTCTTGGTCTTGACTCAGTCGCAGACTCTTGGTGTTGGACTTGGTCTTTGTAAATGGACGCTTTGTTCTTGGGCTCGGATTTGTCTCGGGTTAGGTGGTCTCAACTAAAACACTGTTGAAAAGTGATGCTTACCAACTACAAGCTGTCTGCTGAGCACAACTCTGTGTCAAATATGAGATTTGAAAACTTGAGATTTAGCTTCTATGCTTTCAAAAGATGAAACAATAAACATATTAGGTGCTTTTACTGTTCAGCTAAAACAATAAAAGTGAGAAGATTTTTTTTGTTAAAAGAAGTTCATTTGCATCACTGAAATTAAAAGTAAAATGCACTGCACCAATCAAATAATTTCCACATGTGATTTTCACCCAATATTATTAGCCAACATTTATTTTCTCTATAGAATTACATACCATTTTCTAGTAGTTGAAATATCATCACAGCTAAATGGGCTGAGGTCAGAGTAGTGTTACCGATTTCGGTCGCACAATGCCGAAGAAGCCTTGCCTTTATGAGTTATTTTGCCACCATTATTATCTTAGTATTATATAATTTTGTTATTGTCTCTCCTCCTTGGTGGAGGCAGTAAACAATTGCAGCTGTCTATGCATTCAAATCCAAACTCACACACGCACATTTCAAATGAGCTATTTGCATATACGAGCAAGTTAGTGAGTGTGAAATCCTCATGTAAATGCCCATGAAGTCAACTACTAAATCTCAAATTACAAAAATATATCAGGTAAAACACTGAATTAAATGACTATTTCCCCATGATGAAAATATACTGTGTACATCTGCTGAACATGATGACTGTGGAGGTCTGTTTTCTTTGGTGTTCTTCGGATACTAGCACACGCACCAGCAGCTTCAAGGTGCACCAAGTTCACTACTTCTCTTCTTTTCTCTTTCTGCTTTTGAGGTTGTGCGTGTCTGTCAGCTGCTGTGAAAATCAATAGCGAAATCAAATCAATGTGGCATATCAAGACATACTGTATTTAAGGGGATATATATCTGAAATGCACTTTTGTTTTATCCGCTATCAACTTGTCAATATCGATCAATAATCTCTGAAGTGTGAAGGCTTCCCCTTCCTTTTCATTGCCGTCGCTGGACAAGCGAAGGGGCCAGAATAAACACATGTCATCAGTGGGATAACAAGAGAGGTGTGTTTGTGGGATGTAGGTTACTTTTCAAAGGTTTAAAGAGCCAGAGAAAGCTGCCATCTGTGAATTATTGAGGAGGCGAGGGATCGGACGGAGAATATGATTGAGTAGCATTTAGAGTTCAGAAAAGAGAAATGGCTGGTTCACCATGCAGTTGGGTGTGTGTGAATGCGATGGGAAATCTATATACGCTAACCTTTCTTTGTCTGTAGTTTTATTGAAATTGACTGGTCAGAGAGAAGAGAGGTTTCGGGACGTGGAGCGAGCTGTAGCCAGTGAGTCCTGTCTCATGTCTACAGCCATCATTTTGTTGGAGTCATGTAACAGTAGAATCTCAGGTTGCTTAGACGTCCAAGCTTTGCCAAGATGTATTGTATTTTGCATACTGGAATGATATAGGGGAGGGATGGAGACAAGTAGGGGTGGACAACATGGCAAAAATGTCATATCACGATACAATTTCAATTTTTATCATTATTTTACAGGTGTTTATTTTTCTGCTTCAAGTGGCAAAAAAGTATCTTTTTTGATCAAATGAAGATGCGAACTTAACAATTTTGAAAAAAAAAAGTAAAGGTCTAGCAGCGATATTACAGTTTCAGATTTTCACCTATTACAAATTATTAGCCAGGAAATCAATTTTGTCAACTTTATCTGACTTGCCCTGTGTCAAGGTTGGCGTACCGTTCTTACATACAACAATGAGACACACCTGGACGCGCCACAAGTGTAAATGGTTTCTAGTGAGACGACGTGTTAGCTCTGTTAGCGCTGCAATATTTGATGTCGGTCAGACAAGTTGCCCACTTGCTGAGAGTGGGCAACTTGAGAGTGCAGTGTTTTCTTTGAGAGTTTGCGGCGGTGTGTCACCATAGATCTATAGTGTATAGTATATGGCAGAGATGATCTAGCCATTGGATTGAGTTCTATTTGGTTCATTCAGGCATGAAATCGGCCGATTAAAGTAAAATGCACGGCCGATATCGATCCGATATCTTCTACTTGTCACTCAAAAAGTTGTTGAATCATGACACCTGAAAACACCCCACTGAAGTTGTGCACAGCTGCTTTGGCTTAGCGAAAACTAAAGCCTTTGACGGAAAAAATAAAAGTGCAGCATGGCAAAAATAACATATATACACCTTGCTTTATGCACCATCATAAAATCAAAAAGACTTATACATGTCACACAAAGTGAAAATTCAGGATATTTGACTTTATGGATTTGATTGGATGGGTTCTTGACAAAAAAAACATCTTGATACCCGATACAGATGCAGAGCCCTACTTGACACGTGGCGCCAGTTATTGTTGATGTTGTCTATGTGATACCCATGTATCCACTGTGCATGATCCAGGAACGGTCCGAGATGAGCAAGACAACAACGGCTGTCCAGTTTACCATCAAAACTGACTCATCCGTTCCCGCTCCCATTATAAGTGCTTAAACAGCCTTCTCTCAGAATTCAAATGAATGTCACAGCAAACAAACACTATAACACCTAAACCTCTGATCAGTGTGTGAACGGAAATCAAACTTAGGGATCGGAAACACCCTCTGCAGAACCTAAGATAAATAGACTCCCTCACCGGGGGTTTTATAATCGGACAACAACAGTTTCTCTAAATCTGTATGATATTCACTTCGCTTTCAAATAACAAGGTACCAACGACCAACAGCGGTTTTGCGTCCATTTCCTAAATTCGACAATTTGCAGCGTAAATACAATCATCGAAAATGGCAACGTATGGAATCGCAAAGAGGATTAGGCATAAACATCGCCAGTATCTCCGCCCGCCACCCTGTAGAGGGAAGGCAGGTCAGCAAATAGGCTTTTCACATTTCAGACTACACAATGTCACTCCATCTCATTGCGGCATCCATTACGCGCTACCTTGGGAATGAAGAGAGGTCCATGCTGAGAATCAGGGCAGAAAATGGCCGCACACACTCGGAGGGGTAAAATGGCCAGCGTTATTATTCTGCTTGCCCCCCAGGGGGAATTGGCCTGAATATAGATATGCAACATTATAAAACCAGGTTATTATCTGGGTGCAGGGTAACGGCCTCTTGCCTCGACACAAGCACACACATGGCTCAGCACACACACACACACACACACACACATACACAGTGAGCGTATCTTATATCTACTGAGTTGTGGCGCTCACTGCAGTGATAGTCGTGCTTCTGGTGATTGAGGGGCATTAAATTATTGGTGATATTGTTGCCGTTTTCATCATCTGTCTCTCTTTTATTTTTTTGTCGCTGCAGAAAATTAACATCAGGCGTCCACTCTCTGCAGCTCTCTGTCGATGCACATAAAGTCATATTACAGTGCAATGATATTTCCGTTTTCAGTAATGTACAGAGCAGCCTCATATCAGTGCGCTTTATTGGATTACGGGTTTCTTGCTTTAAAACACTCTGTTCCTTTCTGCTTTTTAATGACTTTATGGAATCAATTTCTGCAGATTTTAGAGATATTGGCAAATGAAAGTAGATTACTATCTGATTCCATGGCCATAGCTTTTCCTTATATGTTTTAGCAGTGTCCGCTGTAACATTTGCTTACATGTGGACTTCTTTTATTCAGATTTATTTCAAAGCATTGGACTTGTTTGTCGTGAGTTTTTTTTTTTGAGGCTGCTGATACACTTTTTTGCCTTAAAAATGGCTTCTTCACTTGCTTCTATTTCTGAAATGTCTCCACCACAGAACAGGTGTTTGGTTGGGATCAACCTCAGAAACGTTAGCTGTTGAACACAAGGGTGATGGTTTAGAAAGGAGTGTGGGAGGAAACCAACGTTTAAAAGGAAGACAGCTCGGTGAGATTTGAACATGTACATTGTTTGTCGACAGCTTCGCCTTCTCTCATTCCAACCCCAGTTAGATCGCAGTGGGATGGACACACTCCCACTTGGTATTTTTATCTTTACTCCTAAATTGCTACTGCTCCATCACATATGTTGCAGTTTTCTCTTCCAGTGAAGCCTCTATTTACTACCAAAGGATCTGCGCTTTGGTGGTGTTTCCCATGCTGACATGAAACACTTCCTGTCTGTGTTCAGTCCGAATGTTCCTGTAAACTATCCCAGCTTCTTGCCTTTCAGTGTTCACTTCCCTAAGAGCATCTTACACCGTGTTATGAAGTGCTGGACCGTCTCAGGGGCATCTTTGAATCGTCTGGGCTGTGTCTGGACTGTGTGGCAGACTCAGATCTGATCCTCGGCACCAGTTGCGGCACCGCTTTGATCAGAACACGCGAGCTGTTCTTCACCCGGCATCTCAATTCACTTCCAGAGTTTCTTGATAGTCATATTTCCCATGGAGATCTCATGCTTATCGTCCTCTCCTCGTCCTTCTCTTGGGCTCTTACCTTTCTTCCTGGATCTCCATTGATTATGCCAGCCTTTTTTCGTGGATTTAGCCTCCTTCCTTCAGATACCTTTCATACAATTTAATAGCTCCCTCTCCCTCCACCTCGTGCTATCTGTCTATCTGCCTTCTCCAGGTCTACTCTAATTCCCTCCTTTATTCATGAACCTCACCCTGCTGGGCTTGTTGGCTTGGTGTGTACGTGTGTGTCCGCGCACCACTGTAGAGGCAGACAGTAAATAGGAATATGAATCTTTAAGGGCCTGCTGCTACTGTGGGTGAAATGACATTTCGGGGCAGCAGTGATTTTCCAAGAAGGATGTTGATGAGGCCTGAATTGCTGGAGATCTGTAAGCGTTTGTGTGTTTGTCTTTGTGTGCAACATTGTGTGTACTACAGCATGATGTGGGGCTGCAGGTGCTGAGGGTCGGATAAATATTTAATAATCAATCAATGTATTCGTCTTTAACCTGATATGGAGTCACAAAAAAAGGATCATTATAATGAGCGCTAGAAAATGTGAAACTTGACACTGACGCAGAATTTGAAAAGCCATGCTGGAGTGAAGACCACCCAACCTGAGATCAAGACTGTGGCAAGAGCAGACAGAGATCAAGTTCAAGACCAAGACTTTGTGGGCTCGAGATCAAGGTCATTGAGCGCAGTTCGATGAAGAGCCCGAGACTGAGAACAAAACAAACTGCAAGTTTATATCAATGGAAGCATTTCAGTTTTTGCTTTATTTTGGAAAAAAATACTGTACTTTCTTTTGCAATATGAAATAAATGTGTGTGTCCGTATTAGACCTCAGCTTCTCTATTGTATATCCCCCCCGCGTTGGTCTTGGTCTTGACTCAGTCTCGGTGTTGGACTTGGTCTTTGTAAATGGACGCTTTGTTCTTGGTCTCGAATTTGTCTCGAGTGAGGTGGTCTCAACTAAAACGCTATTAAAAAGTGATGGTTACCAACTACAGGCCGTCTCCTGAGCAAAACTCAGAGTCAAATATCATGAGTTACAGTTTAAAAGACTTCTATGCTTTCGAAAGATGAAACAAAAAACATATTAACTGCTTTAACTGGGTGAGGTCGGAGTAGTGTTACCAAATTCAGTCGCACAATATCAAAGAAGCCTTGCCTTTTTGAGTTTCACTCTGCTCCTCAAAACACGTTCTTCAGGCGGTGCATGTTGTTGTCAGCGCGGTGGTACAGTGATTAGCGCAAAGATGCTACCCTCCCTCCCCCAAGACTGGCCACTGGTCAGGGTGCAGGGCCCGTATGACTTTTTGATGACCAGTACCATGTGTCTCCTGCCCCAAATGTCAGGTTGATTATTCAGCATTGATCATGATGAGTCTGCAATAATTCATTAGTGGTTCTTGGTTGGGATAGCAGCTGCGGGTCAGGGTGGAGGTCAGGGGTCACGTGGGAGGCTCCGCTCAATGAATTAGGAATAAGTGGCCAACCTTGAAACATGTGCATTCAGAAATATGTGACATTTTGAAGCAATTTAAGGCGGAGAGCAGCTGCCAGATGTCATGAAGGGCGAGATGTTTTTAATTGAAATCATGCAGGTTTTATTACTGAAGAGCTTTGATCGTACACATGCATTTCATTTGTCCAACCAGGAGATCAGATTTCTATTTGAAGGAGCTTTACTGTGTATTTTTTTCATCGCTAATATGCAACCAAGACTTTTAATGTTTGTATTTATTGCGCTTGTCTTTAGTGAAAGTGGAAAATGGTCGTCTCATTCACTTTTTTTTTTGTTTCAGAGCAGAAAGGACAGAAGTGGCCGATGAACCATGTCTGTGTTCCGTTTTCATCTGATCAAATGTCAATCACTGAAGCATTTAAAGCGGCGTAATAACAAACCTGTTTGTAATAAGCTGTAAATAAAAACACGCAGTAAGATTTTCCTTTTTCAACACACTCAGTCCTGCTTCTGCTGTGATGTTCTCTTTCAGTTCATATGTTCAGTCTTGTTGTGGACAACATTAAGAGATTTACTCCATCAAAAGGTTTTTATTGGTGTTTTAGTACATTTTTGTAAAATTGAAACAAGGTTATGTCCCAAACAAATCCTGTTGAACATCACGTCTATTCTCTTGATTCTGCTGTCCCTCTTTGCCTCCCTCTTTTTCCTTTTGATCCAAAAGTTGCTTTGAGTTGGATCCTCTGATCTTTTCATTGTGAGGTTGAAATACCGACCACTATCCACTGTGCTGCTTCTATATTTCAGAAAGGATTTTTTTTCATTACTTTGAAGTTTATTTATCAAATGCTTATCATTTAGGAATGTTTTACCCTGAATGCTGTATTTTCATTGACTTTGTAATTGAGCCTCTGAACCCTGTTTGTTCATGTTTTACAAACATGTATTAATTCAAAGTAAAACACGTTTTGTTATGTCAGTAGGAGATGCTTGGAGATTAGACTATCAAAGTCTAAATTTGAACTGAATCACAATCTTTGGTTCAAGCAGTTGGTAGCGGTTATTAAATTTACAGGAGAGAAATGACAACAGAGAATTGTCAGTAAATGAAGACAGAAAATGGCAACGCATCTCGAAATGGAAACCCGGATGTGCAGTACACTGATATTACATTAACAGTCATGAAGAGAAACACTGAAACCAGAAAAATAAAATCCCCAAAAATTCAAAAACATGAAATTGTTCTGAAAAATAAATTGTAGCACATATGTAGATTTACTTTATACAGGTACATCCAAGACTATCTCATATAAACTCATCCACCCTGTGGTTTACGTGACCGGTGATAAACAAGGCTCCGTTACATGAATTTAGCCTGTAAATGATGGAACCACTCAAGGTGTCCCCTCACACATCAAGTGTTTCACCAGTTTACTTTCCATTTTGCTCAGGTATTGTGGTGCTTAACATGACAGTACTGCATGGAGCATGGGAGGTTATTTTGGGTTGTTGATGCTCTCTTTCTCATATCATTTGCTGTATTTGCATCTCAAAGTTAAAGAGTTAATCTTGCATTCTTTGTGTTTATTTTTAAACAGCCCATCCTCATCCTGCCAATCAAGGCTCTGGGACCCAAAGACTTACTTCATAGTCCTGAACTATTTTTACATTATATTCGATTGTGATCTAGATTGAAAGCCTGGAAGGGTCGGAGGGTCACATATTCCTGTTTCATAAACTAATCAAAACTGACAACCCCATCATAAAGGTCCTAGCTATTGCTGACAGATTCAAAAAAAAAAAAAAAAAAAAAAAAAAAAAAGGCGTGCGAAGGTGTTTGTGCAATTTGTGTGCGTTTACTTCATGTGTTTCTCCGGTGTGTGTAGCTAAACGGCGGTACCTGCATCGCTGGGCCGTCTGTCAGCGGCCTCCATCACATTACCATGCAGCCATGACATCCCTCGCTGCCTTTTGAAGCCTCAAATCTGATAGAAACAGAGATAAATCTGATCTCTGATCTTCCTGATGAATATGATAAGACCTGCGGCTGGTTAATAGACCTCGACACATATCGGGGCCTCGGGAGCCGCTGATCCCGGATCAGAGGTGAGAAAGACTGTGGAGGTGTAATAAGAGGCAGTGAGACCTATAGGTGGATGCTGTCCTGGTGAGGAGCATGCAGCTGTGGATGGGTGATAGTCCAAAGCCCTGTGCAAAGCTCCCCTACACCCGCCTGGTGAAGAGGTGGAGGAGAATAGAGACTCGCCTCCGTCTTGGCTCTCTTTCTCATTCTACAAACACATCTCCTTTTGAGTTTCTGGCTCACGTATTCTTGTAAATCTACTTCCTCCGACACACACATACACACTCGCGCGCACATAAAGATCTGGAGGGATATATAGGGGTGTGGTAGAGCTCGTGATGGGGCTCTCCTTTGATGCCCAGTGGGAGATTACTGGGCCAAGACACAGAGATAAAAGTACAACTGAAACACAGGTATCTGCCTTTTTTTTCTGCCTTACAAATGCACCCACATGCACGCACACACACACACACACACATGCATCCATAACACATATTCCGAGCTGCACATGACAGACACCTGTATAAACACCGGAGGATTGAACCGAAAATATCAAAGAAGCTATGTTTCCTCATAATTCCAGCTGAGGACTCTTAAGTT
The DNA here is from genome assembly GCF_027744825.2 of Synchiropus splendidus. Classification (NCBI taxonomy): domain Eukaryota; kingdom Metazoa; phylum Chordata; class Actinopteri; order Syngnathiformes; family Callionymidae; genus Synchiropus; species Synchiropus splendidus. The sequence continues at coordinate 21,412,632 of NC_071336.1, forward strand.
TCAGGAAGGGGGCGAAGGGACTGGGGTTTAATCATTGGTTAGTGTTTTATTTTGCTGAGGGGCTTCTTATTTTTGGTCCGGGTTTATCTGGTTGCAAAACAACTTTTCAGGAAATGCTGATAATGGGACAAGGAACAGATGACTGTGTCTTGTGGGAGTTGCTGAAGTTCCAGATGTTTTGGGAGGATTTGTCATTGTGTCATTGCCTTGTGTGGCTCATAAAATTCTCTTTGCTTATTTCAAATTATGACTATTTTTGTAACTGACTTGACCAAATGGTGCATGCAATGGGTCACTAAAATGATCCCACTATCATGTAACTCTAGGGCCTAAATGTTTTATGTGCTACAGTATTGTTCATTCGGATAAGCCAACTTGGGAAGGGACTGTCATGACTCTGCTCTTATTTTGTCACGTGAGTCCTGTTTTTGTTTTCTCCCTCCATTTCTTCCTGTTCCTGTGGCACACAGCTGGAGCCTTCGGGAGGCGGCGGCTTGGAAGCCACGCTGGAGTCTTCGGGAGGCGGCGGCTTGGAAGCCACGCTGGAGTCTTTGGGAGGCTCCAGCCGTGTGCCACAGGAACAGGAAGAAACGGAGGGAGAAAACAAAAACAGGACTCACGTGACAAAATAAGAGCAGAGTCATGACAGGGACGCCGATATCCAGCCATTAACATCTGGTCACTATTGATACAACCTAGGTCGGCAGTGTTTAGTCAGCGATGATGGCACACCACGGGTAAACAGCCTGTCTGGCCCTCTCACCAGCTCTGCTGTAGGTTTCACAGTAGCATACTTGTGAATGGTCGTCCCCAGTGTCGCTCCATCTCCATGTAGAAGCTACTCACAACCTGCACATGATTCTGCGACCACGAGTGGGAGGGCGACCAGTGATTTATTTCCCCATATCAGGATGAATATGAATTATTTATTTTTGTTTTTGGGGCTGTTTGGCGATTACGATTTGAATGAAAAGAGAAGAAGCTACTTGTTTCGGAGTTGAGCTACTTACTTTAAGGATATATAACTGCATCGATTCAACAAAACAGACATTGAATAAAAGTGTATAAATATTGAAAGAGATACACTTTTTGACATTATTTTACATATTATTTTTTCATCTGCTTTTTTTAGAATGTGGGGGGAATTTAATAAAACTTCAGATTCTAACTTGTATATCCATGCATATTTTTGGGGAATTAATTATGCAATAATTGAAAGTAAAAGCATTTTTTGATAACAAGCTCTTTGAAAAGTGAATCCTTCATCTGTTCAAATGTCACACATCAACGTATTTTTGTCAGGCGACACCAATATCAATTTCAAAGCTACTCCTTTGGGATTGATGTATATATATACTTGCTTTTGTTAAATGATGTGAAATGGCTTTAACTTCTCTACTTAATCCTGCCTTACAACACATATCTGGATTAGAAGTATGATTTTTATTTTTATTTTTATTTTAATGAATGAGCTTTTTGGTAACATGGCTGGGGAACATCCCAGAATTCTTTATTCAAAACTGCTGTGTTGCAGTGTTAGGTCCTTTATCGTGGTGCTGGAGACCTAATATAAACACAAAGTTTCACATATCGACTCCTGCCTGGGCCTCACCCTTATTAACACTTGATCCACACATCAACCCTCACCTGCATACGCACCCACATCTAACAGCCAGTCACTGACACCGGGGTCCCCGCCCCCTGTCTGCCAGTCCTCATTTGTTTCCTGGCCCGCACTTTGTGTGCGCAGCACCAGCACTTGCTACCGGGTGTCTTGTTACTCCTCAGAAGGTCTATTGATTTAACTCTTGCCACAATCTATAACACTATTGTCTTGCCTTAAGTGTCTCATCTGTACAATTCACTGGCAGGAGTCTATACATCAAAACCCCGCCTGCTTAAGGATATCGGTATTCTGCAACATGCTCAGAAATGTTGAATTCATTCTTTTTTTTTATCCCGACTTTAAAACCCTGCACACCCTGAGCCTCCCTTTTAAAAGGACAGCTTCTCACAGCTCTAGCCGAGGAACGCGCTGAGCTATCTTTACTGGAATCAGAATAAAAATGGTTAAATGCCAAGCGAGTATATACATGAATCTGAGGAGATGCGTACATAAAAATCAAAATGTCAAAGCGAAAAAATAGATGCAAAATGACCTCATTGGAAGAAAATAAAGTGACAGCAAGGACTTTTGGCGTTTGAATATGCAAGCCGTGCATGTTTCTGTTGAAGGTTAAAAAGCTCATCACCTGCCAGAGACACAAAGCAGGGCACTTTGTCTCAAAACTGAACGTAGTCTTCTGCTTTGTTGCCTTCTTGCCAGCCTCAGAAATCATGTCTGAGATTACTTTGTCACTCTGGCTTTAGTTACACATGCTTTCGAGTGTGAGAGGGTGCGTTTTGGTGTTCACTTATTACCCGTTGCCATGATAGTGAGGAAGTGATATGCCATGTATGAACATGTATGCTGACGGTCGCTCGGCTCTAAAACCCGTGGAACCCACTCCCACTGACCATCAGAAACATAAACCCTTGCCCAGACTCAAATCCCCAACTAGAAACGTATCTATTCCATCTCACTTGTGTGAACAAAGGTCTAAAAAGTGCTACATAAATAAGGCTATATGATTATTATTATTATCATTATTGAATCGTTCCTCTCCGATTGTAACTCTCCACTTGTTTGTTGTTTTTCTAGTCTGCTTTTCAATTGTTTTCCTGCTCAGTACAGTGTGATTATTTTTATTTATTTATTTATTTTTTATTATTTTATCATTGTTATCATTAAACATTTTGCTGCATAAAGTGCACTGAACATTTTTCTGTTTCTGTCTCATTATTTTATTTATTTATTTTTGTCCATCATACTCATTTCACTTATTGTCCTCCATCATGGATGTTTTGGTCATGACATCACCTTGAATAATGTGGTGCACCTGTAATTGGTGACTGAAAAATGTTTCTTGTGAAATAAAGTTTTTACATGATATACTTGTTATTTACGTGTATTATACGTGTTATTTGAAGCCATTAACTGTTTTTGTCTGCAACTGATTTATCAAAATAAATGTGTCACAGTTGCAGCACCACTAAAATATGAATATAAATGAATACAAAGAGGACCTAATGTGAGCTTTGTGACTCTTCTGTGGTTCTCTTCTTGTTAGTTGGTTCAATTGTGTGTAATTCAGAACCACCATTGAGGAGACGGAAGCGATTCTGCTTTGCTGTCACACTGTCAGAAGCTTCCATCTTCACTGGATCCTTCACTGCAGCAGAATCCTCTTCATCCATCCAAGCAGAAGGTGAGTGAAATACATCAAGTGCGAGTGTGTTGATGATCACCTCGATTCAAGCATCGCCATTTACACTCTTCGTCTTTTCATTGCACTCAAGTTCCCATCTTTTTTCTTTTTTTATTAATTGAAAAGCGCTTTTCTTTGACGCGTCAAGCTCTGTCATCTTCTTTAATTGAGCAGCTTTAATTGATCTGGCAGCGACGTAAAAAGGGAAAAAGGCAAGTGGGAGCTGTAGTGATTTCTCTACCTTTATGAAATGATGAAAACACTCCGCATTCAACTGTCATGTTGCGGTATTCAGAGAAGTATCCTGAAGTGTCTGAGTGCCAAGTGCTTTATTTTATTTCCAATTATGAATCATTCAACGAAACCAATGCCTTTTTTCCAACTGTAATGTTAAACAGAACGATATACTTGGAAGTCTAGCTAGTCAATAGCAGCGCTAGCTGACTGGGGGACGATGGAAAGGATAATATTAATAATAGGATTAATATTTTCATTTTATTTTTGTTTTTTTAAATCACAATGTGGGCTGCCCCTGAACACATCTCTTCTTGAACAACACCATGACAAATCAGTGGCTCAAATGGATTCATTTTTAAACTTCATTGACTGACTTCCACCATAAAAAAAAAAAAAAAATCAATAAATAAATAAAATACACTTAAAACCGTAATATCGGGTGTCTCACTTTGCTCAGCTCCCGGATGCAAAACTGTAAGCCACCGCATGCTTTTATTTGACTTGTTTGTTCATTTTACACCCCTCCACGCATATTTACTCATACAGCGCTGGTGTGTTTGATGTTTTCCCGGAATGAGACGTCAGGTTTATTTTCTTCATCTTGCTGTTGCCTTCATCTTCTTGTCCATCTATTTCAACATCACATTAAGGACCTACAGTCACAGAGGGATCAGGTTGTCACGTCGAGGCCCTCTGTCACTGCGGAGACATCAGCGGCACAATCCACAGGAGGTACATGCACCTCAGCCTAGTTACTGTCGTCGGTCTCGGCAGGACGTGACACGGGCCCAGCAGGAAGGGACGGTGATTAGAGCAGGACTGTGGTATGGAGATGCCATTACACAGTGAACGATCAAACATGTTTCGTTTGAAGCCACAATTATCTGAGCAATGACATTACGGCAATTCCGAGCGTCATTTTACAAGATTCAGAAATGATGTATGATAAAATTATGCCCTTCTACCTTCTGGAAAAACTCTAATGCACATATCATCACAAGTAATGCTTTACATCTCCCGTATCGATCTGGAATATTTTTGCTGGAAATCAAATGTTGTTGTTTGTGGCGCAGACATGAATAAAAACATGAGGGTGATTTTTTTTCTTCTTCCCTCCGAAGCAGAATAATGTACCATCCGCACCCTTTTTCGCCAGAGTTCCATTGCCCTAAAATGAGGCTGGTCAGACTGGGAGTGATGGCGTTCCATGTCAGTAATATGCAATGGCTCCTGATGTGCATGTTTTCCTCATATCTCTTCTGCTCCCGTGTCCCTCCTGCCTCAATTTGGGCTCGACTCTAATGCCCAAATAGTAAAACCAGCCATTCTGGCCAGGCATCATTGTCAGCCCATTACAACGGGAGACGGCCAGCAATGTGAACCTTTATTTAAACAGTAAAATGCACACAGAGGCTTTGTTTTGCAATGCATGTGTTCATCCACGACCGTCTTGTTGTGTAGATATCTGGTCCAGTCTCAGTAGAGTCTGTCACTTTGCTGTGTTCCTATAAAAACTGAGGTGTTTTTCACACCTGTGTTGTAAGGATATTTTTAATTATTTCACGAACATCATTTAATCTTCATAGCTTTGCAGAAAAGAGATAGATAGATAAAGAATGTTGTCCAGAGGAGGCCCAGCCAAAGTATGGGCTGGGTGCCACACATGGCCCTCAGCCAGTATTTATGCGGCCCTCTAGTAGTGTACAATGTTTTTTTTTCTTGATTTTTTTTTATAAATTAATTTAAATGCCAATCTTTAAGCTTTACATTTAATATGAATTAATAAGAATTTATTTTTCTATACTATGCTTCCATTTTAACATCATTTAAATGTATTTTAAGCATGACTCAACAACTAATAATTGTCTTTATAACAGTGTCAGGATTTAATGTGATTCCCCAACTATAGACAAGACACACAAAAGCATCGACACACAATTTATGCAACATTGTTCTGAAAATTCCTCCCTACTCCCTACATCTAAGCTTTCATAGATTCAATTCATATCATGCCTGTTTTTTTTTTTGTTTTTTTTTACACATATATGCTTTGTTCTTTACCAACATGATGGTGACTCATTGACTGTCGTGGCAGTGATGGAGGGAGGAAAACTGATTGTAAAAGTCGCGATTAAGTAATTCCTGTAGATGTTGTCCTTTGAAACCTTGTTAAAAAAGTGGATTTTACTGATGCAGGCATGATGTTACACACACAGCCTCTCCTCACTCCAACCATCTTTTTTATGCCTCATTATTACATCTGTGCATAGTTTCCAGACACATTCTCTCCTATAAGTATGATATTTATTCTTACAGTGAAGTTAAACTGGAAGCTCATCACAGCTGCTCTCTTTCATCCCCGTTTCCTTTGAAAGTAACAATGAGCCCACGCAAAGTAACATTGGTAGCCGGGACTTGATCCTTGCATGATGGCTGTGTTAAGATGGCAGATAAGCAAGCAAATCCCTCCCCAGCGGTGCCTTCAGCTTTGATATGTCGGCCCTCCTCCGTACGGCTGGAGTCATGAATATTTCACACCTTTGTTTGTATTTACTCACACTTTTTATTAGAGGGAATTATGTCTCGGAAATGTCAAGGTTAATTTCCCCGTCTGGGGAAAGAGTGTGGTGAGTGGGTGTGTCCAGCAAGCGGAGGAGAGCTGTCGAAGATTTGTGCCAAATCTGTCTGTGTTTTAATAACCACATCAGACTGGAGAGGTTCCCTTCCTGCAGCTGTGGTCGCTGAAATCATTATCATCCGCAATGAACACACGAACTTTAAGCCGCAGTTCATACTGACTGTATCCTTTGGTGGCAATGTGTCTTCGATGCAGCATAATGAGCAGCATCACAAGAGAAAGAAGAGCTACTGTTTGGGAACTTGTTTACTGCCACAATACAGTTTGCTGGTTTATATAAAAGCTCCCACTGCAAGTCCATGTTTAGATTCTGAATTACGTGTTTAATGTGTTCGTTTTTGTGTTTCATTTTGGTCAGTGTACTTCTTTTATTATTTTCCTTCATTTTTATTCTTCACGTCTCACCATGATGGGGCTGAATTATGCAAGTATCTCATCAGAGGAATGTGAGAAATGAGTATGAAAATAACACGTCTCACCTGAGATTTGTAATTGTGTCGTCTATTCCATCATATATTGTCAATGATTTATGGAATATAGCAAGTTCTTTGAGCTTGACCCCGTCCACTGATGCATTTTAAGTTACTTGTATTATGAATAAAGACTCAATATCCTTGTTGAATCCAGAGTTGCAGAGAGATCCTCACCTCATGGTTGGCTGCTGCAGAATTTTAATTCTCACATAACAAGGTTGGTACATTAAAACTGACATAATTTATACGCCCAACCTTATGGTTGCTGGTTTGAAGGGTGATCTCAAACACTTAAGCCACGATGCCAAATTCAGCTCCAACCTTCTGCCGCATTTTCAGTTTAAACCGGAATGAAGAACTTTTGCAGCGGGTGAGTTTGTGAAGAATTCAGTTCAAACTGTATGAATAAATGAACAGACATGACTTTACCTTGATGTGCACAAACAAACAGTAAAGTGCAGGCTGCTGTTTTATTCCTTGCCCCTGCTTTCACTCCTCTTTCCATCCAAATTATCCTCTTTGCCTGTGTCTGGTGAGACATTTTCCCATCCGCTACAAAGCGGACGTCATGTTCAGAGCTTTTCTACATAAGTGTTTCATGTCGCTGCTTTTTTTTTTTTTTTTTGCTAAAACACACTTGTCTATTCTGTGTGTTCTTGGTCTCATATTTGGGTTTGAGAGAGGAGAGGTAACATTAAAGTGCTATCACTTTCTCTCTCTGTCATTCTCCTCCTTCATACACCATTTGATCTGAAACCTGATATGGCTTTTAGATGTGAATGTGGACACACACTGACACACATGTTATACCTGCATGCAAACACAGGCGCAAACAAGGTGCACACACTCGCCGTCTGACTGACAGATGAACACTGTGTGAGAACACTTGTTCCTGCACACTCAAATGTGTAAAAACACAACCTTAATCTCACTGAGCTTTTATTTTGTGGATTTCCTTCTGCCGAAACATCAAAAGACATCACAGACAAACAACAATATTTCGGCACTCTGTAGTCTACAACGCCATTTTCAAACGCTGCCCCACCCCTGATAACTTGTGGAATCGCTTCAAGGAACAGACGAATCAAACAAACAGATGTAAATTTACAACAAATACCACCTATGGCCAATAAAATATGCATGTAGAAGGATCAGCGCCTTTAAACTGACTACTGTCAGAATTAATAACACGCCGGCGCTCTGTGGAAAAGCCTCCACAGGTGTTTGACTGTCTTCATATTCTATTCTTCTGTTCTGGAGTCGAAGCAGACGTGTTTTGGGGGCATATGTTATTTGGAAAACTTTATAAATGGCCTTGGTTTGTGAATATTGTTGCTATGGTCCTTTCACGTTACTGTATACATGGTGCTTATAAGTTTTAGAAATCCAGGGGTAAAGCAAATACATTAAAAAAAATAAAAAAAATAAATATATATATATATTTCTTTTTTTTTTTTTTCAATCTGTAATTGAAAAAGCAACCTGTGTTTTGTTCTATCCAACTGCTATTTAAAAGACACCAGCCTGGAGGTTAGAATGGTCAACTGGCACCCACAGCCTCTCTCTCTCTCTTCTTATTCTCTAAAACAAACACACGCAGGTGCACACACACACACACACATTCACCTTGGCGCTTTGCTTCAACAAACTGTAAATTCCTCCTCTGTGCCCGAGCTAACCCCTTGCTAAAATCGCCGCCTCTATCTGGTAATGCATGAAAAAACACACATACATAGTTACTAAAGTCACACACCCGAACACACATGCAGTCAAGCTCAAACACACACCAAAAACAATGTGGCTTAGTGGATGGTATCAAATTTAGTGGCCACAGGGATCTGGCGGAGGTCATAAATCTATATCTAACATGTGAGAAAATTCCGACATGAATATCTGGAAGCATGGGGAGACAAAGACAAAGGGAAACAAAGCAGAGCGAGTGGAGAAGCTAAAAGTCAAGGCAAGCTGTGATGTTGCGCAGACAAATAAAACAAACAGAAGGAACAGAATCGCAGTCACAACAACAAAATAAGATAAACAGGCAAGGACTGTGTGAGATACGTCGACACAAAGATAGACAGAGAGATACATGACCCGTCTCCTTCTCTAACAATGGGCGTTCATGTGGTGGCCAGCTTAGCCGGCGAGCCGCTGGAATCAGGAATGTGGAATGTGGGATTTCAGGCTTGGAAGTGATAGCTACTGTCTGTGTGTAATATTTAGGGCCAACGCAGGGAGCCTCTGGCACGCCATGAAACACACATGTTTTTATACGGCTAGTCCATTTGCGTCTCTCACATGCGAGGACGTCCTTTTTTTTTTTTTTGGCGGGGGGTAAGTATCCGGAATGGTTTTCATTTCCCATTGTTGAAGCTAGATTTAGGCCGTGCTTTGTTATTTATTTAGACATGTGCCGCAAATGTTCGAACAAACTTTTAATGCAAAGATTTCACCAGGAAAAGGGCACAACATATAAATAACGGCAGGCAAGTATGTTACTTATTTATTTATTTTTGTTTTATTGAGTTCACATTGTCAGAAAAGTGAATCTGCGGAACATCTTTTAATTACGTTGATCTGCAAAACATTCCTCATTTCGTTTGGTCATATTTTCCATATGATAAAATCAGCATTCAAGGACATCACATTATTGCGCTTACTTTTGTTGTTCTTGTTGCACTGAGTTGTGTAAACATTCTTCTGCTTTGTCTGTGAACACATAAATAACAATAAAACCAGGGATCACGACAAATGCTCGATGGATACAGTGTTGTTTTGCTTGTATTGTATCTTGTGAATAACTTATGCACAATGTGTGTAAAGAAATAAATGTTTTTAAAAATGTATTGTTTTTGTTGTTTTTCTTTATGTGTTGTGCTAGGCAATATCAGGGAAATAAAGGGAAATTGAACAACTATATTTTGGTCTGGCTGTTTCTTTATGTATTTTTTTTAAACTTATTTATTGACTATGTTCATGGATGCTTGACAGCACATTCAGGAAGACTTTCGAAAGCTGACTTCCCCTGACTTCACTACTCAACCTGCAGAAGCCCCACTATGAATAAAATGCTTTAAGAAATGTGCTACAAAATAAAGTGGTAACAATCATTACAAAAATGTCTTCTTCTTGTTATTATATTCCAATAAAAAGAGCACATGGCTGAATGACAAAGGAGTTCCTCGTGGCAAGGCCCAACAGGTTCTCTGGGGTGTCAGCTGAGTGTATCTGTGTTGGCGCTACACAATAGGCGGTCATAATTTTCTGCAAGAATATATTGAAGATGACTTTTTAAAAAGATCTTAAAACATCATTTCATCGTACCTGAATGCATCATCAGACGTCCGTGTTGCGTTGCTGTGTCCAAACTTAGTTGCACAAAGTTTTGCAAACCAGCAGGTCTAATATTCATGAGTTTCCTGCATACTTAAAAAGTTGCGTGTACTCACACATATTGTGCTTATTGTTTTTTTTTTTGGTCTTCGCTCGCCTTCTTCCTTTTCCAGTGCTAACACAGGAGACAGTTGTTGCTGGCTGCCCCAATGCCTGTCATGGCTGTCAGGCCAAATCCCGTGAATTATGGCTCTTCCAGATGTAAGAGATTTCTAAGCTGCCTCCAACGGCCTGCGGTCTGTGGTGAGAGAGAGGGAGAGACAAAAAAGACACAGAGAGATTTGGGTTTATGCAGTGTCATCCGAAAATCCATTTTCCTTTCCTCCGCTGTTCCTCGGCTTTATTATATTTCTGTAATTCATCACAAAGAAACTGCCATTAATTTCAATTACTCTCAGATCAAAATATCGTCTGACATATTACACATTTAAAATTCATTATCCTGCTTACATCTGCAGACGTGTTCATATTTTTTTCAAACAGAGCTTGATATCTGATAGAGGAAGTGAAAGCTAAGTGAAGTGAAATCTGGAGCTTTACTTGTGAACTGTGAGGACACAGAGCTGCTTTATTCTTGTGCTGAAATGAACTGCGATATGCTGATGGTCACCTCTTATATTTCACATTACTGTGACAAAGGAACCAAGCTTTTATGAGTCACAAACAGTTCTTAGTTGTATTGTCATGGTTGATCTTGGCTTTTCAAATGGCCAGAACCAACATGGCAGCCCTGTCATTTTACAGGTAAGATGCATCCATTCCATTCACTCATTGTTTTCTTCCAAATGTCCATTTTGTTTCTTGACATTGACCAATCTGGAACCAACAGTGTGACACTGGAACCAACAGTGTCACACTGTCGACTCAGCATCAATTGTCAATGTAGAAGAATTTTTTTAAAACCTTTATTCATGAGATCATGTTTGATTTCTTGGAACCGTTGGGAACTGCAGTGTTTAAAAATATATGATTTAGACAGCACTGTGCGACATCAATCATTTTGTAGTTTGACATGTTTGGATACTACATAATATTATATGCTCCTCCCTGAAGTTGCTGTACCATCAAAGATGGCAAAATTGCAACTGCAAATTCTGGAAACATAATTCATTATAACTCATGCCATTACTAAGAATCACAAAACTCTAAGTTTAAATATTGTGTATGTACCAGAACGTGTGCCAAATGGCAAAAATGTTTACCCACCATCCCTACTGAAAAATGCCGCTCTTGTTTGGCTAAAATGCTTTGTCAAGTCTGTGACATGCCTCATGGAGCTCTCAGTCTCTACTCCACCCAATTTACCATCTCAGTATGTCTGTGAGGAGGATAGGAAGGGATATAGGCCTATTGTGGTCAGGACCAGACCAACCGAGAGCAGGACATCATTGAGAATGAGGATTATTGATACCAAGACCAAGACATTTAGAGCTCAAGACCAACGAGATCAAGATGTTTGGAGATGGAAACAAGACCAAGACAGCTTGTAAAAGGAGTCTCAGTGGATGCAGGCCCACATTTGATAACCAATCATGTGTCAGCTGAGACAAGCAGCACCCGCTTGTCAGTTAACTGACTCCTTATTGGTCGGGGTATCCTCCTGCCAAGTGGAACTGATAAAAAGAAAAAACATGACAAAACCGAACAAAAAGCCAGAATCCTTCTTATAATGATTCTGCTTACCAATTGTGATAGTTTTCAGTCTTGAGTAGAAATCCTGAGTTGTGGCTGACATTGCAATCGACAGTGGTCTCTTCGAGTGTAGTACTTGGAATGACGGGACTTTGCCTGTTTACTTTATATTTTGCCTCTCGATGTTTACAGTGCAATGCAGCTAAACAGCTGGGATTTTTCAGGTGCATGCTGGGATTTTTAATGCCAAGAATCTTTGTAAGTTGTTTTCATGTCACGAAATCCGCAGTTTGTGTTCCTGCCCTATATTTCTTCTCGACTTTTTGGGACGTTTCAGAAGCACATCTTCAGTAGCAGCCTCAACAGCAAGAAAAGCACCATTATGGTCATTGCATCACAACATAGCTATGATCGAACTTCACCACAACACAAGTTGTGTTGCGAGTCAAATGGTTCCATTATCTTTTTTGTCCCAACGTTGTGGCCTTTAATGCCCTGGTGGCCACCTCCACACTTAGAATTCACCCCAATAATTCCGTTACTTGGTTGGCTCTCACTCTTTGGCTCATTAGTACTTCGTAACTGGACAGTTTATTTTAAATAATGAAAGCATTACACCCTGTGATGTAGCAGTTTAAAAATCAATAGCTGAAACCCTAGCTGGCTCACTTAAGCCCTCTCCCATGGCAAAGGGGATGTCTCGTTCTCCCTCTCTCTTAAATGGTAATTTCATTTGCAGTCACTAAGACCTCACCGATAATTACCGATGCCCTGTGAGAGAAAGGTGAGCGAGCGAGGGGGGGAGGCAGGAGAGGGGTAAGAGGAGCGATGGATTAAGAAAGAGGAGCGAATGCCAGTCATTAGAAAAGCTTTCCTCTCTCCCTCCTTTGATCAGAGTTAAGAACACATTGCCTTCACTCCATCGCTCCCTGACACCAACCCCTGAAAGAGAAAGAGAGGTAAAAGAGAAAGAAAAAAAAAAGGTGAGCGAGGAAGAGACCGAAAATCCCTGAAGTCTTAAATACCAGGCCTTAATTTTGACATTGAACCTTCTCTGTTCTCGGGTTACATTTCCACCCAGTTCCATTTTTTCCCTTCATCTTCATCTCTCAAATGAACTAATCAGAAAGAGCAATATGAAGTGTCCTGCAGGATCCATTTCTCAGGAAGCATATGGCAATGATTGATGGGGAACAACTCCGGCTTCCCCGGGTCATCCTCCTCGCGCACATGTGGGAGCAGCCAATAATTCTCTTAATTTCTCCATCCCTTTCATCCTTCGGAATCCTTCTCTCACAGAACTTGAGAGGTCGCTTCTTAGACTTTCTTTCACTATATTTTACACAGTCCGTCACTTTGGCTGAAATAATGAAGCAATGCAGTTTTCCACTTTTCTTTGACTTAGAAGACAAAAAAAAGATTTTCTCACTTTTTTGCTAACAAAATTTGACATTTGCATAATGCAAACTATTTCAATATGAAAAAAAAAACATTGAAAGAGCCATGATGAAATCACTGTACCATTGTTTGTTGTTTGAATGGAAGCTAAGCTATTTCCGTCAAAAGCAGCCAACCTAATATTTGGGCATCTTATCGTCTCCTCTTGTGGCTTGTAGCTAACAGTCATTTTATGTTGCACAGAAATTCAACCTTCAGTTAAGGATTCAAAACACGTCACAGTTTGACTGACACTCTGGCGACATTAGAGCTCAATGTCTGTTATACAGAGTCATGTGTTACACCCACATCAGGAAAAGAAAACCTTTGGCACTCAAGGTGGTCGCCATTGCTGTGCAGACCTTTATGTGTATTGCGAACCACTGCTTGGCTGAGGCTGGTCAAGTCTTCTCTGGGGTTGCCAGACATGCTTTTTCAATTTCTTCATTGTAGAGGATTTCCTGTGACATGCAACATACTTTGAGTCGCCTCATTTTGACGTACCGTTTTAAAACTTTCTTATAGCGACAATCGACGACTGTACCGTATCCATGTTGTAGACATCTCTTCCTGTTGCTACATTTAGCAAGGTAAACAACATACAAAGTGTAACTCGTACAAGACGTGTGTAGAAGTAATCATGCAAAGTAAAAATGTACTGTATACAAGTGCATGCATTATTTTGACCATGTGTTGTGTAGCAGGGCAGCCTTAGCTACATAGGCCAGGGGTCAGGTGGCACCGTGGTTGAGTCCACTCATGTAGGCTGAATACCAAAACAAGAACACTCAACATTCTCTTGAGTCTTATTTAAATCAGACACCTTTTTAACACCTTATACACCTCAATGTGAAGAAAAAACAGTCAGTAAATGTAGCTAACGGGACACGTCTGCATACAGAGGCTGCGATATACACAATAACAAAGTGCGTTGTGGGTCAGCTGATCGGTCCGCGCACGTTATGTTTTTTCCGGCTTATTTCAGGGGCGTTCGAGTTCTGGATTTTCGTTTGAAATCTGAAGCAAAAAAATCTTGGAATTTTTGTTCGAACTCCGATTTGTTTGAAGTCCGGGACGTTCAAAAACCGAGGTACCACTGTATCAATGACTCCACAGTACATACAAATGATTTCATATATAGAGAGCCCAAGTTTGTGCCCCTTCCTGTCATGCGATGGGACCTAAGATTGACATTGTTAAACACTTACTGCGACCCTGTAGAGCTTGTCCCACACACTGGCTCTGGCTTCACCGACTATCTGCGATGAGAAGTACTACATATCTCACAAAACCTAAAGTAACTTTTGATGCCGGCGGAAAACCAGTGCTCACAGCATTAGAATGTATCTTTCATATTCACAGACATCACATGTCGAATCGTATTTCAAGCCAGATCAGTTAATAAGTTTTATCTCTCCGTTGACTCATATTTCTGACATTCTGACTTATTTTTTGTTAACTTTAGGTCCCATGAGGCAGAAGTAGATGAGCATGGCTTAGGCTCCCCATAACAAAAGTGATTTTTGCTTTTTAATTTACTATTGCAGCGAAAAAAGAGACAAAGATGGACTTTGTCTGGGAGCCTGAAAGCAGGGGAGGGGGAGAGAGTGAAAGAGAGAGGATGGAACATCTGAACCTTTCTGGTAGAAAATGGGCCTTGTTAGCATGTGGAGCGGAATCATCCTTGACTCCACAATAACACGCAGGAACGTGAACTGCTAAATTCATTGGCTCAACGCAACTGTCCTCCTCCTGCATGTGATGATCCCACCGCTGAAATATTCACCACCATTAACATTCCGATGGGTATCATCCCCTTTCAAACGCGATTCTCTCTGCTCTCCAGACCTGTGGGCCGAGGCCGGGAAAGGAGGCCAGGAACTGATACTTATCTGTTCCCATTCGTCACTCCTCCTCCACTCGCTCACGCTGAGGGATCTGAAATGCCATATTGTACATTATGGGATATAATTTTCTTTTAATTAGATGGTTTCATGATACAAAGAGCCGCTGGTTTTACTCACCGCTCGATTCTGTGCTGACATTTCAGTGCAGTTATAACTTTGGTGTACAATATATGACTTTTGAATTCTGCAAAGTTCATTTTAGGTGGTTTACAGCCGCACAAAACAGCTCCTGTTAACAAATGGAATCTTTATCAAGTCTTTAGTTTCCATTTTATTCAGCTTCAGTCCCTCCTGCTAATGAATGCATTTAGCTCATTATGAACTATATATATCCTAATCTATTAGCAACAACCTTCCCTGCTTCTGGGCAATGGAGATGAAATGTTCTGGAATGTAGCCATTAATGATGTGACCGTGCGGCTAAATTGTTTTGCCAATCAAAGCGTGTGTTCTCTTTTACAAGTACAAGCTCTTTCATGTTGTCAAGCCTTGTGTTTCAACTGCTTACAATTAGCCAGGTGTGTGTGTGAGTGTGTGTGAGCGCGGCGTGTCTCATCGTGTGTGATCATGTGAGAGACAGAGCGCTGCACTCTGAGCACAATTAGCCAGGCATTTAGGCCTCTTAATTGGTGACATTCGATCCCCGGCGCTGGCTGATGAACCACTTAGCAGCAGACTTATGGATTAGGACGCAGCAAAGCTTTTCTCTACTCAGATGTAACTAACAGGTGAGGAATTAATGCTCTTAACACCACCTTACAAATGAAGACAGTGGTATCGACTCGCTCAAGGAAACGACTTTCTGTTCCAGCTTGGATTCGCTTGCTTCCCCTTCTACTTTGATGACGCCCTCCATCAGATGTATCGCCATCATGCTACTGTTCATAACCAATAATACGCAATGTCCTGTGATAAATGCCGAACATCAAGTGCTTAAGATAAACTTTATTTTGTCGTGTGTTACGAGTTAGCAGGTCGGTGAAAATGTAAGAATTAAAGATCTTATAAATACAAGTAACATCTGACTTATGACCGGGATCGGTTCCGACTAGCCGGTCGTAAGTCAGATCGGACATTCAAAATAGCCGAGGCGAGGGTTATAGGTGCTACTGTAGTGGTAGATCAATGTGTGAGAGTGAGATGCTGGGATACTGTGCTGCCGTAACTGTCGTAACGACGTGCTGCGGTGTCAGACATTGAATTAAAAAAAAAAAATAGCATCTGCTGGCCGAGGTTGGATGCACAGGTGGACGTAAGTCGAACGGGTCGTAAGTCGGATGTGACTTGTACGCACAATTTTAACTGCATTACAGAACTTTTGATGACTTGAATTGACTCTTTGGGATCTTCTTTTCCATGCTTATATTCTAAAGTAGTTTGGTCTTTAACTACAAAAATGCTGCTTTGTACACGTATAAAAAGATATGTAGCTGGCTGGTATGAAGTCCCCTTTTTCACGTTCAGTCACAGATGATTTCTACATGAACATATCAGCTTTCAAGAAGAGAACTACAGGACACCAGGGGCGCTTCCTAAATCCCTGCTTGTGCATCCTAAATAGCAGGTGCTATTGAGACGTTTACCAAGATTGATTGTCCAATCTAAAACAGGTGTTAGAGACACACCTATTAAAATCAAAGATGGCGGGGTTTGCAGCATGAAGAGACACCAGAGGAGGAAGCCACTCGACACACGGTTTCCTAACCGTTGAAATGTCCTGACAGCTGAAGGGGGATTCTTGGGCAGTGCTGGAGTCGGTAAAAATAAAAAAAACTAAATACCGAATGCATAAATAATGCTGCGCGCGATCTGGACGGTCCAGCGCTCAACACTGTTACACAAACACGTCTTAAAGATAGCAGGTAGACACCATATTAATTGCCATTTCCTCCATGAATTTTCTGCATGTACACACCCCAAATTTCAAGAAAACTACAAATCATTTCACACTGTTCTGGTAACTCACTTTGCACCTGTTTGGGCAAGTGTTTTAGTATATAGAAGCAGTAAATCAGAAGCATAAAGTAGATTCAGCACAAGTATGTAAAAACAATGTGATGAGGCAAAAAAGTGTTTTATGTGTTGTATTGTTATTGCTCGGGATCTGGATCACTTATTAGCATTTATAGCATGACTAGCATATTTGAGGTGCGAAACAGGACATATCCAAACATCCATCCAGCCATCCAATGATAGCTTGAAGCACTGTTCATAAATAAAAATAGCCATTTTTGTGTTGCTTTAGAGAAAGATGGAAATCTGATTTTAACGTCAGATAATATTGATGCAAGTGGCAAGTAAATTGATCATTTTTATGCCTTGATCTTAGGTAGCTCAAACTCCTTCAAGTACAATGAATAATAAGTGCGTATTAAAATATGTATTGCACCTGAAGCAGACTGCACGGTCTGGGCATGTTGTCATACTGAAGCTGCTCCACACAGCCTTGAATTACGTCAGCACCAACAACAGCGTTTCGTAAACAGATCAAAAGAATTTAGAAATCCACACATAAACAAATCCTCTTTCCCTTTCCTCACCACTTGTAAAACACTGCATGTTTGGGGATCTGGTCTGCCTGCCCCCGCTCCCCTCCTCTCTGTAGGTGTGTCACATTTTCGCCACACTTTCCCATCCCCGGGTCACTGTCATGTGTTCAGACCTCGTGAGCGGAGAGATTTTAAACAGGAGAAGACAGCACTTGTCCGTTGGATTAGCGCTCCTACGACGTCACATGCCTTCGTCTACACGCGTCACCTCTTGTCTGGAGGTGCCTGTCGAGGTTTATTAGGAAATGCAAAGAACAGAAGGGGACGAAAAAAAACGGGAAATAGGTGGACAGAAATATGACTCACTCACTTTGATAATGGCAACATGTATTGGATCAGGCATCTGATTCATTTGAAAGCATCCCATCTCTTCCCTTTTTTTGTTAATAACAGTACCATTTGAATTCATTTCTAAGATCAAAAATAAATATTCCTGACCACTCGTCATTATTATTCAACGCACACACACACACAAAAAAAGAAAAACATTCCATCCAACAAAGCAAGTCCAGACGGAGGCGAGGACTGGCCGGCATTTCAAACGCCCCTGAGATTACAGATATTCTAATACCGTGGGACGCCCTGCCGTATTTATTATGGGAATCAGAATTTATGATGAGTAAATTGGACTTCTTCATCTGAGTACCAGGGGGGTTGCAACATGCGGCCGAGATGGCCTGACTTATTGATTACTGGGAGCAGTATGCCCCATTTCAAAGGGAAGGAGAGCCCCTGCCATACAACTTCTGAGAATTAATTTGCCCGGCATGGGCCTTCATGAGAAACACATGTCTGCTGAGACACACACACAAATCACTACATAGACACAAACAGGCACAGAAATACCAAAGCCTGCAGGTAAAAGAATCACACATGAAAAAAAAAGAAAAAAAAGCTACAAATTCATGCTGCTGCCTTTGGACCCCCTCCCTTTTTCCCCTTCACCCTCACACACGCCCCTTTTTTCAAAGATGGAGAACCATATATGCAGCGGTGCAGTGGATTTACCAGCATATTTCATGATGATAAGACTGCGTCACACTTCTGCTTCATTCATTCACTCTGCTACGCGTAAGCCTCTTCAGGTGATTCCAAAGATGGACCACAGGTGAACTCTGAGAACAGCTTTCGCGAACAAGATCCAGATCCACTGTTTACATATTTAATTTGCAACGGTGCACTTTAAATCAGCATTGAATTCAATGTTAAGTAAACAGGACATTTTCATCTGTTTTATATCTGCAGATGATGAAAAGGACGACTTCTCCCGCTGCTCACATGAAGATCGGATTTGTCATCTGAAAAGCACATCCGTTTGTTATCTTTATTTTAACATGGATTTAAAGCATTTCCAGGCCACACCGTTACATTCTTTGTTGGTCCTAGTTTTGGGTCCACTTCATTTTTCAAAATGATTTCAACTACATGTATTTCTGACTTTTACAGGCCGCAGAAATGGACTTGGTGGCCCAAATGTGGCCCCAAGGCCTTCAGTTTGACACGTAAAATTTATGCTAAAAACGCTCTTATGCGACATAAAATTTATTTATTTATTTATTCAAGGTTTTATGTCGTCCTCAAAATGTTCATTTACTCTTTGGGTGTGAATGTTTCCCCCCAACGACCTGATCTAGTGTAACTGCTCTGGACACGGACGCGACTCGGACGTGGTCTTATCAGAAGCTTTCCTTTCAGATGGAGGCACAGCTGAACCATCAGTGGCTCATCCCTGGCATTGTCCACCAGATCGCCCTCTGCACTCAGACACCAGCTCTGATTTCACCGGCAGCACCCGCGCTAATTTATCATAGAGGCCGTGACAGACAACACATCTGTGTGTGTGAATAGATCGTGAGTGAGGAGCAACAAGGGGAGTGGACTGGGGGAAGAGGAAATACGGTCGTGGGGAGGAATCAGATCACACAAACGGGAAGGGTTTTTAAGGGTCATATTTTGTTTGAAGGGCCTCATGCTACTCTTTGCTCGCCCTCTATCCGTGTCCCTCCCACCTCCTTCCTCATAACACGCTGTCAGCAAAGCCCCTGGGCAACTGGACCACTCATTGTCTTCGCCCGTCTCATATTACGGCCGTGTACTGCAGGTGTGATATGGAGACACATTAAGGAGAAAATGGAGAATGTGGACTCGCACATGTGTATGTTGCCAGGTAAAGATTGTGAGTGCTGCAAGTGAGGCTCATGTTCACCTCTTTGGGGGGGAAAAAGCAGGAGAGATTAAACAAACAACAAAAAAAGGTTGTGTCAGGTCTTTTACTAGACGTTTTTTAAATGTTTTTGACAGAATATGGTTTGAACAACTGATCAAGCTTTTTAGCTCCATCCGCACTACAGCTATGTTGGACTGTAACTATCCCTTTGGGCCCCAACAGTGATCCTGAAAATCATTTGCAGCCAGTTGGAGTGAAGGTGACAGAGCATTCAGTATTATTTTAAGAAGCGCAGAGTAACAAAGGTGTGATTTCAAAGTGTGACCTCTGAAGAATTAGTTTCATTTTGGCTCACTGTTGAGCTCGAGATGATTGGTCTGCAGGAGCAGTGCTGGTGTTGCAACCAAAAATCTTCAACTCCGTCTTTTGGTTATTCAAATGCTTCATACATAATAAGTAAATATATATCACATTTAAATATAGAATGTTCTCCGCTGTGATGAAGGCAAAATGCTGTTTTATAAAATCTAAATAAATAATTTGGTGAGTGTGTGATTGTTATTGAAAAAACATACATTGTATTACAGATTGTCAACGTTAAGGATAGAAAGATACGTACTTGAATATATCTATGTACAGACCGGACCAAGACAGACAGGTGATGGACTTGGACTTGAGTTCACATGTACCTTGCTCATAATAAAACCGTGTGTTGTGTGCAGATGTGCGTACATGCTTACACACGTGTGGAGACAGCAGTTTTAACACAGACGCGCAGCTCATGTGTGTGTTCAAGCAAGCATATCTGTTTACTTTTGCTTCCAAAAACCCACTCACATTTGAATGCAGGAGACAGGACACATCTTCCTGCTCTGTGAGCCGCTCGACAGTTCAGTCAGAATATTTTAGTGTACACACACAAACACCCACACACACACACATAAGCCTCCCTGGGGTACCCCCCATATGTGGTGTCTGGGGAGTGCAAAATGGAACTTTTTTAAAAGCCAAAAACACTTCTGCCGAACAAACTAGTCTTGCTTAATAATACCACACCCGTGTTTCTTTCTCCTCTCTCGTGACAGGCCGTCATTTTCTACAAAGTGTGAGAGATTGTCTGCTTTTTAGGGAAAGGTTGAGCTTGTTGTTTCGGTGGCTTGAACACTTGCTCGCTGGCAGACGGTAAAAAGATTATAACAGTTTCAAATCGAAGCGTTGAGGGTGATTTTCAATGTTATTTTGAATAAAATCCGCTTCCGCCAGATGCAAGAGTGACACGCACCTGATTGAATGGATTTTGTGAATCTGTGGAACAAAACAATGCAAATATATACTGTTATTTTTTTTGTTTTAAACATACATGAATATACGTCAACATATTTCTGCCTCTTCAAGCGATGTAAATAATTTTACGGTGGCACACAATGACACACCTACTCCAGGCACACAAGCCATGTGTATACAGACAAACACACGTGCACCTTCTGCTCTTATGAAGATAAATATGGCAGGGGGGTAGATTTTCACCCGCACCCGCTGAACTGGACACACACATTTATCTTTGTTGTATTTGGTGTTTTGGGGTGTGTGTTGTGTGCAACCGCATATTGGGGATCCACTGAGAAGGGTGTGCGCACCTCACTGCCTTTCCAATGTATGGAAATGTATGTGCATTTTTAAAGTAGGGGGGCTAAATTTATTTCTCCCCCCCTGCATGCACCCTTCGCCCCTTACTCTCTCTCCACACCTCATTCCCGAAGCTGATAGACCTATGGAAGCATGATAGATGGAGAAGTGAACGGAAGGGGGGGGGGTCTCTGCATGGATGCATACATGCATGCATGAATGTATATACACCCTGACCCCCCCCCAATCCTCTCGAACGCACGCCATAAACTCACACACACACACAATAGCATGAGTCTGAATGGAGGATTGGGGAGCATACCAAACGTAATCCATAGTTTTACATAATGGGGAGGAGAAAGAGGGGAGAGGAGTGTACTCCTGTAGCCGGGTGATAAAGATAATATGAATCATCTTTCTCGTCCTCTCGGTGTGTACACACACTCACCTAGGGAGATGCTGATATGCTATAGGGGAATATAATGAGATATGAAGAAGGTCTCCCCTGATCAGGAAGAACACATGTGGGTCATGGGTGTGCTTTATGCAATTTTCACAACATATAAGGATTATGGTTTGGCGTATACTGAGGAAATTGCTCCGAGTGCAAGTCGCGTGTGCAAAATGGCAACGCTGTTCGTTTCGACGTATTGCATAAAGGCCACGAGTTAGTCTGCGACATACTGCTCCGCGTGTTTGAGTGGAACGAAGAATATTCTGTGTCATACATGAGTGGTTTATCAGGGATATTTAGTTTCTGTTGTATGGGACTTAGTTGACGCTGCTGGTGATGCTAGTTAATGATCAATGAAGTCATGTTTGGAACAACATGCTATTGCAAGTCACTGAACGAAAAGGATTATAACAGGGGCGCCCCTTCAGATCTACTGTTTTAGACACCTAAAACCTGAACCACTACATGTGTATTTCCATTTTTCCCATTGATCTACTTGTTCTCGCTCATCCTTCACTTCCTACCAACCAACCGTGATACCTGCAGCTAGTGAAGTCCGGAGACAGCCGGGGCCAGACCTGGTCAGGGCGCGGCCAGGGGCCACATGCGTCCTGTTGTGTTCATGTGGCCCTTGTGTGGTGAGAGTGAACGCACAAAACTGGTCAAGTAAAAACGTTCACAGTTCAACTCTGCAACTTTGCTTCAGGACGAAAACATCATTCCCGCCTTTTTTGACCATATTGTTGGTGTGTTAAAAAAAAAAAAAGATTGATGATTCATTTTCTTCTCTTTCAAAATTACATAATATGAAGCTTTAGAGTTTAGAAGTCTCTTTGTCCCATCTCTCTTTTGCCTTGACAGTCCCCCAACCGTCAAAATGGAATCGCCCACACTAGCCCTAGAACTGCTCACTCTTCCTGCAACTGAAACTCAAAGCACCTAGGTTCACTCAAAAATGATGAAGGCTCCTATGGCTGTTGAATGGCATCAGCAGTAAAGCCTTTTGAATTTTGCATTCTGTTAGAAAACTCATCTTAACCGATGACCAAAGTGTTTCTATATAACCACACACACACTCCTATTGACTAAGAAGAGTCTTTTGTAAACTTTGGTGCTTCATCTTTTCCAATATAAAGCATTAAAAACCAAAGGATTATTTAGGATGGTATCTTCACTATACTTACAATTGCTCAGCAGCCTAACATTTATCGTCACATTATCATATATGCCATGTTTTTCTGCCCCAAATGAATATTAATGCGCTCTCTGATTAAAGTTTGTTTGTCGCTGCAGTTAATTAAGCGAGCTAAAGTGCAGCAGAAACTCTGCATACAAACAAAAAAAAAAGTCACTCTTAATTATGCAAGGAAAGTTAATTTCTCGGAATATAATTAAAGCCATTTAAATCATCAGGGACAGAATGAGATCAAAGATGTATATTTGATATCATGCAGATAGCGATTTCAAATGAGCAATGCCTCTTAACTTTATAATGATCTTTTGCTGCGGGAGTCGAGGCACTGACTTCTTTTGTGTTCATTCTGAAATAGTCTCCGAAGAATTAGAGGGAAATTAATTAGAAATAAGTGCAGATCAACATGCAGATTGCATTTCCAATGCAAATACATCTTCCCCCGGTTTTATTTTTGTTGAATTGATTAAATTAACATGAGTATTTTTGACATAAATTGGGGCCATTGGAACAAAGAAAAGTATTTCTTCACTTGAGTTCTGCCACTTTATGAGCATTTTTTTTTTTTTTTTTTTTTTTTTTTTTGAGTGATGGACTCGGTGACTCTGCATGCACCGTCTTCCATCTCTGATCACAGCACACACACACACACACACACACACACACACACACACACACACACACACACACACACACACACACGACAATGTGAACATATAGCAAGAGGCAAATCCTGAGTCTGTCTCAGCACCGATCTTCCTCCCTGTGCGTGTGCGTACTTGAGACAGGGGCCGAGTGGAGGGATCTTTCCTCACCCCGCAAAAAAAAAAAGTGATATATAAAAATGGAATTGTTTCCTCCATATTAGGAATCAAAGCCAGGCTTTATTGTGTCCACCATTTTGATTGCAGCCAGCAGACCTTGAGGAGGCAGGTGCAGCGCGATGAGTGTGTAGGTGTCACTGCATTCCATTCATTATTTTTGCCCTTTTTCCATTCTAGGTCGCATGCTTTTGTTAAAATCCATCGGCAGCTGATAAATGCTTAAAATTCATATGCATGGATGTGTGTGCATCTGCAGGTTGGTGTGCGCTTTTATAGCGCGAGAGAACTGTTGACCTCAGCTGCCGCCTCCCCCCCCACACACACACACACTGCCACCTCCTGTGTTTCTCGACGACCCTTGAACTTGACCGTGGAGGAGAAAGAGGAAGGGAGGTGCGGGGACTGGAGGTGAGAAACAAGCCACACTGATAGATAAAACATACAAGGGGTTTGAGGTTTTGGGGGTGCCAGACGAAGGCTATGTGTGATGCTAGCACACAGCCAGGTGCGCCTCAATTTTTTTTAGTTTATAGGTGTATTATGACAGGTATCACTTGATGCAAATATGCTTTGTTTTTATATTTGTAACTCGCAATCAAACATGTCATATATTTCATTGTTCCTTTTGCATTGAATTAAAGTAGGGCTCGCAAACAAGGTCTGACCTGACAGTGATCTGAAGGCAAAAGAAGAGCAAGAAGTTAAAGAAGAGGGGAAAGTTTGACGTGAGTGAAAGGAGAGAAGAAAAAAAAAGAGTTATAGCAGCAAGACAAGAGTGAGGAGGAGTCCGACGGAGAGGATGGAGAACAGGTGTGGGTGGCGTAGAGGGGAGTTGCAGGGGTGGGGGGTTAGGGTTCATGCTTATCTCGAGGAAAGTTATTGTGTGTGCATGTGCTTGTGTGTGCGTGTGTGTGATTCCATCTAATTGTGAGAAGGTGAGAGGTGAGGTCTAGGCACGCTTCACAAAAATGGGGCAGATCGTCAGACAGTTATAGGCAGCGCTGTAGCGCGTGTGTGTGTGTCTGCATCCTTGCTCTTCCTCTGCGTGCATGTGTGTGTGTGTGTGCACCTATGAGCGTGTGTTTTAATAGCCACAGTCAGAGAGCCTCTGTCAGATGGTCAGCTAATTGGCCATCTTACAAGTACAGCGGAGGCTGCTCGCAAATTGGCAAAAAGGGCAACTGGCTTCAATCTGATTCCAAACTCCTTTCTGTCACGATGCTGTCCATTAAACAACAGCTTAAGTCAGGGGAATGGAACAAAAATAAAGAAACACAAAACACAAAAAAGGAGGGGAAAGCGGCATAATTGTCCTTCAGAGAACCATGTTGCTCGGCTCGACCCAAGCGTGGAGAGAAAATGCAGATCATATTCAGTGTAAATACAAATTTGTGGGGAAAGTTGCTATTAAACCCCAGAGTTTTTTTTTTTCTCTCGCTCTCTACGCTGCTGTGTGTTTCCCAGTTACAGATGCCTCATGTATTTTAATCCAAGTAATGTCCCAACTGGGTTCCAATTAGGAACAGGTTTCCCAACACCCTGAGGGGAAACTGATAATTATGCTGTTGACTATGGCTGGGGCTCTGAGTGTTGTGTGTGTTTGGCTCTCTGGTTTCCAGGGGACACAACACAACTCATGTTAGTCTTTATTTATCGTCCAGCACTATTAACAATGCTGACGTTGTGCGCAGCACTCAACCAATCCTTCTAACTAGACACGAAATACCAAGTCAAACGTCATTTTGATTAAGCCGATCAAATGTCACCTTTGCAAGTCAATGTGAACTCTACAAGACAGTTGTTGTCCAGAGACTGTCCTTAACTAATGCTATTAGCTAGGTCAGTGTTTAGTTTTGCACAAAGGTCTAGTTTTTTTCTAGACAAAACCATGCTTTTGTCTTTGAACTTGAAGCATGTGTGAGGCTCTGGTGTGCTATTTTGAGGGTGACAGGTAACCGTGCCCTAATGTTCATAAAATCCCTGCTCACCGTCTAACCTTGAAAATAGAGAGTGACGCTGATGTAGTGGACAGCGCCGCTCTCACATCTAAACTCAAATGTTGAAAAATGTCCCCTCGGATAAAATGGATGACCCGGCTTCAGAATCAGTCGCTATAAATGCATTGTTTTGCAAGGCTGAGCTGACAAGAAAAAAGGAGAAAATGTTGAATTTGAAAAATCCTGCCAGAGCGGCAGATTAACAGCCAAGTGTGTTTATTTGTTCTTTTTCAAAATGTTTCAGGGGACGTTTGCGCCTCACTGCACTGTATTCTCAGACACTCTGGCTGTTTTCATGTTTCCTCACATATTTCATTTTGATGATATTCACCGTGTTTTTGCTCTATAGTGAAGGTACCCGCTGCGCTAGAAGAGCCAAACTGTTCAGTGACTTTTAATTCTATAGGTGATCATTTCACCTACCTGTCATGAGGACAGCATTTTCATTCATTCACAGAAATAAACAGCCGAGAGAGCTCATGCAACTCAGCTGTAAATGTTTTTAAAACCAAGCTGACACCATGTAAAATTTGAATCCCTTATGTTTTTTAAAATATCTTTCAAACGTCTCCGCAGTCAGGGAGAAGCGGTACTTTATTTTGGTTTGGAGGACGCTTTACCCGTCCTGCTCTGCGTATTCATGAACTGCTATTGTGCTGCCACTATTTCCATATCATGTTCCCTCACAGAAGGGAATTGAATATTGAAGATATTTACAGCGTCTTTCGTAATCTGTGCAGAAGGCCATGCTGAGACACACTGAGTGTGAAGTTATTCTTATCAGACAAGATTTTGGATGGGGGGTGCGGGAGGTTAAAATCCAAGTCCAATTTACAAATCTCAGATAATTTAACACTCCCCTCAGACAAGTTTTACATAGAAATGAAGGGGCCGAGAGCGGCTCATGGAATCTTTTGAGACTGCAAAACGACATAATTGTTTTGCGACCCAATCGGGTGTTATACTACAGATAATATATGGTTATTTCATACAGCCTCCAGACCGTCAAGATGTTTTCAATTTGGCACGGCCTGCGATCATGATATCACAGAGCAAAAAAAAAAAGACGGAGCTCCTAGTCTGGGATGGCCGGAGCAGCAAGAGGGCGATCATTTCGCCAAACTCAAAGCCTTTTTTCCCCCGCTCCCTCACTCTCTCTCCGGGACGAATAATTCCACAGTTGCTGAGGCACTGAAAAAGCAATCTGCGGAATACCCCAGGGTCATGTCTGTGGCCGGATGATTTGTGTGAAATGTCATACATTAAATATAAGTTTAACATTCAGCCCGGTACACTGTAAAACTGCCCTGTCGTTGCCACAGTCCACCATTTCCCTCAGTGCAGGGAGGGTTTGGGTTCACAAAGGAGATGAACACACAAAAAAACACACCCATACGCACACGCACACACACACACACACGCAACACCCCCTGTGTCGGCCCAATCTTAGAAGGAGAACGAAGGAGGGAGTTGCGGACAGCGGGGAGGCCATTCGATCCGCAGCTGCATTTCATTTATGAAAACCAGAACGTAAAATATATATATACATTTTTTTTTTCAATTTCATCTTGTATTTTTGACCCTTTTTTTCTTTTACTTCTGTCAGGCAAAAGTGGGCTGAGGGTTGTGGAGATGGAGACAGGTGGTGGGCTTCATGGAAGGAATACCGACCAACAGTGAGACCTTGTGAAGAGCACTGTCTTCTGATCCACTGATGTTGGAAATCAC
This sequence comes from Synchiropus splendidus, assembly GCF_027744825.2. NCBI lineage: Eukaryota > Metazoa > Chordata > Actinopteri > Syngnathiformes > Callionymidae > Synchiropus > Synchiropus splendidus. Next base: position 21,440,194 of record NC_071336.1, read on the forward strand.
AGATACAGATTTGCCTACTGAAGTTCTGTTTTTCTTTTTTTTTCCATCTTCGTAGAGTACTGATCATTAAAACTCTTGTCTTTTTTTGCTCATGCTCATCATTTCTCTTTTTTTAATGATGTACTGTTACATTTTAATACTCATATGGATGTTGCTAACACATATTTGTTTCACAATTTGTAACTTTTTTGTATGTATTTTAGTATTAAATTGTATTTTTTCCAACAAGATTTCGTCTCACTTTTTTCTTGACAAAAAAAGATTATTTTTTTATCCTTTCTTTGTAATATTGTTTTTACACAGTATCAAAATTATAAAAAAAATCTCTCAAATTGATTCTCATGTTTCTAAATTATTTCACCAAAAAAAAATAGAAATAGATATTTCTAATTTTCTTATCAGTGAGGATAACACCATTTTTAAATATTCATTCTGTAAATGAACCAAGTTTATGCTTCATATATCAGGCTTTCCCCCCGTGCATGTTCATCTTGACGTATTAAGGTGCTGTGTCTGTATTGGCCTGTTCTCTCTCATTAGATCTTGGATCATTTACGACAAAGAAACATGCTTCACAAATTTCATAGCGATCAGACAAACTGGCTCGCCAATCACAGCAGCCTTCCTTGATAAAATGAATCGCCCCGCTCTGTTCTTGAGGCAAGTGTTGAAATGCAGCCTGAGATTAGACGGCAAAGAAGAAGGTGAGGAAGACGGGGAAAAGGGGTTGTAACTAATTCATAAAGTTTGAGGAAAATAGCAGCTACAGAGAGACGGGAGGCGAGCAAGACAGAGGGGAGAAAAAAGGTGTCTCCAGGGACGTCAGTGAAGCCGTCATGCTGGAGAGAGTGAGGATACTCTGTCCATTCTAGCAGATGAGAAAGAAATGACAGAGCGGGGTGCAAAGAATGTCATCTGGCAGATGGACAACTGATGAGTTTTCTCCCATTTCTCTTTGTCTTTCAGGCTCTTTCTTCCCCTCTCATGCCTTGTTTGTTTGCTCTCGGTAGGAGCTTCTGAAAACTTTCTGGTTGAATCACTGGAATAAGAGACATGTTTGATATGTAAAGGGAGGAACTATAGGCTGGAAAAAGTGGAATTCCTTCGTATTGAAGGAAATCAGCTTCAGCGAGGATTATGAAAATACCCAAAGAGAACCGTCTTTGAAAAAAGTATTTTGACCATTTTCCCTTTTATTGGTCCTTTTCAAGTATCACCGATAACTTACGAAATTATTTTAATGCAAACTTCAGAGTGTGTCTACCTCTTTTGGGGAAACATTTTCTCACAAGAGACTTGCACATGCAACTGCATATGCTAATGTGAACATTTTAGTTTAAATATTTGTCAGATTCAAAACGTAATCAAAACACAAATTTATTTCTTTATTTTTTGCTCTATCCAAATAGTCTTCTTGGGCGCCTATCCATGGTTCTTTTAACAGGTGTCTGGGAAGCACCCTTGTTCGATGACAACATATGCCAACCACATCTGCAACTACTGTGTTGGCCGTCTGCCACAAAACAAGCACAACTCCTCTCTATGTAACTCGTAACCTTGCTGCCATTTTCATCTTGTGATATGACCACTTCAGACTGAGAAATCCCTGCTATAGCATCCACAGCAGAGCTCTAGTGGGTTAGTAGTGGTCGTGGCTGATCCGGTGATAAAGAGAGATAGAGGCTTTTAAAGTCAAAGAAATCTAAACAATGCAACGTGTCCCCACATGTGGATGCAGTGTCAGCCCTGGTGACACAGTTCTTGTCTGTAGATATTCACCTGCCCTCCCGAAACACTCTTATCTACTCGCCACAGTTCAATTTCGTTTTTCGCCCGCTGGTGTTTGGCAAAATTTGCATCAAAAAAAAAAAAAAAGAAATGCATCGCACCCTTTCAACAAATTCCCTTTATTATATCCATGAATTGGCTCTGCATGAGATTTATCAATTTCACCTAGAAGGTGTTGCACTCGCCAGTGCATTTGTAAGCAAGTCGGGACTCTTTGAAGACAAACACAGCATCTTTTAATCTGAACCCCCCCTACCTTTCCTACCCTCCGTCTCCCTTTGCACTCCCCACTTCAAAGCCCAAACTCCAAGATGAAGGTTTGGAAAGTAATGGAAAACAAATTGTTCATTTGTATCTGGGAGGAGACCAGACACTTGAGCAAATTCTCTCTCCTGCATTCTCTATCTGTATCCATGACTCCTTAGTTGTCAGATGGCAGGTTACGGGCGGAACCAGGAACGCGCTGGCAGTTGCAAGACTCAGCTGTCTGCCTCTTCATATGTGCATTTCTTCCCATATTAAGTGAATGCATAAATATTTATTGTGGATCTGTCTCTATGCTGAGGCATGGTGTGACTTTAGAAAAAAAATAACAAAGCTTTGTCAATTCATTAAAATGTTTCTTTAACTGACAAATAATATGAGATTTGATTTTAGTGTGGGATATTTATTTATTTTATGTCTTTTAGTTAGCCATTGAAAATGTACAACAGTTAAACAGTAAAACACTTGCTGTAAATGCTCACTTTATGTGATCAGATCAGAACCGTTGTGAAAGCAGTGTAGTCAAGACTTTCAAGACTGTCAAGTCCAGAGCATACAGAGACCAAGTCCAAGACCAAAGAGGTGGGCGAGACCAACACCGAGAACAAGCAGAATACAGAGGCATAAGATCTATCGGCTCCTGCAACGAGGTTAAGTTTCTGGCATGTGTTTATCTGTCTGCATTCAAAATAACTTGAACAGTTATGGACGAATTTGGATGACATTTTCAGGAAATATGTGAATAGGGATAAGGAGCAAATGATTTTGGGAGTGATCCGATCACAATCTGGATCTATTACTTTTTAAAGCATTCTTTATCATTGCATATTGAGGGATGCTTTTTGTCATGGGGAGATTGTGTTGGGACTGAACTGAAGCTGCCTGTCGAAGATTTGCTTTTCTAGTTTCTCACTGCAAAAGAAACGGTTATCGGGGTTTTTTTTTCAAAATAAATCAATAACTGCAACGCTTCCATTGTTTCTGTTCACTGTTCACAGTTGCTTTCATGTTCTGTGAGGACAAGGTGGCTGGTCCTGATTGTGACGACAGCTTCCCTGCTTTCCCTCGTCTTCACTTGAGCTCTGGATCACATCTGAAACCCATATTTTTGAGTTGTTAGTTCGACCCAGCGTTGCATTCAAGCGTGACACCGCAGGTGGAGACCTGGACACAATCGCTAACGTACAGTACGGCCAGTGAAGAGTGTCAGTGCTGTATATGTTTATCACAGTCATTTGTGTATGTTTGGCTCCTCAGACCCGTGATAATGAAAACGGTTTGACAGGTGAAGGCCAGGCTGCGTCTTCTGAGCCATTTATCCACAGGCAGGCAAATCAAGCCAGCAAATCAGGAACAATGGAGCCCTCAAAGAGGCGAGTTGGGATCAAAGAAGCGCTAACTGGCCATTGCAATCCAATTGAAATGTTCACTTTGCATCTCTCCAAAGGTAATGGATGTGAAGGGTGGGAGGTGAAAAGAAAGGGCTGCCTGCGCACATTTGATGAAAATTATGGAAAGAAAAAAAAAAAAAAGTGGGACAAAAGTGCATGCGACAGTCTCGGCCTTCTCGAGTCATCTCCTGCAGAAGCTTGATAATGTCTCCATGTTATTTTGACTTTGAATCGGCAAAGAGCCATTTCCCCACTCCCTTTTCCTCTCCCTTTGAACCTTCCAATAGTGCCATTATGATGATATATAAGCTGGTGTACGGCGGCCCTCGCGCATGTGGAGGAGGATTGAGGCAGGCTATCTTAAAGTGTCCTCTCTCCCTCATTCCCACACTGTCGCTATCTTCCTCGCTCGATTTTACTCCCTTTGTCTACCCATTACTTCCTCCTTCCATCTCTCCATTTGAATGTGTTGATCACCTGGGGAGATGCCGCATTAATGCTGACGTCCGGTGAAAAGCAGAATCTCCTCTTTATTTATCTGCACTAAAATTCCTCCCAATCTTTCCAGCACATTTCACTCAATCACGCAACTCAGGCCATTCCATTAGCCACACAGGGGCGTTTTACCCCATTGAACACAACACGCCCTGCACTTCTATGAATATAGATTCTCCTAAATTATGTATAATGGGAGTGCTCAGATTTTAGCATTTTTACTAAGAGGTTTTGAGGGTGTATGAGTTGTTTCTGCCGCTTTTTAAGTGCATCTTGAATTCCCAGTGTTTGCGGCAGATTGGTGTTGCTGTATCTCCGGGTTTGTGGATTGTAAATGGAGCATTATGGACGTGAGTGATCATCTGAAGTTTGAAGCAAGTTGGTGCAAAGTTCACTCGGAGCGTGCTGGGATATGATGGGGAAAATGACTGCGCCTCGTCTCCCTGTGAACCCAGTCGCTGTCGCGCCACTGCTGACGTAATGGTGAGGACTAATGAAGTCAACGTGGGATTTGTCGCAGCGCTTCCATCTTTGCTGTTGTGGCTCAGAGCGGTTTGTTTAATTGGACTGTGAGTAATTCTAATTCACGTTTTGGCAGTTGGTGTCCATGTTGCCCAGCATGGGGGCAGCACTGGGCTCAACAAATAGGCGAGCTGTTCTGTAATCTAAACCCAATCAACATCCTCATTACTGACTTTAGGCGGCTGCCACATCAAAAAGAAGGTTCTGTTGCCTTTTTTTTCATCGATTATTTACAGTGACAGGCCGACGAGTCCGATGTTTTAATGCTCTGCAGTTCATCCAAGCAGTGCTTTCAGCAAACATATACACATTTAAGCAAGGTCCTAGCATCACAGTTTCAATGCTCAATACATACATCTATGTATTTTATTATCTTTGAAAGGCTGTTATGTATTATTTGGTTGCACCATGATGTGACTGTTTGATGTATTATGAACACATTTAAATTGGTTTTCATTGGTTGCTGATAATGAATCTTTGAAAGATTCCTTGCTAGAAGAACAGAAAACACCTTTGTGATACAGTGTTTTCTTTTGAACAGCAAAACACAAACAGTGGCAAATGGATTTTTGCCGTTTTTTTTCCAGAAACTGGCATAGATATTGATTTAGAAGTGATTTGATTTGGATGGATTTCAGAAGGCTTTGAATTGTTTCCTATCTCATTTCTATAGTTCCTCAGTTCCTGCGGCTGCTCATGCTCGGTTGCATCCCAAACCCGCTGAAAATAGGAAAATTTCACTTCATTACAGACAAGGTCAAAATGAGTCGCTAAAATGGAGCAGCTTACATGTGAACCAGGTGACAAAAATCAACTACTAGCATTTCTGAACAAAGGTATCGACCCATCCTGTACAACTCTGGGCCATTGTTCCGCATGTCTTCCTAGCTCAAATTTTAAAGACTCCTTCCTGAGCTGAGGCGAGCGGAGACAGGTAACAGCACTATTTTTAACGAAAACTGTAGAAGCTATTGGCTTGCTGTTCTGAGTGAAAAGTCCACTATTTATCAGCTTCAAATATGTACCATGCAACCGTCGGAAGCGTGATTCATGACTCAAACTGAGGACCTTTTTTCTGAGTGTCTGAGTAACAGCAAAATTAACGCTATTACATGAAGACGAAGACTCTTATTTTGCCTGCTATATAATGTGGATGCAATCTCCCTCCCGATGTAGATGCCATCTCCCTTTTGTGTTTGAAGACGGAGCTAAGGAAGAACTAGATTAACAAAGACGCGCATTTTTGAAATAACCTCTCCATCGTTGTCACCTCCAGGTCAGTCGATCCCTTTCATCAGCAACAACATCATCTAGTTTATGACTTTGCTTATCTAACAAACTATGTTTACAGAACGGAATAGAACGCTCACGGTGACCTTTGACCTCTCATTGCCAGCGTTCTGGAGACCGACACCGTGTGTGGAACCTTTGTGTGCCTGACCTGCCGTCTGCGCTGCAGCAGAGTGTCCTTAACAGCTGCCGCAGCTCTGTCAGCAATAAAAGCCATCAAGATAGGGATTCTTGAAAGCGCAACTAAAATGCAATTGCCGCGTCGACTACGGCATGCACATCTGGCCAGCAAATCCTGTAAGGTTGAGAAAAACCTGAGGGAAGTCTGTCTCTCTGTCTGACGGCGAAGTAGCAAATAGCAATATAAAGAGTATCAATAGTATATGATCGAACAAAAGAAGGGCAGTGCTCGATAAACATTGTGTTTTACACAAATGTTTTGTTGTGTTTATGTTTATGTTTATGTTTTTACAAATTGTTTGGCCAAAAGCAGATGATGTATCACTGACACACTCCAGGACTGACAGGTTCGAGTTTCTAAATTGAATAAAATGCTTTGCAAACGTATGCCATGGAAAATTACATCGCAGCTCAGCACAACCTCAAAGAGACACACTGGCTTTTTCTGTCACTTTGTACTCAATACTTGTTCCTAAAAGTAATGGTATTTCGGATGATGAAGTTGAAGTAACTGAGGTGGTGGTGCGATGCTGGTTGTTTATTTGCCCGTCAGTTCATGACATGCGTCAACTGGCCGAGAGCAACATGCAATGATGTACTGTAACCATGGCAATCCACTCTTGGAGTGTGTGTCTATGTGCGAGTGTGTATCGGTGTGTGCACACGTGTGTATATCCATTTGTCTGGTTATCAGTATTGATCTGATCTGTTGTCCTAAAGTATGTTATTGACCAAAAATGGTGTTCGCATCACGTCTAATCTGTTCTCCCTCAGATATAATTCAGCAAACAATTTCGAAACACTTGTTAGTTTTGCTCTAAAATGTGTCTGTGTGCCTCTGCTGGATTCTGATAGATTTCTGACAACCTGATGTTGCGATGAGAGGAGCCAAATATAGTCACTCTTCCAGTAAGAGTAGGATGCTTTTTTTCAGGCAGAAATACACACTTGCTCGCAAATAAACATATACCACTTACTCTTATAGAAACAAACGCGCTCACCAGCACTTGCTATTGATCTGCAGCTCAGTTCGTGCCAGCAGGAAGTACAATCCTGTGTTGATTCGGAGGATTGGCTTTCTACAGATTCACACACCTTAGATGATTGTTTCCAGAATAAATCTACACAATTTGCTCTCAGCCGACTGTTAAAACACATTCTCCCCTTTTTCACGGCCGGCTACAAAGCTGTCGATCTCATATAAGCTCACACATGCTGGAGGATCCCTATGCAACACGCCATGGGTGTCTGGAGCGTCTTTTTGTCAAAATCTTCACAGATTCATTCTTTTTCTCACTCATTCACTAAAATGTAGTGTCAGTAGGATTTTGTACTAAAACCGTGCATTGTATTGATCATTTAGTGAAGAGTGTACTCTGATAACCTGTTGAGTCTATTTCATTTCCGTCTTTGTTTCATCTTGTTTTCATCTTATATGAGGCTAAAGGTAATCTCATATGAGTACAGTGGTACCTCGGTTTTCGAATGTCCCAGACTTCGAACAAATCAAAGTTCGAACAAAAATTTCAAGATTTTTTTGCTTCAGATTTCGAACGAAAATCCAGAACTCGAACGCCCCTGAAAAAAGCCAGAAAAAAACATAGTGTGCGTGGACCAATCAGCTGACCCACGATGCGCTTTGTTATTGTGTATAACGCAGCCTCTGTATGCAGACGTGTCACGTTAGTTACATTTACTGACTGTTTTTCTTCATATTGAGGTGTAAAACCTTTCCTGTCTCCGCACTGGACCGTGGTAGAGTGTCACAGGGGAGGTGCTCGCTCTCCACACCTCCGAGGCTGGAGCGCTCACTCCAGGGTTTGATGTCCTGTTGTGGGCTGGAGCTGGGACAGGGATGAGGCGAGTCTGGGACAGAGCGTTACTTGGTTTATGACTTTGTCACAGCCAAACTGCACAGAAGCGCACATTCAGAGCTGGACACGCACCGGGCACCTCTTCACTTCTGGAGAGACGTCACTCACTCGGCAACCCCTCCCACATGCAGCGGCCACACACATAGAGGAACAGCGCACCTGCAGCAGACACTCTACATTCACTCCTACAAAAGTCTATTTTAAGGCTTGGAACCCATCATTTCTTTTTCCATTCATTGTAATGGGAAAAATCGATTCAGATTTCGAACAACTTGCTTCTCAAACGACCTTCTGGAAGGGACTGTGGTCGAGAACCGAGGTACCACTGTAGTTTGTTTGTAGTTTCTTTACATCTCTGGAATTGTTAAATTGTTCATCATGTTCATGCCCATCCATCCTCTATCCTCACCCGCTTATCTGTCATTGGGTTGCAGAGACAGCAGCTTCAAAAGGTCGAGCCGAACGTCCTTCTGCAACTGCTAAAAGGGAGGCGCCCAGGGGAGGCCCATGAGATGCCCATGAGATGCCCAAACCACCTCAGCAGGCTCCTTTCAATGTGGAGCTGCAGCAGCTCTACTCTGAGTCTCTCATGAGTGACAGAACTCAACCTATCTGTCGGAGGAAACTCTTTTCAGGCGGTTGTATCCAAGTCTCGTTCTTTCTGTTATGGCCCAAAGCTCATGACCATAGATAAGGGCCAGGATGAACTTTAGGCCTTTTGGCTCAGCTCTTCTTAAATGGCTTGTACTGTTTGTTTTCTAAAGCATCATGCTGCATTTGTGATGCAACAAATATTGGACGACGGTTAATGCTAATCACAGTGTTTCTTCTGTACACTGCACATGGGGCCCGTTTTCTTTTTTACAGTGTGGATAGTATCACAATACTTACTACGACGCATCATTTGGTCACTGCTGTATTGTGATACATATTACATGGCCAGATTCATTTGGAGTCACATGTGTCTGAGGCACCAAGTTCAGAAATGTCTCTAGTTGTAATTCAATTGTAAATGTTGGACGTTTACATCAGACTAACCCTCATAATAATTTTACTTTGTTACTCAGAACTAACTGAGCTAGGATCAGACACTTCTATCGGAGGTCTGTGGTGTGTGTCATGTTCGTTCTCATCCCAAATGACTGGGTTCCGCCTTGACCACAATACTCCATCTCAAATCTATTTGTGAAAAGAGAAACTATATTTCATTGTGCGTTTGTATCAAAGGCCACCTAAAGTAAAAAAAAATCTCAAGCAAGCACAAAACTACCAACGGCAGCCTTTTGCATCCTGATACGTCATCCAAGCTCTTTACTTTCCTAAATCAGGCCTGTGTCGTTCAAAAAGAATCAAATTAAGCTGGCCGGAGATGTTTTTTTTTTAGCCCCTTCCTGGCCTTCTGAGAGGTCATAAGTCTAATGTAATTATGGTGCATAACTGTGGTGAAAGAAACCAATGCCAGGAAATTATATGAACATACAAGCTGTAAACTGTAGCTTTCTCTTCGCATAGCGGATTGTTTTTTATGACTAAATCAATATATTTAGAAAAGGCTTGTAAAGCAGCCCAGTTGGTGGCTTTATTTAGGATTGCCTTCAGCTGACCTCTTAGTTCTCAGCCTCTGCCTTCCGTGCACTGGAGCGCTCTGCACAAGACGCAAGTGACATCAAATTCTGTTTTGAGGGGACTGTTTATTCGTTGCTTCTTTTTTATACACAAAGTGTAATCCAAGGAACAATTAATCCAATAGTTTTGAGGTGGGCAAAGTGCGGGCCGGGGACCACACGCGGTCCTTTGTCTTTATTCCTGCGGCCCTCATGGGATACTCTTTTCCGTTGCTTTTTATTTTTGAATTAGATTCTTTTAATGAATTAATGCTCATTCTTACAATATATTCATCCTTTTTAGTAAAACACCTTGTAATAACATCTTCAGTGAACCAGCGCTTCGTCCTGTTCAGGGTTGCGGGGAGTGCTGGAGCCTATCCCAGCGGTCATGGGGCGAGAGGCACAGATACACCCTGGACAGGTCGCCAGTCAGTCACAGCTTGTAATAAACTGCCTTTTAAAAATATTTCTGTTTTCAAGATTCACCCTTAAAGTCATCCATTATTGATGATGTACATTGAGATTCTTGAAATAAAATGAATCAATGAAAAAACAAATAACATGATGTCATGGTGAAACTAGTCTTTTCTATATATCCATAAAAATCAAGTCACAAAACTTGTGGTTTAATTAAGTTCCTATTTTTTTCTGTCCCACTGTCGTTTGGATTGACATCATCAACATTAGTCTCAGGGAAGAATGTGGGCGCTGACGAAATTGAAGTAGCCACCCTGCTATAGTGGATATGCAGGATCCCAACACTGTTGTTACGAGCACAATAGCTGTTTCAGGGTTAATGGGTTGTTTTTAATGCTAGAGTACTTCGAGAGTAAAGATATGCAACTTCTACTTCCTCTTCGTTTTTTTCCCAATTTCTTTTTTTATGAGTGAAAATGCCAATTTCACGGCCAAAAAACAGTCTACACAATGTGATACGATGCAGAGCAGTGCATTAAGCACAGTTAAATGAATGCATGAGTCATTTCTGCTGGCTTTGGTTTTTCAATAATAGGTGGAGTATGTTTACATTGCAAAGAGAAGGCTTAAAAATGAAAGTCCATTGGAGCTTCTCTCCACTTGAAATATTGATGTGTGGCGAATCCAAGCCAATGAACAAACATTTTAAAGCATCCCACTATTTTTTTTTTAAACGGGAAAACATGAAGTCTCTCATTCTCTATCTTAACCCAAGTTTACTTGTGGTAAACATTTCCAGTGTCGCTACTGAAATAAAAGCTTCAGATGTCATAATGTCCATGAACGTAGATGCTGTGCGGTCGTTTTTGGACAGGCTTTTTTTCCAAGACTTTTTTCAAGGGCTAGATTTTGGTTTACAAATATTTCAATCTGTATCATCAAGAAATAAGTCAAAAGCAATATTTCTGTAATGTGTATTCATACTGTTTAACTGGATATTATTTTTTTTTTACTAATTCCAGGTGTTATGTTGTGTTGCATCCATGTAGTGCAATGTTACACAAATGTTTTACACACTGACCATTCACTGAAAAATAATTTCCATTAATGCACATATTCACGTGTTTTCTGAATTTGGATGCCAACGAGGCTATTTGATAGTTCTGAAACAATCTGACTTGAAATGCTAAATAAAAGTGATAAATACTGACTATGTGACCCCAGGCAATGATATCGAATTGCAGTGAATATTTTATTCAAAAATAAATAAATTCAGATCTCAACTAAAACAATGTGTTCATAAAACTTCCCTGAGGACCTGACATCATAAACTCCATATTTGTTTGATGATGACGTTGCTCCATATTCACGCTAAACTGTTGCTGTACTTGCTCAAAGCCACATATAGGGATTGTGTTTTAATCCAGTTCATCCGACATCGTATACAGTCAACGTCCAGATTGTTTGGGTTGAACGGAGCCATTTTCTACCCTCCTGCCATGATTTACTTCCTGCTGTGCATCTAGTTTTCATGTCTTTGACTGAACCAGCATGTCACATCAATATCTGCATTTCCAGTACCTTTTATAAAACTACTCTGCTCTATTAGAAATATGTACATACATTCGCAGTGAGGTTGTTCTGTTATTTCTGGATTTATATTTGCTTCCATTTCCATTCAGCTGCTGAGGGGGCACCGAGACTGAGGTTTATAGCATGTGCATGTGTGTCTCTGCGTGTGTGTGCAGTCCAACATGCTTGCAAATGTGTGTGTCTGGCGGATAGGAATACAACTTCTCGGACATTTAATCTTGCGGGAATTTCACGCTAGTTACCGCTTGTCATCAAACGCTTCTAGCGTAGAACACTGCGGCAATCTTTTATTGGCGGATGTTCGGAACAAATTCACTGTCAGGCCCCCTGGGTGCCCCTCGTACCCTTTAGATAAGCCTGAACTATGTGTGCGTGAAGATGTGTTGGCCTGCGTCCATGCTGGGACGCATAAAACACTTGGGCCGTCCCCTCACTGTTAAAGAAGATCATTTTAATACAAGCGTAATAATACATTAGTGCATGTTGCACGTGTGTGTCCACATTGCTGAATAAATGGCTTTGAAGCGTGAGAAAGTTTTTGCAAAGTTGATGTGAAGACGCCTGAGGTATGTATTTAGCATCATTTTGTATTAGTTACCTTTAAAACCATCATGTGTCACCTCTCAGGTGACCTGGGTTTCTGCTAAGAAAAGAAGAATGGGTTTGTTTGTAAAAAAAATTCAGTGAAGTTAGTCACAGTCACTGAGCATGTTCCTGTCATTGTAAAATGGGATCTACTCTCTAGTGGCTTTGTCATTCAAACCGGAATAGATGGCCGGCAAAGATAAATATAAATGAAACTGGCACGTTCGTTGACTGAGGTGAGTAGTAGCTACACAAAACATTTATCTATCAGGACTGCAACTTTAAGAGATCCATTCAATATAGACAAAAATACTTCATCAAGCCTGTCAAATATGAAATCAAACTCGATCCTCGACTCCACAAACTACGAGGATTGTGATCAAATAAAGAGCAAACATGTGAGACAGGTGTCGAACAGTCCAGATAATCTTTGACAGGTGTAGAACTGCTTCTGCTTGGTCATCGCCACACCGTGCAGTGACCTGGGGAGACGGTGAAGTAGTTGAGCGGGTTGCCAGGTTTTCTATTGCGGTCTCGTGTAGCTTGTTACAACTCCCCGGCACATTTTTTCGACATTTTGAGCAAATATATTCAATAAACGCACATCAGTGCATCCTTACTGCCCAGTCCAGTAGTCTTTCTCTCAAGTACAAACCCAGGCAGTAACTATAAAATAGTTGTTTGCTAGTAGATTACATATCAGTACTTTAAAGTTTATTTTCAAGACATACACCAGGTTTACCCTTCTGCACTTCTTCTACCCGTGAAACATGTTTGTGCATCACCATGCCAAGAATTAGTCTGGAAAATTCCTAATCATGCAGGTAAAATTTCAATGAAAGATGGGATGGTTTCAAGAGGAAAAGCAGAATGTCCCCAGTGCTGTGGATCACTGATGAAGCAGGACAATTTATGTTTTTTCTAGCTAATGTATACTAAAATTAGCCGTCACTCATTAACATTACACTAATAAAGGACATCAAAGGCTGTTCAACAAATAGTCATTTTTGTTCAGCCTGCCACTTGGTCTGTGTTTGGATTTTAGCCCTTGGCAGAGTTGAGTTTGACACACCTGAGCTAAAGCCCATCTGCTACTGTGCCGTGTAACTCGAATACAGTCTTCAGTCTTAGTCAAAAATAACTAAACATTTATGTTGCGCCGTCTGAACGTCTCTGAAAGTCTTATGCGTTTGCTTAGGAACCACCAGCTGCTAGATCCATTACTACGATTTCCAGTGGGTGAGTCCCTCCATCAGCCTTTCACACACACTCATAGACACACACATCTGAGAGCCATACCCAAATAGCTTTTAGCAGGACACATATTTTACACCTGTCCGGGTGACTTTGAAGTTCAGGTGCTTTACTGTTAAACGTGATGCCAGGTTGTCCTTTAATGCGTATCGCAGCCTTAACAACCTCGACACATTTCCCCCTTCCACCTTAAAAAACGGGAAGTTGCGATCTTGATCTCGTATGTTTTTCTCCTTTGTGCCTGACGTTGAAAGCTTCTTGCAATTAAACTTGCAACCAACAACAAAGAGCACGTTTGTCTAATAAAATAATCTGTCTAGCAGCCACGGCGATTTTGACTCTCACCATTGCGACATGCTGTTCAATCAGCTGTTTTTTGAGGACATCATAAATGGCAGGCTGTCTCGGAAATATGTTTGCTTGTTTTACCTGACCCACTTTTACTTACTGCGCGCGTGTGTGTGTGTGTGTTTGTGCGATGTCCCCCTTTGCTCAGAAGGTTGTAAATGTAATCTTAGACACATGTTACTTGGGCTGATGTTTTTCAGATTGATGTCAGTTGCGATTAGCATATCTCCTGCCAAGACACAGGAGTGCTCTTTAGAGCTTGGCCTCCGTTGGGTAAACACAACTGGGCTGCCATTTTGAATGATTGCACAATGATTATTTGATGCAGTGATTTATTTTGAACACAGTAAGTAAACCGAGGCAAGAAATGGATGAGAAATTTGACTGACAAGCTCCAAAACAAAATTCTACCCCAAGACACTCTCTTGACACCCTTTTCAAGCGATGTATCATTACGCCCTGCCCTCTTAAAAACACCAGGTTTTCAATTCTCTCCTGCTTTCACAAGAATATTGGTGCAGTTTAATGTACATTTTCGTGTTTGAAACTGAATTGTGATTTTTGTTTGAATTTGTTATCTAGTTTTAAGAGCTGATGTGGAGTCTTGCCTTTTTTTTTGACTACATAAAGATCACATAGGTATCCCAGCTGTGTTCAAGGTCCTTGTTTTGTGAAAAAAAGGTGGACTACTCTGGCGGTCTGTGGTTCTGCAGCGTCATACGTAACTTGCTATCCTTATAGGCTCTGAGGCTCTTGGGCACTGCATCCTTCATTTATATCCAAATGTGTTTATTTTTCCTGATATCCTGCTGTGATTTATGTACAACAGTGACTGTAACATACTCTGTGGTTATATATATTTATTATATTTTTCCATATTGGTCACAATTTATTTTACTGTACTGTATATATCGATATATGCTTTGTCTTCCCTGTTATTGTTGCCCATTTTACACCTGCCTTGGTTAAATATGATATGTGAAAAGATAGATTTGATTCAAATTTCCTATGTTCATGCTCCCAAAATTAAGAGACAAAACACCCTGAATACACAGTTATCTTCTCTTGAAAGGCAAGTCAGCCATGTTAATGCAGCTATAGTCTTCAATGCCAGACACTGCAATGGTTTCATTTACATTAATCTTGAGCTCTGGAATTCTTTCTCTGATGTAAGACAGCGGGGTGCTCTGCAAGACGAATTTCTTGCCATCTCTGGAGAGCAGACATAGGGATTCTCAACACACCCCTCAGACAATGATGGTGGCGGGAAGGGGGGGCCATATTTTTCCTACTCTCTCCTTCCCGTCTCGCTCCACACCTCCCTGACCCCGCTTCCCCTCCACCTGCCCGGCAGAGTGGGAGAATAAGTGTCGCACCAACAGGGGGTGGCCGTGTCTGAGACCAGTCGAAAGTCTGATAAAAGTAGTTAAAAGAAAGCCAGCCGGGGTGCAGAAGCGGGAGGAGGAGCGAGGGACAACAAGAGTGACTGACCAAATACCTGCTGACAGAACACGGGAGGAAGACAGATGCAGAGAGGCCCAGAGAGAAGATGAGAATATATATGCGGTGGCCAGTGTTGTGAGACAAGGCAGGTTGCTGTCACTTTAAAAATTACTGTAATAAAAGTGACCGTCGGAAGATGGATCTGGTGATTTTGGCTTGCTAATCAGTCATCTGTGAAGAGGACCACAGCCTAGATTCAGCAGCTGCCTGACACCACTTGATTGATGCCTGCACCTGATACAAAAAGGCCCATTAACTGTCCACTATCCAACTGGGAGGAATGACACCAAAATGCTAGGGAATTCAACAACGCACCATACATCGTCTTGAATTTTCATTTCAAGTTAAAACTAAATGTTCACATTCATTATGTTCCTCATAACCAGAACCAAAATTTGGTTCTGCTTTTTATCACCGTGGACCACCGTAGAAAAAATGGGGGGCATCTTACATCCTATTTGGAGGAGACCACTGGTCAGACCGAGGAGCAGGTGGGCACATTACACCTCCATTTGAATCGCAGCTAAATGGTTTGAGGAAAGGAAAGTTTAATGCCCTAATAAAAGAGTGAGCACAGAGACACGATGATGGCGTAAAGCTTGAAAATGAAAAGATGGACGAATAAATAATGCATGGTATAAACGTAATATTCTCTTTTTTAAAACATTTTTGAAGAGGGTTACAAACTTGTTTTTATTGTTCCAAGACTGTGAAAGCTCCTGAAGGCTCTTGTAAAAGGCCATCATCTTGATTTAGATGGTGCATTCGCTTGTATTTTTCTACAGGGCAGAATTGTTGAAAACAGCTTCTTATTGCTTCAGTATATCTTCAGCACAAATATTCTCCATGTTAATGACACATCAGACTTCCTCAATCATGCGTCCTTCCTCGCGACTGTTTTGGCAAACTTGTCTTCAGGAAAGAGGCGCAGTGGATTCCATGTTTGTTATGGCGCAGGAGTGAGAAATGTTTATTATTACGTCTGCGACGATCCCAAATCTCAAATAATCCCTTAATATTTGCCAACTTTGGGTGCACTACAGAAAACATACACTTCAATTAATGTTGTTGAGCATGGCTCTGAAAATCAACGTATATCATAGTCATAGTTTTTGTCGTCACCTGCGGAAATGAGTGGCAGCAGTTCAAATATTTTGGCCCTTAATTATTCACACGCTTCTGTAGTTGATGTGGTTTGGCCCCAAACTCAGACAAAAATGCAAATGCATGTGTTCCAGAAGTGAATGACTTTTTCTTTTTTTTTTTTTGTTTTGCCTCATGACATGTGAGAAATAATGACCCGGCAGCTGAAACTCATATCTCCTCATCTCTCCTTCACACATATATATATCCCCCCCCACTCTCTCTCTCTCTCTCACTCTCTCTCTCCTACACACACACACACACATACACAGAGATTGCCTGCAATAATAATAACCCCTCAGACAACAGCTTCACCCCCACTCTCCCCTCATCCTCACCTAACCCCCCCCCTTACATACAATCAAACAAAGCCTCTTTCTTACCTTGCGCATGACCAATCCTTCCATCTCTCCCCCTTTTTTTTTCCACCACCATCCTATCTCTGCACGCTCTTCCCTTTCAGGAGACCCATCCACACCAAGCAGCCAAACCTTACACTCTACTGAGCGTCCCACAGCCTACAGCGCGCCACTCACACCCCCAATAAATATAGCTCTGGTCTGTCGTTTTTCTCCCATCTATCCCTCTTCTCTTTGCCCCTCTCTCTCTCTTTCCCTCTGTCCTTCCCTCTCCCCTTGCTCCTGGCTGGTGCTGGTGAAATATCAGGGCAAACGGATTCCAGCTTTTTTCTCTGGCTCAGAGGGGTTGTTCTGTGCGATTTGGCCCTGGGGTGCGTTTCAGCACTTCTGATGTGAGAGAGGAGGCGAGAGGAACGGAGAGAGAGAGAAAGGAAGCTTGTGAGGAGCAGAGGAGGATAAAGGAGACACTGGACCTGTTTATGTTGGAGACTTGACCAGTGTTGAACCAGCAACTTCAGGAGTACGTCCATTTTTCGCGTGGTCCAGAACCTTTAGGTCTCGTCGAGCAATCGTGGCGCGTCGCCTTCGTGGCAGGTGGATGGCCTTCTTTGGCTGATGCCGCAGCAGGGAGAAGGCAGCGACCATTTTTAGTAGCCCAAATGTTGTCTGATCGATTCAATGCGTTCTCACATGCTGTTTTTAATATCGCTGTGTAAGATAAGATGTCACTTTATTTCCCCCACCTGTGAGAATCACATGTAAATAGAAGAAATAGAAGGTGAACTTTATTATTTAAATTCAACACTGAGTGAGAGGGTTTGATGAGTGAACTGCAACCAAACACTTTTAACACTACTGTAATTTGAATGAAATATATGAATATTTCTTTTACAGATGATTTCAATAATAAATTTCACAATGCTTTATTTCAGCAATTGCAATCAGTTGTGTTTAATTCAAGTAAAACTTTTTTTGTTAAATGGTTGACAGAAACATGAATTTTAATTAAAATGCCACTGGCTTTTGCCACATAAAATGCTATTCCTGTATAAAATATCATAAAATGATACTTGAGCACACCTGGCTGCACCTCACTCTCATCCAGTCTGGGCTCTGAAAAGACATCACTGCATCTGATTTGAGAATTAGATCATCAACGTCAACGTCCAGTGTGCAGAAAAGATCAATGAAATCTCAGCAAAATAATAACATTGCTATGTTTTGACTTTCACAAGTCACCTTAGAATACACATGAAATGCATTTTAAAAGCGGAAGTGTGTTTCTCCGCTCCACACATGCGGCTTGCATGGCTTCCTGCGGGCACAAGTGTTTATGTTTTCAGAAATCTCATCCCACCATGGACCGTTGAAGGTGCATTTGTGGATTTGTCATTCTCAGCTCAGCTGGACTGATTGTGAATTAAATGTATTTTTAGGCACCTTTTTCCCTCCATCCCTTTGTGAACCCAGTTAGAATTGAGGTCAGGACACACAAACACACACGCACACATGCACACCGACTCACACACACGGAGACCATTTCAGAGAAAGACACATAGCTTTCAGAACAAATCACAGTTGAACCGGCCTGTGCGGAATGATTCTGACATTTTGTTTGGGAGAAATAGCATTTAATTGAAGGGAGGGACGATACGCATGGCAGTTATGCAACCGAGGGAAAATGTCTGCATTTCAACCTAAATTGAAAACACAACAGTGTTTGTGTTTGTGTGCCTGCGTGTGCGCTCATTCTATTTGAGGTTTTTTCATCCCGAGTTCATCCGCAGAGAACAGGTCCCTGTGATTTCGCCTGTTTGCCAACAGTTTGTCGAATAATAGCAGGTGATCTATTGGTGCAAAAATACAATAGGTGTTGACACATCACGCATCATGCGGTTCGCGGACATGACGTACATGAGGCCTGTAACTGTGTTGAAAAAAAAAATTATTGTGAAAGGGGGTGAAAAAAGAGCAAGTCAAATTCACGGTAATTAGTAAGAATTTGTTTCTTTTTAATTTAGATATTGTCATAATTTAACGGCAGATGAACAAAATATTATCTACAAATCAAGCAAAATTCAAATTTAATACACAAAAAAGAGAACTGTTTAATAGGATGCTCACAAGTTCAAAATTTGAACAGAGAAGATGAGACAATAACATTAAAAACAAAATAAACCCACATTTTAATTTGAATAAAGGCGCTAATATTCTGTCATGAGAGGCAGCAATTGCTAACACATTCCAATAGCCACGCCGAAATAATGCTTTATCCTGATTAACTTGAATCTATATTCTCGTCCATGGTGGTTCCCTACGCAAAGGTCAGCTGTAGCGCTTTGTTCGGGTGCCAAAATGACAGCTTACACTCTGCTTTGATGGTCACTCCAAAATGAGGCTTCATAAAGACGCCGTGATAAAGCCAACAAGCATATTTCAGGGTCACTGCACCCCTCTAAAAATGACGCCTCTCGCCGTCTCTCTCGCACACTGACCCCCACCGATCCACTACCGACCCCCCCCTCACTCTCCTATTTCTTTATTCTCTCTTTCGCTCCAAGCGTTGCCAATTTGTCTGAGCCGCATCCACTAATCCGTGCGCATTTACGCATTGGTCAGTGTGCCTCTGGATGACTTGATGGCGTCCACTCAGGACACTGACTGCATGTACAAACTCCCAGCTGACACGCAGGGATGTAAACAATCCCATTTGTAATGTCCTGCAGGTCTGCGTCCAGCTGGACAATGGTTAGTGAGTTCATTTAAACAATGATGCATTAAAGGAATATCTACTGCCTTGATATGACAATATCCTAATCTCAATAGTATCGAGGAAGAACTTGACCTCGGCACTGACTGGACTTCTCTGATGTCCTTCCGCAGGATGTCAAGATGTCAATCTGTTGCCATAGAACTGACTTACTGGGTTATTTGGTGCGTGGAGATGGCCCACTGAGTGTCAGTGGAGAGGAGAGGGGGCATGGATGAATGGATGATGGGCTTGGAAGGTGGAGGGGTGACTGTCCCCTGGAGAGTCGGACAGAGAGGGGGGGCTCCGGCTGATCTAAAAGGACCTCTCGGACCACTAAATTGACATGTTCCAGCTCCTGGGTTGTCATGAAGAAAGCACTCTAATAAGCCATGTGACATCGTGTAGTGGTCTGACTTTCATGAGTCCATTAAACAACAGACTTACAAGTTTATTTCCGCTCCACTTTTGTTGCATGTATAACGAGCGTATTCACCGTAGCAATGATTACAATTGATCCGTTTTTATGTTAATGTGTACGATAATTTTGGACCTTTTTTCTTTCTTTTGGATCCTTCAGAAAAGCAGAGGAAAATAGTACTAAAAATGCGGTTCATTCATTTCCATATTGACACCATACTTGAAATATTATTTTACATAGGTCAGGAAAATCATAAATAAATTATATTAATAAAATTTTATCTAATTAATTAATTAATATACATTTATTTTTTTTATATCTAAATGATGATAATTTTGAATCACCATTTCAGGCTAATTTAGGGGCACACTTAAAACAAACCCAACATGGTTATAAGAATAAGAATAAGAATAAGAATAAGAATTATTAGACTAAAATTGTGTTTTAATGAACAGATGCAAATGAGGCCTTGATGAAAGTGATCGTGTCTCTTTCTTCGATAGATCGCCTCTTTTATTGAGCACGGGTCAGGCAGGTGCTGTTACTGCTCTTTTACAGAAGCTCTGTGGATCTATAAGTGCATATTCCTGAGTGATAATCAATAGAATTTGGCGTTGAACAGCTCTGGAAGTGGATCTGATCGCTGTCTGTTGAAGGGGGCTTGTTCTCAACGACGCCATTTGTGGTCTCTCTCTCTCTTTTTTTTTTTTTTTTTTTTTAATTCTCTGACAGTCCATATATGGAGGACCCTCACTCACTGGACGCGTGTCTATTAAAAGGAGATCAACAATGGGAAAGATCGGAGGAGCAAAGGGCCAAGTGGGAGGAGGGCAGGAGGTGAGGATGGAAGGATGCTGTGGGATGTGCGTGGACACTTATGGCGTCCAGAGACAAAGTATCCTTCCTTCTCCCTCCGTCCTCACCGCGACACTTGCGATGGACGCTTGGACTGCTCTTATGAAATAAACAGGAGGCTGCACCCCGTCACCCCCACCTCGCCTGTGTTTCCTAATCCCCCTCCCCGAAAAAAAAAAAAAAAACCTCATTCACTCCAACAGCTGTGGTCCCATGTAAATTTGACAAGATTGGCACCTGCTTATTCTCCTGCCCACTCTGACTCCATATCACCTTGCATATTTATGCCTTGAAAAATCTGCATAGCTGATGATGATTGTTGGCACTTTACATGACACTGAAATGTGATATTTGAAAGAGACAAGGGGGGCGGGGGTCCGTTCCCCTTGACCCCAGAAATGCAGCCTAATCCCGTGTGGCCCGTTTGATTGGAGCCCCTTGCTGTCTAATTGTTGTCATCAGTACCTGCGCATCTGGAAGCACTTTGGCGGCCCGGTTCCGAAACGTGGCGAATCATCAAAGGGTTCGTCAACGCCATGTAGAATGAATCGCTTTCATTCATCCTAAATGAAGCGAGGATTCTCACTTGGAATCCAACGCATTAATTGATTGTGGATCTGCAGTTGTAAGTGTCCACGTATGGATGGATCCCTGGACTGGAACGTGCCCTGATCTGCTGCCTTTGTTTTCAGTCTTTGCGCTGCAAAATCCCTTTTTCTCTCTCGCCCCCCTCCTCTCCCTGTCTCTTTAAAAGGGGAGCGGAAGAGTGGGCTGATACCGGTCTCATGTTGCGTATGGATTTTCGTTTATATAATCGATCGAAATGTCCCAATACATCGATTTTGGGTTCAGTGTTTTACAAACAAGCGTTTATGGGTCTCGATTTTATGTTAGGGATGATTCTGGGGTGACACGCAACACTACGGTTCCTCATCGCGTGAAATAAATGACACGATCGGTTAATTGCTGCGTGTATAAATATAAGTGTATGGAAAAAGGTGATTTTATAGAACCGCACAATATTGTGTGCTGCCTCTTCTTCTTAATCAAATAAAGTGGTGTAAAACACACGCACCCACACAAACACAGTCTCACACACACACACGAAAGCATTTCCTTCCCTCTGAATTTCTCCTTGAATTATATGCCATCACTGTGTGTGATTGCGGAATATTAAATTAAAGTGGGATAAGTCCGCACCGAGGCGGGCTGCGTCCAATCCGCAACTCATTTCCCCTGTCGGAGCACCGCATCACTGCGCTCCTCTCTTTTCAATGACAATGTGCCAAATCTGGGCATTTTGAAAACACTTTCCATATGCTATTATCGGATCGCTACTGAGCAAGAGAAAGGCAGAAAAAAGAAGACAAACGGAATGCTTTATACCAAAGGTACCAATATTTTTATTTACCTTTTTCTCTGTTTGATGCATGTTGGAGAGGCTTTTTCCATTTTATTCCACATTTAGCTGGCGACGTTTGAATCGGCACAAACTTCTTTTGAACGCTTTTAAAGAACATATGGCTGTTGTTGGGATATTTTGCATTGTTTTGGGACTGAATCGACTTTTGTGTTATTTTCACGCTTTATTTCAGCGATCTTATGTGCGGCTGTTTTCAGAGTTGTGTTGTTATTATGTGGTTTATTTATTTATTTTGGGCTCTTTACAAAGCTGGAGTTGGACAGTGGGTCACTGTGGCAGTGTGTGGGTCAGAGCTGTATGCGTTTTTCCCTCTTTCGTTTTTTACTTTTTGGCACGTGTGTGTTTTCTGAAGTGGCACAGGGGTCAGCCAGGCAACCCCATGAGGGCGCCGACGCACAGGGGTCGAGGAAACAGAGCAGGTGGCTTTAATACAAGAAAGGCGTGTTTATGAAAGAAAAAAATGTATTTATATCATTTTCAAAAATCAAATTGGTGTTCGATTTTCTCACCTGGTGCGTCCATTCGTATGCTCGGGTTATTGATCATTGCTGTCCGTTTAAAAAAAAGAACACTGGCAGCGCTGAATTTCCTGCGGAATTGGATGTTTCAATAACTACCACTGTGGACCTTTTCGCTCCGGGAGCACACAAACACTCGCAAAAAGTGGCGGCCACGCATTTCTGAGAGTTGACAGATAAGGATCTATAATTAATAGCGGATGCTGCTGATATGGAATTGGGGCGAAATATTAGTCGTTTCCTCGGAAAACGAGCCCCGTCCACGAGTGAGATTTTATACAAATAATGCGAGGAGGAAAGGGAGAAAATGGAAACAACCGCGATGGTCCGGGGAATGTCATCCTTCTAAAAGCGTCTGTCTTTTTTATCATAACTTCAATAAATCTAAAGAATCCAATCGCAAAAATAGCTGATGAATCGCGACCGAAATAGCACTATTTGAGCTGTTTCGTATATGTAACAGTCCGGTAAGAGAAAAGGAAAAAATCCGTTGTGGAATCAGAAGGATAAAAAGCAGCAGCGGGTGGACTTGCCTCTCCAAGCCGAGTGTGAAGCGCCTCCCGCGGCTTACAGGCTGCTGAACCCCCCCTGGAGGACACGGAGGAAGCTGCAGCCGCAGTAGGAGACTTGAGTCCGGATGAAAAAAAATGACGTGTCTGGTTCCCTTTGACCCACCCACCCCACGTCTTTGTCATGAGTCTAAACCCAAACAGCCTCGGGTCGGGTTCGGATCTTTTTGGCTTCTTTAAGGATCCACTCGGTGCAAGTCCAAGTCAATGTGGCTGCAAGTAGTTGACTCGCCAGCAAGCAGCAGCAGCAGCAGCAGCAGTCTTATCATCACATCCCAATCCCCGGCTCATGCAGTTCAATTCACCCCCAGCTTCGATTTTTTTTTCTTCTTCCACTCTTGATTTTCTCCCCCGATTGTGACTCTAAAGTCTCCACTTGCCCGAAAAAAAGCCACTGTGCGTGGAAAAAAAAAACACGGTTTGTATTGTATAGGTGCCAAACAGGGCGATGCACTTTGTAAAGAGTAAACGCCTGTGAATGAAGCTTTGAATAGAGAGGGGGATTTTTCTGTGACCCTGTATTGGATTTTGACAGTGTTGAACCCACACAAGGGCCTCAGCTGTCCCCAAAAGGGCACTGATGACTGTGTAGGGTTATTTTGTTTCTCATTTGGTGTCCTTGCAGCAGACCACAAGTGTAATAAACTGCTTTAAAATTGAACGAAACGTGTTCAAATATGCAGTTTGGTAACAAACATACCACACTACTGAAAGTTGTACTCAAATAATTATATTATGTTAAATTACTCACACCTTTTTTTAAATCTCAAATTCAATTGTATTTCAAACCGGAGGTTTCCAAATGCTTAACTGATTTAATGTTATAGAACATGTATAGCCATTTTCTCAAAAATCCAACTCTTATTTTCACTCGAAGAATAACGCATTACAGTTACTGTATAACAAAACCACCTTCACGTGTTGCTCCTCGAGATCATATATGCAACTCTTCAACAACATCACCCCATTTGAAAGCATTTGGTCCAGTATTAACACCTGGAACTTGGACATGTTTAGGACACACACTTCATCATGAGTGTCTGCTATGCTACATGACTAACTTAACCGTTGCTACAGTGTATTTACGGATGCCACTTTTGCAGACACGCTTTCACTTCAATAAGTCATCAATGCCTGATCATTAACAGCTCATAATAGTCACCTTGGTGAGGCACAGCGGAAATATTAAGGGTAAATTAAGTAAGCACTCACTTTGACTTTTAATGTTACATGTCTATAATGCACATAACTCAGCATTTACAAAAACATTGAATCCAAATGAATTCATCTCACAGTGAGAACCGTCAACAATATTTATTTACTTGCTAATTCTAAACACCAATGAAGCTATTCCTGATAATAAGGTGCTATTTTGATATATATAGACAGCAAGGAATGAAATACATTTATATACACCCTGCTTGAATAATGAAATTGCATCACTGATATTATTTGTGGGAGATTGATTTGATAACTTAAAGCTTTTTGTGTACATTTTAATCCTTATCTTTTAACAAACCTGCATACACTGTTCATTTCTCTCAGTTTACTGTATTATCTCACTGAGATATCCAGCCTTCTCTCTGTGTCTTATATTAACACCAGAGATGAGAAATCCAAATAATCAACATGAGACAGCCACCCTCTTAAAATAAATAAATAAATAAATGAATAAATAAAAAAAAGAAAGTTTCTCCTTATGTATACAGTATATCTTTCCACCAGCACCCTGGATGCTTCATATTCACCACTGTTTTGTATCAAACACCCTATGTAAACAGAAGCATATACCTGCACATGTGTATATTTTGGGGACATCAATAAGCCAAAAAGTTTGTATATGGGTCGATAGCGGCCGCCAGGGCTCGGTGTCCGCGTCATTTGCAATGTGGAGACTGTTGATCAACTGACTAATTACACTTTTCTCCTCTTCTCCCTCCCTCTACGTCTCTGCTTTGCTCCCTCCCCTCTCTCCCTCTCTCTCCCTCTCTCTCTCGCTCTCTCTCTCTCTCTCTCTCTCTCTCGCCGGGTGTCTCTCTACCCATTCCCAGAGTGCATATCGGGAAATAGACACACAAAGACATGCGCACTCAACTTAATCAGCCATTTTTTTAAACAGGGCTAAAACGATAATAATTAGCAGAATAAAGACATATCGGATTTTCATTTCCTTTCCTCCGTTTCGCGACCCGCGTCCACGAGAGAAGGCAGCCCAGTCGACACGCCGTGTGGCCGCCACCGGAACCATGAGAAGGGATAGCTGCTCTCAGACCGCTTGACATCTGTGATTTTTTGCTCTATACCCCCCTTTTTTCCCAATATAAAGTTGGAGGATTATTATCATTTTTTTTTATCGTCCAAAATCACGACCCGCTGGATGTGACTGTTTAAAAAACAAACAGAGAGACGGAGTGGAGCTCCGGAGGGGAAGAAAGTAAGTTTTTTTTTTTTCTCCTTTTCACCACCTTTTGCTTTAACTTTTATTGAGTAGTTTGGTGTGTGGAATGTAGTGGTCGGGTATCGATTATCGCTCTGGCCAGCGGATCTTTGACACCGGGACTGTTGAGAGAGCAGGTGCTGGTGGTTTTTTGGAGCAGAGTGGAAAGGCGGATAACATCGGGATGTTGGTGCATCTCCGGCTGCTGTGGAACAAGTCCGTGTCAGGGTCGGGGGCGTCCTCCGCCGGAGAGATCTCGCCGAGATAACTTTTGTTTGGAGACAGCCCTCCGTCAATGCTCCTTCGGATAGCACCGGGTTTTGGGTCTTCGCTGCGCGGATATGGAGCTTCCCCCTCCTTCGAGTCCGCTTCCTCGGTCCGCTTCCACCCTGCGAGTCGAAAGATCCTGTTTGATCTCTCCACTTGTTTCGTCCCCCCCGACACGCTTTCTCGAACTAGAATGGTTTTCGAGCCGTTTTTGTGCTTCACGCGGATCTTTCCGAACACGTTCCGGGCTCCTTCCAAGTGACGAGTCCTCGGACCCTCCATCTGTACAAGTGCAGATCATACACTTATAACATAAGATCTGTGTTTTTTTACTCTTGTGGAGAGGTTTACCTTATACATATGGCGAGTTTACGTTTGTTGTGTCCTGTCGCGCTTTTGGAGAACAAGTCGCACTTTGCCGGGGCGTCCATGCATCGGTAGCCCGGGAGAGTGAACGCTCGCTCGGCGACCGACTGCTCGGCGAGTCGCTCCCGAGGCGGACCACTCTCGGTTCTTTTTTACTTTACAATTCACCCCGTTTGAACATTCTTCTAACACCTAATCCATAGCCTGACCAAAAACGATTGAATTCTAAACGACACTTTTCTTCGATTTTCCATAAAAACGCACTTTTCATCCCGCACCCATTTACTCTTAAAATATGATACTTTCCATTGAAAACGAATTGACATGAAGTCAAAAAGTCGCGATTCATTGTTGAATAGTGAATGAACAGACGCACAGGTATTTTGGCGAGGATGATTTTTACATGTGGACTTGGCACGGATTTGAGACTCGACAGTGACCTGGGGACATCGATCGCATTGGAGGAAAAACAACAACAACAACAAAAAAAAAACCACCTTAAACATCAGGGCCAAGGGGCCAAGTCTATTTTCGACTCGGATAGGGCAAGTGTGTGCTGTAGAGCAAAGACAGTCACCTCTCGAAATAAAATAATGTACATCTCTGCTTTGTAATCAGGATTGCAGTGTATCAATCTCACATTTCCAAATATTAACTTAACATTTAAATAAGATTATAAAAAAAGTAATATTCCACAGCATGCAGATGCTTCATGTCCTGAAGTAGCTTTCATATTTGTTATTTTTAATTATGCTAATTATGTCTAATTGTGCTTGAATGAGCATGTGTCGAAATATCAAAGCAAAAGTGAGCTTCCATGCTTTTATTTTGTTATTCACTGGTCGTTTGGATTGGATCAATTTTATGGATTGATAATTAGATTTGTTCACGCTTGGATCATCCGTCGACACTAAGATGATTTCCCTGCTTTATTATTTGGATTCTGACATTTTATTACAAACATTACAGTCCAGGCTTAAAGATGGATGAGACAGAAACAAAATTGAAAAAAAAAATAGTTGGGTTAATTGCGGTGAGTTTCATCAGTTAATGACAGTATTGTCTCACGCCACAATAACACGTCTGGCAAATGAGATTCATTTTTTTTTTTAATGTTTATGTTTGCAGAAGCACCAGTCCTCCTTGTTTTTGTTTTTCTTCTGAGTCTTATCAAAGAGCGTGTGCGTATACGTCTGCGTGCTGCTTAAGCAGCTTGCAACATTCGCCAGTCGGGGGGGAAAGATGAAGAAAAATAAAACATATAAAGTGTGAGCGATGGGCAGACAGCCCTCGGAGGACAATAGCTGTTGGCTTGAAAATGCTTCTTGATTATTAAAAGCTAATGCATTTGCAGCATTTCAGCCTTCATTAAGGGTGTTCAGGATGGGGGGGCTAGAGGGATGAGAGGGTACAGGGGCGGAGGAGAAGATTGGAGATGGAGAGAGAGCGAGACAGGGGCTGAGTCTGTCCTATAACTCCTGGGCCCGAGACACATGCAGCTAGAAGATTGGCTCGGGCCTCTCCTAGGGGTCGACAATGTGTCATTTCCACCCGGCTAGATTGCCCTCTGCCTATCTGATATTAATGTGCAAATCAATATTTCAGGGATTAAATTTCCCTTCTTCATTTTTTATGGTTTCTACCTCAATAAGTCTCCCGTCTAATAGAGGAGGCTGGATGATTTAGAAGCCTTTGCTACACACACAGAGAAAGAGAGAGAAGCGCTGCATTTTAATGTTCTTCTTCACCGATCCCCATGGGCCTTTAGTAAGGAGGGCTATAT
Source organism: Synchiropus splendidus (assembly GCF_027744825.2). Taxonomy (NCBI): domain Eukaryota; kingdom Metazoa; phylum Chordata; class Actinopteri; order Syngnathiformes; family Callionymidae; genus Synchiropus; species Synchiropus splendidus. The sequence goes on from NC_071336.1 coordinate 21,468,195, forward strand.
TGCTGCTTTACACAGTAAAGACTCCCAATTTAGCTGAAAAAAGCGAGCAGGGGTACATCTGAAACCGGTTGAATACTTAAGACGCTGTGGTAATCCGAGTCGCAGGTATTACTGAAGAGACCCCCATTCTGTTCTGCTAAGACGCGACACGTATCCGAGACGTGCACGGCCAGCCGTCATAGTTCAGCGAACAGTGTCACAATTACTCTTCTGCTCTATTTTTATGCATATACAAGGTTGTCAAGAGCCATCGGGGGATGCACTCTCTTGCTTAATAACATCTGGTGTATGATAGAAACGAATGTGTGTGACACACTGACCTGTGTGCGATTATTGAGGAGAGGAGCAGCGTATTACCATAGTTATAAAGCTCCATCTCATTGAGAGTCAACCAAATGAGCTTGGACCCTTTGACTCCCTATGGACATTCATTAAGGTACACACTGAGGCGTCTGTCAGCTCGTAGGTTTGAGTGTGTGCGCGTGTGTATTTATTTATCCGCTGTCCTGTACCATCTGGTGTGTATACGCGTGTCCAGCAGCAGCAGCAGCAGCAGCAGCAGAGGGTCGATCCCCCTTCAGTCGTTCTCTGATTTGAACCCCCTCAGTCAAGGTTTTGCGCCCGATCCAAGTGGAGAATTTTTAAAATACTCTGGGTTGGGAGTGTCACCGGCAGAAAGAGAAAAAGCAAAAAGAAACAGTGGAAGAGGCACAAAAGCTCTTTAATTGTAGCACGACCGCTTGGCTTCCTCCCCGATTCATGGCCCGTAACAATGTGAAAAGCACAACCGCCTGTCCTCTATTATCAAAACGACAGGCCTACACACACTCTCACTTTCAGCCACTGGGGGGAATCAGGGAGATTTTTTTTTTTTTGTCTTTTGTATCTGTGGCTGGAATAACTGCGATCATTCCGGTCACACATACAATATTTAACACTCCCCTTACATAAATAAAGACGGGCTGAATTAGCAAAGAAAAAAAAAGAAAAAAACTTCTTGTTATCAGCCAAGTTGTCACTTTCGGGCTCTTTCCTTTTCACACTTAAGATTTCATGAGTGGTGTTTTATGCAACCTCTATTATGCAGCCTATTTGAAGCTTGTGTTTTTTGATGCAAAGAGCTTTCTAACAACTGAATATTTTAGGGAAATCAAGGTGTGATGTGCTTTTGCTTTTGTAACAAGTGCGTGAAGGGGCGAAGGTCTGCAGGAGAAGGTCTCCCTTCTCAGGGAAGCCTGTAGGGGGAGAAGCTAAGAAGTGTGCGGCAGCTCAGCATTATCGTCTCAAAGAGAGAGAGAGACAGGGTGGGGGGCTTCCTGTGTCAGCCCTGGGGCACCACTGCTAACACACGCATATACACTTTCTCTCCATCACACACTCGGAGCAAAAGGCGGCGCAGGGTTAAAGACTTGGAACGAGATCAAGCCCCTCCGTAGCTCCCGGGGAGCGTGCTTGTGAATATGCGAGTTTTAGTGTAATTAGCACTTAATTATATTAACATATGCAAATTGTCAAGCGGAGACCTTGTACCGCCAATGGGTATCGGCCGAGATACAAGTGACTCAATTGTACCACCCCGCTTGAAAACAAAAAAAAAGAAGGAGAAGAAGAAGAATGGGTATGTGTAAGGCAGCCAGCCAGCAGCCAGCCCTCAATGCTAGCTGACAACCACCTTGCTCATTTGAATCCCTGGCTGGCCGCTTTGCCAAATTTCATTAGTCGCCATGACGACCTGGTTAATTGTGCTGACTAATGTCCCATGATCTCTTGTCAGTCAGGGAGGGTGTCATCCATCTCTCTCTGAAGGGAGGCCCAACTTTGCAGATAAAAAAAAAAAACCCACCTCACAATGACTTCTGTTTACACGCATCACTGTTTTGTGAGAATTTACATATTCAAAAATCCTCCTCGACTCGACATCTCTGCTTTGTGTGGGTGTGTTTGCATGTGCGCTCGCGCGTCGACAAGATATCGCGCATGTGGCTGCAACGTGTTGGAGGCACCCGCAGTGGTTCAGTTGTGTGTCAGTCTGCTGTGTCACATGTGGGACGCAGAGACGTCTGTGAGCAGGGATTCTCTCTGTGGCGGCATAGCCAAATTTGTTTTTCATTATGGGACAAGACTTTGGCAAAGAGGAAAACAAGCTTGAGAAGCGCTTCTCAGGAAAGTTTTCACTACACGCAATTACAACCCAACATCACTACAGGTTCTCCCCTGTAAACTTTTACTGCCCTTAGCTTCCTGCTAGCAAAGGTGGATTCCGTTTGGGGCTAGTCGGTGCAACTTCTACGTCCCCGCTAATCCTGTTTTTTGACAGGAACGTAAACTGATATAATTGCTTTTCAGAGGTAGGAACGGCAGTTTATACAAGTGTAAAAGCACGGGAAAAGGGATTAGCATTATTTTGCATAATGCCGAGCGGGCGCTGAATGGGGCATTGAACGCTTGACTGGGTGACAGAGATGAAAGGGAGATGAAATGCGCGACTCCTCTACTCGCTACCTCCCCTTCGCTCTTTCTGTCCCTGTCCACTATTGCTGGATTGTGGTGGACCCTCGCACAGCTTGCATGCCAGCAGGTAAATGCAACCATCTGTATGATAATAAATTGTGTGGACTGGCAAAGCTTCCGTGTCCGTCCTGAACTAGATCCCTGCAGCAGTGATGTGTGCAATTACGTTGTGGATGGATCTGGCTCAGGTAGCATTTAGATGGAAGGAAGGGAGCGGCTTTCATGGATCAAATCAAACTACACACGTCTTTAGTTGTCCCTTATTGAGATGTTTGCGGAGGATTTTGTCGGATATCGTCTGAGTGGAGGGAACTTTGGAATTATGAGGCAGGTGTGTTTTATGCGAGTGGCGTGTGAGTGTGTGCGCACATGCTGGCAGCAGGGGGTGGCATACGGGTAGTGACGCAGCTTGAAATTGCCACCGTGACTTCCATATGACCCGGCTCGAGTTTGCTGGTAATTTATGATCAACCGTCATCATTGCTATTGCATCTGGTGTATGGAAATGATCCAGGGTCGAGGGAGGGGCATGAGGCAGGGTGGTGGAGAACATGAACGCCACAAAGGCCAATGTGGCCTGTTTTTGTTGTTTCTCATTGGACAGGATCCTCTCTCTTTGACCTTTTGCACGCCTTCTACTGCCTTTCATATGCTAATGCTGACCAGACTCGAGGAGGAAACATGCAGGAGCCTGAGTGCAGAAGGACAAAGACTCCCTCTCACTTTAGCTGCCTCTTTCTCCATGCTATATCTCCTCTTTTCTTGTATCTTCCCCTCCGCAGCAACTTGACAGACTTGGGCATGAATGAGAGTGAGTGCTCAGAAAAGGTGGGGATCGCCGTCTTCCTGTGACGTAAACCACCTGTGAGGATCAAGTGTGCTGTGGTGACCCTCAGTTGTGTTTTTTGAGTGGCCCTTTTAGGGCTTTCTGGAGAGCTGCGCCACAAGTAGCGTTAAGACAGCACTGCGCGACTTTTCCGCATCTCTTTGTTTGATTTGCCAACTCTGTCCTCATAACAGTGAAGAGACATCTCTAGTGGGGTAAAAGGATACTAATAAAGTTACTGCAAATGTCCCATCCCATAATACTTCAGAGGTCCGCTGTAGTTTGGAGTCTTTGTTATGGGAAGGGGCATGTTATCTGTAGGAAATGTAATTTTTGTCCTCATTAAAATCATTCATTATTGAGCTCGGTTATCTAAATGTTTTTGTTGCTGTTGGTCTTGCGCCAGTCAGGATTGTGTTACCCTTTTTCTCTCTCCCTCTCATGTGTCAATGTCTCTCTTTCTCTCGCTCTCTCATCCCGCCAGACCTTCATCAGTCTCTTTAGGGAAAATTAAAAAAGGGGATTTTTCTCCTCTCTCTCCCTTTTGCTCTGGTCTTTTTCTCAGGCCCTCCTATTTAGCATCAGCCATCTCATGCAGGATATTAGCCCAGGGAAAAAACAACACAGGTCATGGTATTTCATTTGAAATAATATGTTTATTCTTTTCATTTCAAAGTGTGAGAGCGTTCCTAGGGTGGGGAAAGAACCGTTGAGGACGCTATCCGTTTGATCATAGGACCTCGAGGGGAAGCTGAGATCCACCCGTTTAGATACAATAAACTACTGATAAAATAAAGGTTATAGATATTTTCTTCACGCCGCCAGTAACCTGTGTTTTGGTCACACGATACAACCCTAGATTTTGAAAAGCTTTGTAAGTTTACCACTCTAATGTACTTATTATCCTTAAATCTCATACCACGACCCTGGAATTGTCATTTTAATCTTTTTACTAGTCGACTACAGGCAAATGGTTAGGTTATCGCACAATATTACTTCAAAAGGTTTCCTGTACTGACTGTTGCTGGTTCCCAAATGCAAATAAAAATCCTGATAAAGACAGTCTGGAGCTGAAAAGAGCAGCTTTAACATTGAAGTGAGATGTTCATAAATGACTCAGCTTCCCCAGGTTTAAGAATAGACGGACTCAATAGAACTCAAGGTCTCATGATAAATGATGCATTTTCTTCCTCGCTGACCAAAAACAAAGGCAGGGATTGAAGATGCCGTCCTCCAGTGACAGCACCCGCGCAGATTAAACATTAGCCATCAGTGGAAAGAGGAAGTTAGTCTGAAGCGTCACATCGAGCAGATTGAGAGATGAAGAGCCTTTTTTTTGTACGTTGCAATTATTGCGCAGAGTATATTTGGATGTCAGTCATCCATCGTTGATCATGTGCGCTTTTTCTTTGTGCGTATTGTGATTGGCGTCGGGTATTCCTAAAGGAAATTACATGAGGATATCAAGGCCATTGGCAGTGCTCCGTCAGGGAATAAGTGGCTAATTAATAATTCATTACTTGTGGGCTTAAACAAACAGTGTAATGAGAGATGAGACAAATTTACTTGAAGAATTTATCTCTAGCTGGATGAAAACCTCAATTGTTCTGAACATTTCCATCACTACTGCTGCATATAGCCAAAAAAATGCTCCGTGGGAAGCAGAAATTTTGAGAGGTTGGATTATCGCTGCACACAATAAGGTGGTCATGCTAAGTATAAATACATTCACGTCTCAGTTTGCGATGAAGAACAAAGCTTTTCCTTTTCCAGGGTGTTTAAGTCTGATCTAATACAGGCGAGCATGTGTCTCCACAAATCCCTGGAGGAGCTTCTAGCCAACACTATTTCTCTTGAGCTCGACCCCTTTTTTTTGGTACTGGCACCAGCTGTGGAATAATCTTTAATTATTTGCTTTTAAGAGAAGAAAAGAGCTTTTTTTTGATGACAGTTAAGAGGAAGAGCAGAGCAGGCGTAGGAATGTTCTTGTATATGAAAATGTAGGTATTAAGAGGTCCAGCTTTGTCAGTGGTTTCTCAGATGAATCAGCTCCCAGCCACTAGACTAAATAAAGGGGGGATGTATTCGCTGTGGTTCATCCCAGTTTAGATGAGCAGATCGGGAAAGGGGATTGGCTAGAGACCAGAAATTGTCCTGTACAATTACATTGTTCATCATGGGAGTATTCAAGTTGAAAACGTTCATGTCGGCTGCCTCTTCATTAAAATGTGTACTATTAATTAATCGGTTCTGGCTACATATAAGTCGCAAATTATAATGAATATCGGCGTTTACCTTTCAAAATACTATGCTGACTGTCCAAGTGCAGTATTGCAGCAGCTACCAGTTGTGCTTGCACGTGTTTGAACGACGACAAAAAAAAAATATTGCTGACTTTGGAGGTTTTTCTTTCCCCCGTTGACCTCTGTGATCTTACAGTTGTCACGCTGAGGGCAACGCTCACACACGTGTGTAAAGAAACGGAACGGGATTTATCCGGTGTTGATTATTTAACAGTGAGTTTACAGTGGGGTGTTATTTTATGTTTGATTTTAATGTGTTATTGTGTCACTATTCCCTAATAGCTTCATTTCCTAAAGCGAACAGCAGAAGTAATAGGTCCATTTCATCTTGGTTCCCTCTCAGCAGGCTGGCCCCGGATTTGCGTGACATGGTGTTTATTTGATAAAGGAATATTGCGGTGCTAATCTAAAACCACACTAATTACATCTGACAGTTGTTTGTTTGTAGTGAAATCCAATTAAAATGTTCACTTTTCAACTCTATTGCTCATTTCTCCCCCTCCCGTTCTCCTCCTCCACACTATTCTCTTTTCTTTACTCCCACGATAACCAGAAAGAGAGCCCATGATGACATAAATAACAACTGTGCTTTGCTTGTGGTTTTTGTGAGAAGAGGGCAAACTCGCAACAGCTGTCAGAAAATGGGGGTTTGTTTAAAAAGCAAATGGCTTTGGTCTAAAGTTCATTTGGAGACCTCTCTAATTAAATAGAGAACCAAAAGCTTAAGTTAATTTGTAATTCCCTGGGTTCAGAAATTAGACTTGTCACGAGTATTCCACCTTTTTTGCGAAGCCGAAAAAGGTATGTGGGCATTATGTGCTTGCTCTTGTCCCAGTATGCTAGTGTGCATAAATTCTGCCTTCATCGCTTTTTTTTGTTGTTTTCTTTTGCAATTCCCTTGACATTAATGGCCTTTTTGTGGCGTGTCGGAGAAGTGCTCAGGAGATGTTTAAGCAAAGGGGCACATAGCTTGTGGCGTCAGTCGGGATACCTGCCCTATTATTATGTTCATAAAGATAATGACAGGGCTCGGGTCCCGCCAAGTACTGTCTTTCAAAAGCAGCAGGGGATTGAACTTTAAACTTTATTGTTACCCCTGGAAAATAACTGCACTGTTTGGTAACCAGGCCAGAAATCGAGTTGGACGATTAGCAAGGTGTTAGTGTTCTCTTACTAGTCTGCGGCACAATCTAATCACTTGGCTGTAGTACCAGTCTGCGTGGCACAGATCATTTTTTCCAAATAGGGTAATATTTGTGACATTTCCTTGTACTAAAAAAAGGACTAAATTTTCTGGCAACAACTTGCTTGTGCAATCCCTTGCAGTTGGCTCCAGAATCCCATGAAAACTCACTGCTCTTGCCGAAGCTACAACTTTTTTCAGTTGTGAATGCAAAAAAAAAACGATTGTATTTATATGGTTTACATAGTATAACCAGCCTTTTATATTTGCCAGGTGGATGTGAAATGCCTGCGTCAGAGACTGCTCTCTCTGTCTGTCTGAGTGTGTGCTATCCTTGACTGACGTGGACGCTGTTTGCTTAACCTCTTCTGCGCTGAACTACCACAGCCGTGTCAGTTTATGTGTGTGCATGTGTTTGTGCGGGCGAAAGGAGATGAGTGGCAGCAGTTTTTAGATTTCACATCTGAGTTTTTTTTTTGCTCTTCAGAACATAGACTGGCTATTATGATAAGCCTATAATATTCTTCCCTTATTCCTGATCATCTATATCTTTCATTGTTTTGTATTTTAAGGCTGTTGATCTAATAAAAAAATATCATCATTTTGTTCTTAACTAACTTTAACTATGTTTGAAGGTGTGATTTTGATATAATGTTCCTTCAAAATCACGCATTCTCACCAGCGATTTTAAAGTCTGTCTATCCAGACCTAAGAAGGGTCCATGCAGACTGTAGCTCTGCTTAGCTGGGCGGGTGTTAATGTGTGAAGACTGTACCACCGAAAATTATTTTCTTTAGGACGATGAGCCACAGGCTGCGAGACGTGTGATATTTTTGGATTAAAGAGTGATGCACCCCAGTCTCAATGTTGCCATGCAGGTATTGCTCATAGGCATAAAGAAATGCATTGGCAGTGTAAGACTGTCTTGAGAACACATTTAATATTGATTTCTTTTTTAAGGTTGTTTTTACTGATTTAAGTAAAAAATAAATGACAAGGGAGAGTGTCCACCTACTGCTGCCTAACAAAGATGGCATCCACTGTGAGATCTGGTGTAGTTCAGGAAAATGACATTGCTATTCATCTTCAATTTTTGAGAATATTTATGTACCTCTAAACGCCTAGTATTTTAAAAACACTTTTTATCTGGATTATTAATTTCACTTGACAAATAATCCGACCATACCGACCCTCGTCTACGTGCCATATTATTGGCGCGTGAGCTTTGAGCGCGTGTGTGTGTGCGGTTTCATGCTTTAGCCACATCCAAAAGATAAGACCGTGATTTATGTAACAGCTAAGCTCTTTCATATTGTGTATGTGTACCTTGCAAGAGCATGACGAGCAGGCTAGATTAATATTTATTTAGTACAGGCAAATCAAGGATTAAGCAGTCATCATTTTAGCACTAATCCACATCTCTGGTGAGATGCAGAGACAAAGAGAGGCAGATTACTAAACACATAACGCTGCAGAAACACAATTAGTTGGCGACTTGATTTCCCCAGCTGAGTATTAAGCGAGATGGACACCAGTTTGTGCAAACACATGGTCTCAATGTCACTCTCTTGCGAACACACAACTCAATATGATGCTTTTTGCTTGGTCTCAGATACCACAGACTCTCGCCCTCTTTTTCCTTCCAAGGAATCCCTCATTAAAATTAGCAGTGGTTTGTCTGATTCACTCATCTGACGTAAATGTGTCTCATGATCCCGCCACTGTCTGAACGCACATACGCCAACAACGGCACACTGTTTTTACTCTGACACACACACTCCCGCTGATACACATGCATGAGCGATGAATACTTCTTTTTTAGCTACGGCCACGTGGGAGGGGACAGTTCGCTTTTAGTGAGTCCGAGAGTTCTGTGTGTGATTCTGCAAATAACATTTGCTAATTGAGTTAAGCTGCTTTTCTGGAGAGGCAACAAGAAAGATGAAAGACTCAAATGTATGTTTTTCGTTACTTTATTAACAGTCCATGCTGAAACTTACTTAACCTTTAGCACTCTCAGGTGATAACCATGATGTGCAGCGCATGTTTTTCACTGCCCTCATAGTGTTTTTGCTCACTCTTGCCTGGGACCCGTGAAGACATTAGTGACGTGGTGAGAAAAATATTTTTTTCAGACCGGGTCTGGCATCAAAAAGATGATTCCCACCACATATCATTTTTGTGTATTAGGGCTGAAACCTATAACGTTATCATATTGATATTGAGATGTGAGAACGTTCAAGATGTTCATATCAACTATCTCAGTTTTCTGTGCTCGACCCACATTTGAAGCTATGATAGTGGCAAATTTGGTGTTTGCGTTTCTATGTGCAGCTAAGAGCAACTGGCAAAGGTAATTTTCTGCTTGCCATTGATCAACAACATTGACCAGCCACTGGCAATCATCCAACTATCTCCATCATTTTGTATAATGGTAAAAAAACACATGGCTACATAGATAACCTATAGCCATCTAGAATCGTATTGATATCGGGATATGTGGCATGATGTAGAGATATGAAATTTTGTCCCTATTGTTGACCCCTAGTGTATGTTGCTTACATTTCAAACATCACTTGCATCTATGTGTGTTTGGCAAACGATACACAGGACTCAACCTCCAGCCATTGCACTGTTTTTTCTCTCCTGATTCTACACCATTGCTATAGCAACTCTAGCCATATGCTAGAAATATTGTTAATGAAATGGACACGCTAAATATTGGGAACAGCCAGATGTGCTTCCTTGTGTCTGCCAGCTCCATTCGTAAAATTAGCCCGAGAGGAAGAAACATAAACAAGAATAATGTTGCTTTTATGAAGGGATGGATTAGAAATGAGCCAAAAAGATGGGCTTTTAACCATGAGAAGGGGGCAATTATAAGAAGTCATGGGTCTGAAAACCCTGTGTGAAAGCAGCTGAGACAAAAATGAAAAGAAATGAGACAAATATAAAGAATGAACAGACAAGTCGTGCTGCGATGGAGGACAGGGAGAGCACACAGGGAGAATTCCATCCTCAGTTCCCCTTTGCCCTCCCTCCTTACTCTCACCCGACCATTGAATGTTAATGGCTTTTCTGCTTCACCCCCGACACATAGACATGCACACATATATACACGTTTAACACAGCCCCCCCTCCGATCCCCCACCCATGGACACTAGCGCATTGTTTGTGCCACTGACTCTATTCTTTCAAACTTAATTACCTTCTTGCCTTTTGTGGCATCAGGGGCTGAAAGTTTTGTGCCGTGGCAGCGGAGGTCGTCACACATTCTTTGCTGATGCATTCTCTTAATCTGCTGGGTTTTGGGAGGAGGAGGAGTGCTGTCCTATGGTGGATATAGTACCCTCATGTGCAAGCATGCGTGCACGTGCACGGCCATAACAGTCCGGGCATAGACTGCCCTTTGTTTGTGTGGTTCATTTCCAATCAAGTCTAATTAACTTGAGAGTGTTTCCAGATTGCCAGCAAAGAAAAAACTCATGTTTTTGTTGTCTTTGCTGCTCTGAGTGCTCGGTAAGGCAAGAAAACCTGGGTATTAGTTGCCTACATTGCCTTTGATGCCATGGTCAGGGAAGTAGGACGATGTGTCCCAGCAGATAAATCTTGATAGATGCTTGATAAATCTCATGTTTCAATTGATATGTGGTGTCGTGATTTGTCAACACAACGGAAGACCAGCATCGATCCTGACTAGCAATATTGACAAATGTCTTCACAGTAGTAAATTGTTCAAACTAAATAGGAAACCCGACCGTCTGTTTAGCAGTCGCCCTGGAGCACTGCTGAAAGAAGTATTTTCGCTCCTCTGTCTGGAGCTGTAATCTGACCCTCGATCAGATTTTGGGACCCATCTGTAGCTTGAGTGGTGTGACGCTCGTGTTGCAAAGAAAAACAAAAAAGGCAACATGGCCTTCAAGTTTCACGTTCTCTCAGCCTCCAGTCAACTGGGTTTAGCGCATTTGGCCGTTTTTGTTTTCTGTTCACCTGCTGCTGGATATTTCCTGTGCTACTCAGATATTTTCTTTCAGGAACAATTACTTATCAGGTATGAACCTGAAGCGCAGCCAGGTGTAATGTTTCCTGAGTGAGCAATGAGACCAATTTACTTGTCATCAACCTGAGGGATAGGACCTGCATACCTGCTTAAAAACACAAAAAAAAACCTACTTCCATCCTTGTGTTCCTCACATTGTTTTTGACTCCCCTGTCATAAATAAATACATGTGTAATTTGGGTTTTGTCTTCAGCATTTTTGTGGAGCGAGTAATTTGTTGGAACAAGGTTCCTCTGCTAAATGAAGAGGCACCTGATGTAGGTGTCTGAGCCGCACCTTTCAATAATAACATGGTGTCTTTTGTTAATAAAGGCCTTTGCTCTTAAGGGAAACACAGAGGACAGGGCTGTGTGTGTCGGGTGCACCAGGGAGATCTACTATATCTAATGTCTACTATTACACCTCCAGGCAACAAACAAGACTTGCTTTAAACCCTTTAGAAGTAAGAACAACGGAAAAACCTTGGTCACACAAAAGCCATCCCCCTCTCAAGTTTGGCCATTTTCTCCCGCTGTCTTTTTCTCTTAAGACCTAAGACACAAAGTAGCCTGTGATTGTGTGCATGTGTGCTTGCAGCTTTTTGAAGACAGCAGAAAGCGATAATTCCGTTCGTATGTTGCTGTTTTTGTGCGCCATTGGGCCGTTTATGCATGGAAACAAACAAACAGGTCTAATTATACCGGAGTAGGCCTATTCATTGCACTGACAGTGGGAGATAGATGTACAGGCTTTCACAGCACCCTTCGCCTTTGTCTTTGGTTAACGTTTGGTGACATTTTGAAAGGAGATTTGGTGTTGGGCTCCGGGGCCACATGCGGAGAGAAGAGTGACCTTCAAAGGGACCTCAAGGAACAGACATATAACTATAATCTCATGCTGACCAGTCTTTATTGTTTAAAGTTACCAAGCTTTCACAGGTTACCATATGGATTTAAGTCTGGTATTTCTTTAAATGGCTTAAGTCAGTGTAATTCCAGAGGTAAAATATTCACCTACTGATTCTCCTACTTGTAAGGAGCTTGACAATTTGCAGAGGAATCTGAAACAAACAGATACACATGTAAACAAAGGCGACTTTGTGGCGGCGCTGCAATTACAGGTTTGGCAGACTCCTGAGAAAGCACGAAAGTCTGACAGTAGGACAAAGGCGAGGGGAGAGTCTGACATCACCAGGAGCTCTGTGTGTCAGGTCTACCGCTCCCTGGACATGTTTTCATTTGTCGAACACCTCGAACAATGGAATATGCTTATTGTTATGTTTTCTCAGGATTCAGGCTTCCAATACTGTTTATACCTGGTCAACAATTTTAGTCTGAGGAAGAGCCACGCAGATTAAAAAGAAAGGGAAAAGGTCAGACCATAGACCAAAGTTTTGTGTCACAGGGACGGACCGAAAGCAAACGGAGGGAAAGAAAGATGGCGGTGGGGGGAGAAAAACAATAGGCCTCTGAGCTCCACTCTCCCATCAGAACTAACAGTGTCCAAAGCAGACATTCCAAGGCTATTATTTGCCCCTCAGTGGATCTGATCTGCCACTTTAATTACCTGTGCATGTGTGTGTGTGAAAGCAAGGGGATATGCTTAATTAAAAAAACAAAGGTAGGTGCTGCTTAGACCATCACTTTTGTTCTTCTAAAGCAGGGCGTCTGTTTCCCGAGTGCAGAGAAACAACTGCCGCTTTTGTCAGTTTCTATCAGGATGTATCTGTCCATCTAACTTTCTCAATTGCACTGTCTCACAGCGTGGTTGGCTAGCAGAGCGCAGGAAGTAGGAGGGAGGGGACACTGGGGTTGTATGGGTTTAGGTCCAGCAGTAACATGATCTGCTTTAAAAGAAGCAGCAGTGGTCGCTACTGCTGGGAAGGGGGCAAAGCCATTGGAATGGAATGGAACAGTATGAACCAAGACAGTTATCTGCACTACCTCTCGATGCCCAAGGCAAGACGCAAGGTATTTTGTTTTTTGGAGCTGAAAATAAATTGTGGCGGCAATATTGTATTTGATGTATTAGATGGGCTCTTTCTGTAGGTTGTGAGTGAAATGCTTGCACTCGACCTCGTGGCGCCACACCAGTGTTTGGTATGGTGCCATGTGATGTTTGGTTTTTGTTAAAGGCACTTCAAATAATAACATGACAGAGGCAATGGATGTGTACTCTTCAGTAGACATGTCTTGTCAGTGCTGTAGAACCATCGGTCGTTTGGTTTGGTGGTTGACGGACTACGTGTCTTTGATTGGGTAATGTGGTTATGACTGTTTAGTAGACAGAATAATGTGTGTTGTTCCTATATTTGTAGAAAGACCACAAGTCAAAAGCAACATAAACAAGCATTTATCGATGGAGGGTTGGCAGCAAGCCATGACTCCATGACTGTACATGTAAAATATTTAATTTACATTGTTCTTCGCATGTCTGCGAGATGACAGTTAAAATTGTCAATTCATTCTTAAGCAAGGAACCTTGAAGCAAGCTACTATTCTGCATGTGAAAATCTGCCCAGGTCCTATCCCCAAGTTGTTATTGCATACTTAAAGTGATCAGTGATGCATCATTTATGAACTTCAGTGTTTAATATCCAGACAAGGATTCAGTTTGGAGTCATTCCCCAATCAAAATGGCACCTCTGACAAGAAGACGTTCATGTTGCTACTGTGGTGTTTGTGCTCAGACTTTCTGGTTTTGATCAACTTCACCCTCCGGTGTGAAGAAGAAATCCAGTTCACATTATGTACCTTTATTCTTTCCTAATCCAAAATCAGATATTTTATTTTTAAATTCATCATTATTCATCAATTTTAAGCTTATAAATGGATGACTGGATCCATGTCTTACCGTCGACATCTGATTAATGCAGGTGCCTGGTGTTTATCACCCAAAGTGGTTCGTTGTGACTGGAACGTTGCTGGTTCAATCCCAGCCCCAGACTTGCTGGACTCATGTCCCCGGATAAGACGACTAACCTCTGTTTGCTCTCAGTGTCGCCTGAGTGGCTGCTTGTCAGAGGACAAACTGAATTTCCTCACAAAGAGGATCAATAGAGTTCTGCTTTTTCATGTAGGCGACACAGGCATGACAAAAATATGCTTCAAAATTCAAACCGCAGCTTCAAAACAGCCTTTTCTTATTTCACTTATCCCTTTCTGACAATTTTTTGCCAAATGTCACCAGCAGGAACCAAATATTAATTTCCTCCTCATGAATGCTTCTTTAATCTCACATTGAAACACCGAACATTGTTGCGGCACACTGAGAGAAAACATAATTTCTCTCTTTTAATCTATCACTAGTCCCCATGGAATCATCTCTTGGAAATGTCAGATTAGACCTGATTACAGCGTGCGCGCACAAACGCACGCACCCGCAAACATACTCACACATGTTTAATTTCATTCCTCACGCTTTCACAGTCCCTCCCACTGGCTTTGTTTAGCCCTGGATTGTTTCAGATTAATCCTCTAATTGCTTTGTAGCTTTGTTGTTAGGGAGAGAGTGTGTGCAGAAAAGGAGGCAGAATTAAGCAGCAGGTGGAATGGGTTGAAGGTTTACATGGCTCTTTAAAGCTTTCTTTTAATGCCAGCTCATTTACAAGCACGCATCTATTAAGGCTTCGGTACTGTATCAAGACAGCCAAACACAATTATCTTCACTTGGATGATACAGTGTGGAAACATTTCTGATAAAAAGAACTGCCTTTAAGCGTTGTTTATTTACAGCTTTTCATGTTCATTGCGTTGTTGTCGTAATTCTCTCTCAAGTTTCTCAGAGTTCAGCATAGACAGGAGCACAAAACCTGCTTCAGGAATCATGGTGAACTCAAATACAAGACTGAGTCCAGCATTAGTCAATGGGGATTATATAGTGCATTCCTAATCTTGCTTGCCTCATCCACACAGTCTCAACCGTGTCTTCAGGGCATTAATAGGTTAATAGGTGCTGCTTAATTAACAACTCCTGACTGGCGAGAGCATGCCAAGACTGATTTGGCCGACAAGACTCTTCTTAATCTAATCCACTTCTTCTTCCTAAAAAACAGAACTTTGATGTGACTTTTTCCACTGTAATTAGGTATTTTTTCTGAAGTCCAAAATAGTTTGCCGCTACATAACGTTTTCTTTCACTCTTGTTGACATATGTCACATTTTGCTGGTGAAGAATTCTTGTCAATCCTCTTATGTTTTTGCGTGACCTAATGAAGTAAGTACAACTTGGGTCAAATATCCCTGTCTGAACCAAGATGGTCCGTGTTTCAGTTTCAGAATTTCATTTTTTAAAATGTATTCATTTTTGATGAATCACGTTTTGCGGATTGTAGTTTTGACAAAAGATTTAAACTAAGGATTGCATTTTTTTGGTTTGGTCACATTACTGAGTAAGGCTTATTATCCATATCCTCGTAGAATATTGTAGAATTTTTATTATTATTTATTGTAGAATGTTTTGTTTGGTCTTAAACACGTGTAATAACCATTTTATTTGTTTCTGTCTTCCATTTCAGGTCCCTGTTAGGCTGGATGAGATGAGATCCCTATGTAGTGGTCGAAATGGCAACTTGTGACTCTCCCCCTATGGTGTCGTCACGGCAGCAAGAACATGGTGGCCAGAGACTGGACGCTGCTGCTGAGGACAACCCTGTCGTGGCCATGGAGACCACTGTCACCAACAGCAGCAACACCAATAACAACCAATTATCGCCTGTAGCCATTGGAGAGTCGGAAAATGGCATTGGAGAGCCCGTTGTTAGCCTGCTGAGGTTGTCAGCTACCCCCACTACTGTCAGTGTAACCACTGACCCTGTGATTGAACAGAGTCGGAGAGAAAGCTTTACTACCAGTAGCAAAGGGAGTGTTACTGGGACTTTACCAGGAGTAGGTGGAGGAGCTGCTTTGGGTTCGGACTGTTCTGCCCCTGCCACGTCACCTGTGGCACCGGCAAAAGAGATCCCCTGCAACGAATGTTCTAGCTCATTTTCCAGTTTACAAAAATACATGGAGCATCACTGCCCCAATGCCCGCTTGCCTACAACCGGAGGTCATGAAGAGGGTGAGGAGAGGGATACGATGGTGGGTGAGGAGAGTGATGAGGAGGTAGAGCATGACAGAGGTGCTGCAGATGTGGGTGAACTGAACAGCGAAATGGAAGATGAGAGTGATGTGGAGAACCTGTGTGGTGAGATCATCTACCAGCCAGATGGCTCCGCCTTTATCGTGGAGGACACCAAAGAGCAGTGTGGCGACCAGGGAGGGCTCCCTGGGTCTCTCCATTTCAGGGGGCTCCTTTCCTCCCAGCCCTTCAACAATTCCCAGGCTAACAGTGGCCAAGGTGGCCTCAGCCCTGGGGAGGAGCCTCTCGACCAGCCCACTGCACCCATGTCCTTCTACCCCCAGATCATCAACTCCTTCCACATCGCCTCGTCTTTTGGGAATAAATCTCTAGCGGCCGACCACCCCTCCTTCCCAAATACCTCACCTGGGGGGCTGGCGGGCGCTGGTCCCGTGTTGCACAGTTTCCGTGTTTATGACCTCCGCCACAAGAATGACAAAGACTATCTTACGGGGGATGGTGGAGCCAAAAACTCATGTGTGTCCAAAGATGTCCCCAACAATGTGGACTTGTCCAAGTTCGAGGGCTGCGTGTCTGATGGGCGACGAAAGCCTGTTTTGATGTGTTTCCTGTGCAAACTGTCATTTGGCTTCAGCCGTTCCTTTGTGACTCACGCTGTTCACGACCACCGAATGACCCTGAATGAGCAGGAGCAGAAGCTGCTAAGCAATAAGCACGTCTCTGCCATCATCCAGGGCATCGGCAAGGACAAAGAACCTCTTATAAGCTTTCTGGAACCAAAAAAAACCCCCAATTCTGTGCTACCCCATTTTCCCACACCTGCCAACTTTTTCGGGCCAGACACTGGGCTCCGTGGCTTGTGGAATGCCTTCCACACAAGTGGGGAGAATGCAGATTCTCTTCAGGCAGGATTTGCTTTTTTGAAGGGCAGTGCCAGCAGCTCCTCCAATGACCAAACCCCAAGAAACCAAACCATGCCAAAGGCCGAGACCAACCCAAACCTCGGGGGAGGGGCTGGTGCCCACAAAACCTCCAGTGGGATTTCTACTGCTGCCTCTGGTGGCAACCTGGAGGGTCGGAACTCTGAGAGTGACTGTAAGGGCCACAGTAGGGACACATGCACTTTGCAACCCAATGGGCTGGACCTGAGCCAGTACCCGCCCATTAAGCGGGAGCCTGGTGCAGTGAGAGGAGAGAGTCCAGTGCAGGATGAGGACGAATTCTCGAACAGTGGGGGAGTAGAAATGGAGGCTGACGCAGAGGAAGAGCAGACGATGGACGGCAAACAGGCTGACAGCAACAGTAGCAAAGATTTCCCTCTCTTAAACCAAAGTATTTCCCCCCTTTCCAACAGTGTGCTAATGTTTAACAGTAACAGCAAAGGCCCTACGTCCACCTCCTCTTCCTCCTTGCCTGGTTGTGAGAAACTGGATATGGAAAGAAGCCGGCTGTCTGCCACCCTGGCAGCCACCAGGGAGCGGGAAAGCAGCAATGACTCGACAAATGAAACCCAAACAGGTCGTGATGGGTCATCACCGCCCTCCCACCCGCTTGACATGATTTTGTTGCGTCGGGATGATGAGAGTCCAGGACCTCTTCTATCACATACAGGGAATATCAGTACGCCTGGAACGCCAGGTACGCCAGGGACCCCGGGCCCGGGTGAAGGATCACCAGGCAGTGGAGTTGAGTGTCCAAAGTGTGACACTGTCTTGGGGTCCTCGCGGTCTCTTGGGGGGCATATGACGATGATGCATTCCCGTAATTCCTGCAAGACACTGAAGTGCCCCAAGTGTAACTGGCACTACAAGTATCAGCAGACACTGGATGCCCATATGAAGGAAAAGCATCCAGAATCAGGAGGATCATGTGTTTACTGCCGTACAGGACAGCCTCACCCTCGCTTAGCAAGAGGTGAAAGCTACACCTGTGGATACAAGCCTTTCCGCTGTGAGGTCGGTCTGCTCATTCTTTCATCTATATGTATGTCATTCTCCCTTGGAAGCTGCACCCACTCTAACTTCACGCCTAGTTGTGCGCCATTTCCATTGATTTTTCTTCTTTGGTATTACACATATTGCATCTGTTGGAGCGCTCTGGATGACTTAATGGCATGAAAGATATTGGCATGAGAATTGCATTAGTTGTTTGAAATTGTGATTTAGATTTGGGAGGTTCTTCAAAAGGACAAAAAAGGTAATATATTTCCAAATATTTCCCCTACTTAAACTGTGTCTGATTCTTTAGGTATGCAATTACTCAACTACCACCAAAGGCAACCTTAGCATTCATATGCAGTCTGACAAGCATCTAAACAACGTACAAACGCTGCAGAATGGAGGAAGTGAGGCACAATACAACCACAACCATGCCAGCGCGGTGCCCAGTGCGAGCCTTGGAGGAGGCTGCGGTGCGCCCTCGCCATCCAAGCCCAAACAGAAACCCACTTGGCGCTGCGAGGTAATAAAGCAAACAGACCATCATTGTAGCAGTGCAGTAGCAACATAGCAATTGGCTTGCTACACTATGTGCACAATGATGTTATTATTTCACTCTGCGTCACTGGGCCCATTATTTTTGGTGCCTGCGTCATGTGACTCTAATAATTGGGAATCTGGGTGTCTCATGTATTTCAATTTCTTGCTGTTTTCAAAGCAAATTGAAAGCACTTACTGAATATATCGTTGAACTGTGGTCTAACAGGTATGTGACTACGAGACCAATGTGGCACGGAACCTGCGAATCCACATGACCAGTGAGAAGCACATGCACAACATGATGCTGCTACAACAGAACATGAAGCAGATCCAACACAGCCTCCATCTCGGGCTGGCCCCAGCTGAGGCAGAGCTGTACCAGTACTACCTGGCCCAAAACATGGGACTCGCTGGTGTCAAACTGGAGAACCCAGCTGGCGGCAGTGGCCCAGATGCTCAGATGATGATTAACCCATTCCAGCTAGATCCTGCAACAGCCAGTGCTCTTGGATCTGGTCTAGGTGAGTTGAAAGGACTTTTCTGACATATTTTGTCCCACGAAGTCTGCAATGCATGTCTGTCAGTTTGTGATGGTAATCTCGCATATCTGATGTCATCGGGGTATTGTTTTTATCTCTGCGCCTTTTGTTGTTGCCCTCTGTTTTTCCCCTTCCCCTCTCACCTTCCTTTTTCTCTTATGTTCCCTTTTTACCTCACCCCCTCGCTCATCCTCGTCTTTTTTCTCTCCTTCTCTTATCTCGGCTCTCATGTGGTGCCTCTGCCATTGTCTCATTTCTTTGACCCTTCTTTCTGATTAAAAAGTGATTATGAGATGCCACATGAGAATTATTCTTAATCTTTCATTTGTAATTTTCTTAAGTCAGCTTAATCCCCCCCCCCCCAACCACCTCTGCTACCAAACACACCGCCCCACCTTCTCCCATCCTAAAGCGCACACACATGCACAGCAGGAAGTGGATTCCCATAGGAGGGAAAGAGATTTAACAATGACCCTGCCGTGTTACACACACTCACACCCGCACATGAATGCCACACACAACACACATCCATACACCCTCCTATAGTGAGGAGCTCAGATAGCAGATGTACTCTCTGTGAATTACACTTGCATATCACAGGTCTCCATCGCGAGCTCAGCTGTTAATGCGGTGCAAACATGCCTTTCTGGTAAGCATGCACAGAAATGACCATAAAGTTTAGCGTTCATGTATTCAGTTACCACAATCCGGATTGTGCTTTTTTGTTTTCACTACAAGTAACACAGCAGTGTGCGGTGATAAAATGATTTGGACTGCAACACTTCACTCTTAAGCTCCCTGCTATAATACTGTGGCATTGTGGTAAAGACTCTCAGGTTATTTAAATCTCAGATTAATTGGGTGCAAAATAAAATAAATTAAAAATAACCGTCTTGTGTGTTCCAAACATGAAGTCGCTGTAAGCGAGGCACAAGCTTTGAAAGACAATGAAGAGATCAAACAACACAGTTAATTGCATTTCTGTGAATGGCAGATCTGTTTTCCCACTCGGTGCCGGGTGGACCGAAGAAAGCCGTACTGTGTAATACATTCTTTTCAGATCTGTGCGTAACAAAAAGCTCAGTGCCTTAAAACCATTGTGGCACCACTGCTGTGAGCAGTAATTAAAGTTACCTGATGAGCGAGTTAGCAAGTTGAAAAGGATGATTGTAATTGATCCTGATTCAATCCTATTAGGGTTTTTTATAGACAAGACTTTGTAAGGAGCCAAAGTCCTCTGCGAGGCTTTATTTTATCAAATCCCTTTTTGAGAAAGAAGCCTGTGAGAGGAATCACTTCGCCTTGAACACCATTTTTCATTTCATAAAAAGGGGTTTCCTCTCCTTTTAAACGCTCTATTCATTTTAGATAGAAGGATAGCTCTTTGTTTCATTTTTTTTTAAATGTCGGGGTCAATACCAGCTTTTAAAGCCTTTACAATTTAAATTGATGAAACTGATGGGAGGGCCATTGGAAGCACCACTGACGGCTGAAAGTATCTTTCCTTTGCTGTGGTAGTTTTAAGAAGAAAAAACTAAAATGACATGACACTGTCTTCTGTTTATTTTTTTCACAGTGAACAGTGACCTCTCAGCGGAGTTGCGTCTCGCCACTGGTCAACTTATGGCCGATGACCTATCGCTGGTGTCCTCAGGTGCAATGGGTGGCGTCCCTTCGTCGGACCCTTCCCTTGGCTCCTTGTCGCCCCCCATTAGTGACCCCTTGCTGCGTCTGTACCAGTGTGCTGTGTGCAACTGCTACTCCACCGACAGCCTGGAGGCTCTCAACACTCATGTGAACGCAGAGCGCTCTTTGCCCGAAGAGGAGTGGCGCTGTGTGGTCGGCGACGTCTACCAGTGCAAGCTGTGCAGCTACAACACGCAGCTTAAGGCCAACTTTCAGCTGCACTGCAAGACGGACAAGCACATGCAGAAGCACCAGCTGGTGGCCCACATCAAGGAGGGAGGCAAAGCCAACCAGTGGAGATTAAAGTGTGTGGCCATTGGCAACCCTGTGCACCTCAAGTGCAATGCCTGTGACTATTACAGCAATAGTGTGGATAAACTGAGGCTACATGCCACCAACCAGCGGCATGAAGCTTCCATCCGCCTCTACAAGGTAAAAGCATATTTCTGTCATGTTTAAAATGCTGAAATATACCACTATCATCACATACATCAACAAAAGCAAACACCACGTTATTTGTATACAAATTCATTAAAAAGATATTGTGCCCCTTTTTCTTAACTGCAGCCATCAAAAGGCCTTCAATTTCCCATGAGAGCAGAATGACAGCGATAGAAAAGGTCACTGTGTATGTGGGACGATTGCCATCAGATATGCGTGCAGTTCTTGCTATCGCTACTGTTACTCTTAATTATACATAAGTCACATACTGTGGATCGCAGATATTCCAACTTTCCAATTATTTTCAGATGCTTTTGCTACTAATTCATTTAGCTGTAAATAATCTTGGAATGATTCGGGAATTCCTTTTTATGACAACGTTACAGTGGACTGAAATGACTCAACACAAAATGGCAAGATATGAATTGCCATGTATAGTATGACTCTACTGTGGACAACAATTTCTTCTTGTGCTGTTATTTTATCAGACAAACATGTCAAATGTACATAGTTAGCCAGTGACAAAGGGTAGTATATTCAGCTATTTGTCATCGTGACAGCAATATGAATTTCAGATTGAGTTGACATCATTTAAAAATATATCGAAATATTGGCGATCTACCCATCAGGCACTACCACGGACTGTATATATTTTTTGTCACCATATAACCATTGAACATGGGAAGCACAGTTTTTCATCTCAGTAAAGGGCTGCTTGACACTATTCCTTCTCTATGTTCTAATAATTCTGAAATATTTAGAACCTTTCTAATCTGTGACAGAGCAAAGGTGAATTAATTCATCAGACGTTCGCTCAGGAGAAGCTGTTTCATTTCCAAGGCCTTGACCTCTAGAACAGGATCAAGTGCATTACATTAATGAGGATCGTGTTCCGTCTTTACCAAACCCGTGTGTGCATGTGTGTGTGTATTGTATTGGTTTCAGCCAAACAAGTGTGACTTTGCCCTTTTAAGTCTAAAATTAAACCAAAACAAGGCAAACCATGTGATTTAAATTTTATATCGTCATATGACATGTCTTGATTTTTTCCCCTGATTCATGCTTGAAGTGTTTTTGCAAATGCAAAGCAAAGTCATAAATTCTTTGTAAATCTGTGACTAATTCATGTGAAGCTATTTCTGCCATAATTCAAAACAGTGGAAATTGGTAGCAGATTTTTTTTTGGACTCGAACTTGTGAGGTGGCTTAAAGGCAACTCTTTTTTTTTTTTTTACTTTGCACCTTGACACACCTTATGTAATGGCATCTTTCAAAGATACTGGCTAGCTTTGACCTACTTACCTCTGGCAAAAAAGCAGTTTATCCAAGGCTAGTGAAGGTTAAACTCGCACCCACTGTACTCCTATACACCCCTTTACATCATCTGCCCACCCACCTACTGTGCAAGCCTTAACAAATCTGTTTCACAGATGATGCATTTAATGCCTCTGGCAGAAGTCCCACTATTTTACCCTCCGACATGTGGTCAAAAGCATTGGGCGGTAGAGGAGGTAAAAGAAGAAAAAACATTATTTGACCAGAAAAACACCTCTTCTTTCATGTACTGGCAGAGGTGAAAAGCATATGGGGATGAAGGCAGCTTGGCCGAGGCGTACCAAAGATTTCAGAATTGACGACTCTACCATCTGGACTTTTTGGAAACATGATGTATCCTTATGACTTGGGGAACCCGTATGAAGATATAAACAAAAAGCATATTCTGGAGTTTTTATGACTGCTTTGTAGCCCTGATAAAGTACGCCTAAAGGGGAATTTTAAGGGTTTTTTCCCAGACTTTGCAAAAGGCAAATGACATTTGCAGCACAGGGACATCAAGTGCGCTGGGCACAGCAGGTGGGGAAGGAAGTTGAAGACCTTATAAGGAAACGTATGCCTCTGTAGCTTTTGAAAAGATTTCCGTCTGTCCCAAGAGGATAAAATGTCGTCGGTTCGTAAAGTCTTCCATTGTGGAAAATAATTTCCAAACGCTTGCATTAACAATATGCGGTGCTAACGCAGGGGTGGTTATGGTTATGATTCTTATGAACAAATACTGGCCTTAATACACATTCAGACTGAAGTAAATCTGTCAGTGTGTCTCACAAGTGTTGCTGAGGTTTAGTTTATGGAGACTGTGTATACTTTAGTGCATGTGTCCACTGAGCTTTGAGGTTGTGATCCGGCCAGTACCCTTGGGTCATTAGTAGCTGAGAATGTTCATGGTCAATATGCCATAGACCACACACATACTGGTACAACCACTGTCTCATAGGCCGTGGCACCTGTTTTTCAGATGACTGCTGGAATAAATCTCAGAACGTCTTCAGTCATCGTTGCCCCTCCCTTGTCTGTGTGTCTCCCCAGCATTCATAGTAATTTCCATATCTCTGTTTTTCCCCATTTCTCTTTTATCTGTTAGCTGTGCTAACATCCATTGGATACAGGCTCAGAAATTCTGTCCGTCCCTAATTGCAAAATTACATTGATCTCTGTCACAATAATGCCAGTTGACCTTTGTGTCATTGTAGTCTTTAAAAAAAAATCCCTTAATGTTGTCCTTTAAACAAAACAGGATTTGAAAATATGCTTCTCGCACTTCACTCTTTGTTTCCCTCCAACTCTGGTTATGATTTTACACGATGATATTAAACCTACCACTCAGTCTGAGCTATTAACAAGGGTCTACGAATGCCTGTTGTAATTTGAAAATCAAATGGCCCCATATATATGCAGCCCAAATTATCGGATGGTCATTTGGACTTGTGTCATGGGGAAATGGACAGGAGATTGACTGTTATAGATTTACATAAAAGCCATTGTGCCATGCTCCTAGAACAGAAAGGAGAATCTACTTCACATGCATGGCACCATTCAAGAGTCGCTCACTCAGGCAAAAATGTACATTAAGTGCCTCGACATTACTAAGAGGCACGCTTGTTTGTACAGTGACTCCATACAGTAGAGTATACACTCAATTGTAGTCTCCATTATTGAATTTTCCTCTTGAGCCTGTGTCAGCTTGTTCTCCAAACACGCTCTTGATCGTCGGGGACATGTGGCGCGGTCGCACACAGTTTCAAAAAGTTCCCACTCTCCTTGAAAGAAATGTTAACACTTCCTACTAGATGCTGCTTGAGAGTTTTTTTTTTTAATGTAATGGCGAGGGATCTGCTAAGAGTTATGGTCCTCAAACAAACTAATGTGTTTGCTTGCGTTCTGACAGTTTTCTTCTTTAACCAATTCTCTTTCACCCTTCATGTGTGAGTTGCAAAGAGAAGCCAGTCTGTAGATTATTCAAATGGTGTCCTCTTTCACCTGCGTGGAGATTACAATAAGAATCTTTCAGAGATCTAGGGGTGGTGAAGAGTCTAGAGTGAAGGGTGGGAGGAGGCTAATTAAAGAATAAAAGCAGGTGTGTGCCTGCGTGTGTATGTATGTGCTCGCTTGCTTTGTGCGCTTTGAATGGACAGGCTTCGCCCCCTCCCCTCGAGTAATCCTCATAGATATTAATAAGAGTTTCACCCGTGCTCCTGACAGCGGCTAAACCAGATGGTCAGTGCAGTGTAAATGTGTGTGTGTTGGGCCAGAGTGTTTTCCACCTTCAGTGGTTTCTGCTTCCTGCTTTTATGATAATTCGGCTAATGTCGATCAGCATGATTTGAAGGAAATAAATATGACTTCTCTTGGCGTGTGGAGCTGGCCGTAATCTTTCTCTCTTTGTCTTTAAACTTTCCCCACCCTCCTGTGGGCTGTGGGTCACTCGGGTTGGGGCAGTGCAAGGCAGAGCCATTTGTCCATGTGCAGGCGACTGTGAAGCAGCAAGGGCTGACAGGTATGGGAACGATAGCCAGAGGGGGGGAGGGAGGTGAGGATATGAAGTGTGTGCACGAAGGGGGTCATTGTCCATGCCAAAAAAAGGAACATCCTGGGAAGTCAGAACAAAAGGATGTGGAGATCCTGGCCAATAATACGTTTTTACACAATGGAAAGATATAATCAATAATCATTTTTCAACGTTGACATTTTTGACCCGAGATTTCTCGGGATTCTCTTCGACTTTGGGAAGTTGTTTGTCAACTTGTAATGACCCTTGATTGAGTGTCCTCCCCGTCGTTGATATAAAGAGTTTGCAAGCTGCAGCTGAACATTAGGGCCGGCTAGGATTGGACAGCATTCTCATGAATTCGTCAGGAAACTGATATGGACAAAGTTGAACTGAAATACTCTTCAACACCCTACCAAATCAATATCCAATCGATTGGTGTTAATTGTCCCTCCCTTGGAAGGCTCCCAAGTCCCAGTCTTGTGCTCCTTCTCTCTATCTTGCTCCCTCTCACACGCTCTGTCATTATCAGCATGTGGCCTAGTATTCGGCATTTCAGCATTCCAGCTGTAATTGATTTTAACCATTAGGTGCTCAGTGAATAGATAAGTAGTGGGAGATATTCGATTATACGGTGAAAGCCAGAGATGGGGATGAAAAGAGGGTAAGGCGGTTTGAGGGATGTTGCCAGGAAAGCTGGAGAAAGAGGAACTGACCTGTCCTGCTGTCAGTGTCCCTCTGCCACTGGCCTGCTATCCTTGAAGCAGCACAATACTGCTGACCTCCTGCGAGTTCAAGCAGCTTAGTTTCTACGAGGTAATCCCTAATGCTTTGAAATAGACCTGATAGAAAGCCCACTTACTTGTTTGGGATTAATCTGGTTTGGCATGGTTGTGAGTTTTCAGCACATTTAGTTAAATTAACCAAATGTAATTATTATGTGTGCGACTGAAAATGACAAGTGGGCTGCTTTAAAAGTAAATGGTCTTTTAAATTCACTCGGTATCCCTCTGTGATTTGGCCTGCTGTGTGTAATGCGCCACTTTTCCTTTTGTTTTCATTTGGACATGCACAATTCTGCTGGCAACCTTCCTGTTGTATCTGTGCCCTTTAGCGAGAAATGGCATTTTTATCATGTGCAGATGTTGGCGATATTGCTTTTCTGCTGCTCTGAAAATATGATTTTTTTTCTCCCCCCCAGTCTTCTCTCCTGTGCTCCTCATTCGGCCAGGAGTGTAGGTTAGGACAAGGGGAATGGGCGGATAGGGGGGCTGTGAGGGAACAAAGGCAAACATTTGAGTAATCTTCAAAGAGTCCATTGGTATGTTGAGTGGACACTGGTATGCGGACTGTGGCTGAGGCTTTTTCAGGGGAAAACAATATCCTTCCTTTCGATGACTGGGGTCTGGACAAACACTACCAGGCAAGGCATCTTTACCCAACACTGCCAGTGCTATCAGTTTACCCCTGTTCTATTGACCTGATGTAGAAAACAGTGCTCGGTGTTGGCAAAGTGTTTGACAGTGATACAGAATCAATAGTGTTACTCCAATATTACCGAAAAAGTATTGAAAAATACATTTGATTTACATTAATTCAGGCATTAGTATAGTGCTTTAACTGTATCCGTATACAGTACCTTCTCAATTCGCCTGTACGGTAGTACGGTTTGCTTGCCATTGTTCTTCCCTCACTTGTCAGATTTAAAATATTCATATATCAAAGTTAGCATTGTGCATATCTTCAATGTTTAAAGCTGAAGAGGAGTGTTTTTCACGCAACATACTAACTGCTAGCCCAAAGTGTGGCTGCTCTAGCATTCGTGCTTGTGAACAACCTGTATACTGCAAACGCCTAACCCCATCATGACTAGTATTTTCATGTCACAAAGTGGGTTTTGTATCACGAATAGCTCTCACAAATAACAGCGAGGCACATTTTACTGAACATTAAATGTCATATTTAGCGGATCATGTGTGGTGATTTATCTAACAGCTGCCATTTTGTGACAGTTTCAAAATGAACTCCCTTTTGTCCAGAAATCACCAGCCATTTTCTCACGAGGATCCACCCCGGAGATAATTTCTCCCATTTCGCTGTCATTAGCAGGGCCTGCTAGAAAGCTCGCGTTTTGTTCCCTGTACCTTTTGTTTTGTGCTAAGTGAAACCATGCGACAGGGTAGGGGCTAACTGGAAAACAATACTCGCCTTCACAGGCTCAGGAATGTGTAATTAGTGATTTGAACCCGACCACGCTTGTTGAGATTCTACCCTATCATTCTCTCTCTCCATTTCTATCTCTTTTGTTCGTTCTGTTTCTCTCTCTGTCACTGTACACTTCTCTTATTCCTTTTGTCTAACTGTCTCTGATAGACGTTTTAAGCCGAGTCTCCATTATGAACGAAAAGACAAACTTGGCACAAATATCTGCGCTTCCTGAAATCATTTTTCTTCCTTTTTTTTTCTTTTTCCCCACTGACTTGAAGTTTAATGCAAGTGCAAACCACTTTGTTGGCACCTGTCAATCAAAGCAGTCCGGATTCCATCCCGTTTTTCTTCATTATATGTGAAAGATCATCCCCAAAAGCTCATTTCCGTGTCAGAGAAACTG
This sequence comes from Synchiropus splendidus, assembly GCF_027744825.2. NCBI lineage: Eukaryota > Metazoa > Chordata > Actinopteri > Syngnathiformes > Callionymidae > Synchiropus > Synchiropus splendidus. The sequence continues at coordinate 21,495,716 of NC_071336.1, forward strand.
GCCACTGTTGCTGAAGTATTTTACAGTGTCAGTCTTCTCTGGCATGGCTTCGAGGAGAGATGTTCCCATAAACATTTATATGATCCCGATCATATAATCACTGTCCCATTGGAAATAGATAGAGAGGATAATCCTGAGGTCTGGTCAGTCTCACCTGGCAGCACGGGAGACAGGCGGGGGGCTTTTAGGCCCTAATGGGCCAAGGTCAGGCTGGCTAATAGGGAGTAAGTGGCCAAGCCATGCTGTCTGAATCTAATGCTAATGTAAATACTGATCCATTTCCATGTGGGAGGGTGCAGTTGAGCCGGCTTTTAAGACACCTCACATACACACACACAGTTTTGCCATCTCTCAGGAGTTATTTTCAACTGCTGCCTCAACACAGTCGCTGATAAAGTGTGACTAATCTTCATTTCCAAAAGCAGAAAAAAAGCATCATGTAAATGCTTAATGTGTTTTCTTCCCCTTTTTTTGAGCAAGTGTGCATAACTCATGATTGTGTGCGTGTGTGGGGTGGTATTTGTGCTCAAGCTGAGAAAAGGAATAAGAGATAGGGACACCGAAGTGATTTTTCCAAGAGAGGGCCCAGAGGTCAGGAAGCTGTGAACTTCAGATTGACATTTGCCCCTTTACGTCAGACACACTCACATCAGTCCCACAAGTGTGTGCATGTGTGTGTGTGTGTTTGCTGGGCATGCTGGAATGCGCATGTGTGAGAGACATGAAGAAGTGATAGACTGGTGATTAGCAGATTTTTCAGTGGAATTGCATGAAATGTTAGATTTTAAAATAAAAATATTTGCAATATAGCAAGCACTTTTTGCTCTCTGCCTCATGTCGTCACCTCGGAGGATTTGAGGAGTGCCACTACACTGAATGAAAATAAAATAAACTCACCTCACATTGCAGCGTTGAACAACTACAAATATTCTCTACTCATATTCAGAGTGGAAAAACCATGCTGCAATAATATAATGATTTTAAAATGTTAGATTTGTTTTTTTAATTTGATTTATTAACAAACAAAAAGCAATGCTGATCCCTGCTGTTCCATTATTTTGTTGTTAGTTGAAGATGGAGAAGAAGTTTAAGCAATCCTTGACTAAGATGAATAAAAGCCTCAATGATAGTTTCAGCGGTTGCGTTATCTCCTCAGATCACTGTAGGAGCCCTGTGCAAAAGCAACCAATTTGAATTTCGTGTATATCCGTGCAGTCGATTTTATACGTGGCTTTTATTTGCATGTTTGTTTTCGCTCACTCGCAACACTGAAAGGGCGGCTCTCATTATCTGTGGAAGGGTAATGGCACAAACCTGCGCCCAAAACACCTTCTTTTAGCTGCACACTCTGCTGGCAAACTCACTGGCAGTGATCTTGCGTTACATCTATGTCTTTGTGGGGTGGGGGGGTTGGGGGTTTGAGTGGCGGTTAGCGCTAACATGTGTCAGGGAGGTGGTAGCGCTGATGGAATTCTACACTTGGCAGCCTTCCAGGCAGTGCTGGTATGTGTTTAAAATGCTTTCAAGGAACAAAACACGCTTTTGTTGTTTGCTGGGCCAAGTGGGGTTGTTTTTGTCTGCGATGGGCCCCGGGGGCCAAGGGGATCGCACCGGAAGCTTGTGACGATCCAAAAAAGATACCCAACTTTAAAAGCAATGATGAAAGAATATAAACACAGTTTCACTTCCACAATCCGAAGGACGCACATATCTTTGTGTGAGCGTTCTGGCAGCGGACGTGCAGACCTGGAATGTATGTACCAATTCTTTACATATAAAGCATGTACACACACGCTCTGACACTCATGCTTGTTATTAAGACGTTGCTGTAGTGGCTTCTTATTTCCACGATGTGCCCATTAGCTGCCTGTTTTTTTCATTTAATGACAGGAAACAGTCATGTTTTTGCTGAAAACCCTAATTTGTCATTCGGTTTATAGAGGAAGTGGCTACCCGCTGCTTTCGAAATATTTTTTTGTCACGTTTTGACTCCACACATGGTCAGACGGAATAGGCGTGCACCTGATATTCTAAACAGAAAAATACACTTGTGAAGTAAATGATATGCACTGATGCGTAAACAGGCGTACAGAAAGAGCAGCAGCGTACAAATAATTGAAATAGTTATACATGCACGCAGGGAAACCCACACGTTCAAGCACAAAGAGATAAAAGGAGTTTTCAGAAGATGTATTTTGCACTGGCTTATCAAGAATTCAGTTAATGAGACAGCTTTGTCAGCGCACGTAGAACAAATGAATATGAGACAGTTTCGCCGCCGTCCTCGCAAGCGCACACGTTGCAGGAGGAGGTGAGTTGTGTGTGTGGAAATGGTGTTTTGTAAACATCTCATTCTGCATAATGAATGCACACACTCTCAGTCATACTCCCACCACAAGGGAGCTTCCCTTACCTGTCAAGTCGCTCTCCTCCTCTCTTCTCATCTGAGTTAGTTGGTGTGACCTGTGTGACAACGCTGTGGCTGTGAGAAGTGAACAAGCAGTTCCAGTTGTGATCATTTGCATTCTGTTTATGTGGTGCACCTCCTCTACAAATCCTGAGGAGGTGTCTGTGCCATGTTGGGATCCACCCACCCTGCAACACATTAGGTTGAACTGTTGAAAACCACTGAAAGCCAAGATTGTTGGTATTTAAAAAAATAGTCAGATATTCAGGTAACAGTGATTCAATTTGACAGTTTGGTGAATTTATGTTGTTTACTCAGTCATCATTACTGATGTTTTAAACTCCAAACATCCTGGTCCCCCGTGATAAGTGCCCCCCAAACTATCATTAGTAGCCCTGCCATGTTCTGAAAAGACTGGCTCTTACATTCATGCAACACAATGCGACCGCAGGAGAAGTGCAATTGTTTGAATATGCATCGCACAGCCGAGGCCTGGCAGGAGTCAAAGTGTTCCTTTAAAAGTTCATAAATCATGGATGTTCTGGCCTGTGATCACCAGACCGCCAGCATGTCAGGCCAGGGAACGACAGACAAGCCTCTAGTTTGGGTCTTAAACAAACCCTCTGGAATGTGCTGATGGGGGGGAGAATTAATATTAGGCTTAAACATATCTGGCGGACGAGGTTCTCAACCCCCTCAAGTGTTGGTCCAGCTCAGATCCTACAATTGAAAAACATGAACCGTTGAAAGATGTGGTTAATCTTTGGCCTTTAAACTTTCATTTTCTGGATTAAATCTGGAAGTTTTAGCAAACTTTCAGTCTGTGACTGAAACCGATTACTGAATCTGACACCAACCTAACCTATGTATTGTAAGATAACTGACTAAGAAAAGCAAAATTGTAACCACTACTGCACCCTTTTTTGATTGTTATATTGGACAGCGACAGCTTGTGTTAGCATATAACTTAACTTCCCTCAATGTTTTTTGACGCGGCACGTTTCCGTGAGGTCACAGTGGCATGCTCATAAGATGATGCTCAATTACATGAAGTGATTTATATTCAACTCAACTCATAAGAGTTTGTGCGTGTGGTTTCTGGGTTTAGCAGTCCATGTCTCCTGCGAGGGAGGGAGGAAAGAAAAGGAGCAAATAAAGAGCGGCAGAGGGAGAAAGAGCGAGGGAGGCCTCTTTTCACAGAGAAACAAAGATAGCTGTAATTAATGGCCCTGAGCTCTGGACTAGGGGAGCTTTCTTCTGACAACTCCGACTTAATTAAAACTTAAGACTTCTGAAAGGGCCTCTGACTGCGAGGGGACGTCCCACCGTCTCGTGAGAAAAACCTCATAAGATTTCCTACAAAAGAACGAAAGGAGGAAAGATAGGGAGAAAAGATGTGTTAGCAGCTGTAGCTATGTTGCTAATCCCTGTTTGTGTCAAAGAGGGAATAGGGGAAAAGTGTGTGTGGAGGGGCTTAGAAACGCACACCTGCAGCCCACCCACCCCTCTGTCCTCTGCCTAATGGCCCCACCTCACTGCATTTTTGTAACTTTTAATGTGCTGAAACCATGAGACATAGTTGGAAGGGGAGAGAATAATTGTGTTCAACTTGTTATTGTTCCTTAAACTCTTGCGTCAGCTGTCAGAAGCTGATGTTTTAAGAGCATAATATTTGGCCCGCTGCAAACATTGTTGGTTTGTAAGCGTTACCAGGAATTGGTTGCCACTTCATGTCTCTCGGTTTCCTCCTGCAGCTTTCCTCCCCCCAGCTCACCACCTCCTCCTCCCCTCGCAGAGGATCAGATAATAAAAGCTTGGCCTGCTCTTTTGTTTTTGTGCATTGTTCATTAGCCCGGCAGCAACAACACAGGCACACTTGATATGCTCGGCTTGACTGGGTGTATGATTGCAGGGCAAGGTGGGATGGGGATGTATGTAAGGGGAGGGTCTTCGGCGTGTTTGGATGGAGAGGGAGGGGGCGGCTTTGCGCGGCTGCAGAGCCATTAGACGGGCAACTGGAAAATGAAGGCTTGCAGCCGACAGCACACGTTGAATGAAAGACCCCAGCAGTTGCAGACAATGAGGACAGGCAGACAATGTACTCCTTAAAAAGACTCAAATTACATTCTAAACTTGTAGTTGTTGTCTCTCTCTGTGGTTTCATCAGAAACTCATTTATTTAGCTCTTGCATTACCCTCATGTTCGACTGGTTAGTTTAAAAAATGGATTGACAGACGTTCTTGATCTTCCTGAATTGACTTTTTGTTTGCAAACAGAAAATAAAAATGACTCTCTTTTTTCCTCTGCAGCACTTGCACAAGCAGGACAGCGCCTTCAGTCCGGAGTCGTGCGTCTATTACTGCACGCTGTGTGACTACTCCACCAAGGCCCGACTCAACTTGGTGCAGCACGCTCGCTCAGCTCGCCACCAGCAGAACGAAGGACTGAGGAAGCTTCAGCTGCACCAGCAAGGCCTGAGGGACGAGGATGGACTGAGCTTCCATGACCTGTTCCAAGTCAAAGAGTGTCCTTCCAACCAAGGTATGTAGGCTTCTTCCTTCAATGTCTCGTGTCTCGCTCAAATTGGTAATCACATCACACACATTTCAAAGAAGTGTCCTGACTGCCGATGTCAGAATCAGGCGCCAGTGGGCAACCACATTTGCTAAGCAGCCTCGTTGTATCCTCACTCTCATGATCTAATATTTTGATGTTTGCAAGTGGACTTTTGTGTCCGAAAAAGAAGATAAAACTGACATTTGATCATAAATTATTTCACTTACATTTTATTTCTAGTTTTATTTCTTTGTATATAAACCATTAAGGAGCTTTGGACAAACCCCCTAAATATGATTTAGGTATGGTTTACTTTTTTGTTTCTGTGGCCCCTGAGGCACCCTTTACCTAGGTCTGGGGAAGGATGCTAATGCTAAATGCTAAATTTCTCTTTGGTTGAATGAAATTCAATTGTTTCCTAAATGGGACTTGAGTGTATTGATATTAGCAACAATAGAAACATTTCCGTAGATGTTGTGTTGGCACAATGAGACCACACTTTTAAGTAATGACTACAGCGTGATGTCCTTGGAGCGATGAGTGTAGACAAACTTTGTGTCAAAGCCGTCGTGTTTTCCACATTGATCACGTAACTCCTGCTGCGGCAGTTTACTCAGCTTAAGTCAAGTGCAAAGAGTCAAGGTTGGCGGTCAGTTGGGTGATAATATGCAGTTCTGATATGACTTCAATGTGTCCGTGCTGATAGCCACTTGGCGTATCTGTAGTTGGTCGTTTTTCCATGTGCATTTGAAAATGTGCTTTAATTCACAGTGGTCACTTTTCCTTTTTTGCCGTAATTAAAGCCATTCTTCTCTCCTCGTCACACTCCTTCCATCTCTCTTTTTTTTTTTTTTACACCCTCCCTCCCTTCACTTTCTGTCAAACCTTTCTTCCCCACTCTCCACCTCTGCCTCCTGCCTTTGGCCTTCATATCCAGATCACGTCTCCCGATACAGACCCGTCCCTTCCTCCTAATCTCTCCAAAATGAGCATACTGTTCCTATTAGGCTGCCGCACTTATATCTTCAACAAACACACGCACACACACATGCTGTCCCGTGCACGGGGACATCCCAGGCAGGCAGTCAGCTTATGAAATTTCACCTTGGGAGGATCTCGTACAGAAAAGGCTTGTGCACATGTACACACACCAACACGCGTGTATGTACACACATAGGTCCCTCACACACACGTACGCTACGGCTACACAGTCTCTCCCTGGAGTGAGCTTTCATTTCCTTTCTCATGACCAAAGCAATTTGGCTTTCATTTAAGAGTCTCCGTCCTGCCAGCAGCTAATAAGTGTAACAGAACTGTAAAACATTCAGAGACAAAAAAAAAAAAAAAAAAAAGATTAATCGTTTTTCTTTGAGTGGGGGTTGGATGGTTGGTGAGGGGTTGCAGGGTGTAAGGGGAGGGGGCTGCGCTGTAATTTAAACCAGAAGAGCCAGAGTCAGGGTCCATTATTTAGTCATCCTTATGTTAATGCTGCTGGAAGAAAATGAGTGCTTAACTTGTTTTTGCTTTGCTTGACCTGAAGTAGTAAGGGGGGTGTTGAGAGAGAGAGGAGAGAGCCAGGGGCGGGAAGGGGGGGTTATGAATAGCATTCCAGCATTGTATGAGCTTGTACATCCATCTGTGTTTAGAAGTGTTTTGCAAAAAGTACTGTTTATACTGTAGATGTACTTCTAAAACAGATGGACGAGCGGCACTTCTGTGAATCCCACTAGAGAAGGAGAGACCATCTCCCATTCCTGAAACGGTGACCGTTACCAGCACTGGTTTTAATTATGCACGGATCAAAGTTTCAGTGAGATTGGGGTGTATGGCGCTGAGATAAATCATTACTTTCAATATGAACAGCTGACCCCATCTCCACCTCTGCTGCTCCTTTCTTTGCTTTCAGCCGCCTTTCTTCTTATTTTTTTTTTTTTTTCACATCCTCCCACCGCCAGGTTTTAAACCTGTCAAATGCAATATTCACCCTCTGCACCTATTTCAAATGTTCCGCTCTTAAAACACACCGCATTCGTAGCCTGACCGCTGGTTTTATACCACAGCTTTGATGCTACATGGTGAATTTCCATGAGGAAGCCGGTGCAAAGCTTTACCGGACGTTGGCAGCGTCCAACATCTTAAGCCACTTTTCTTGGATGCCCTCCTTTTGCCCACGCCATATAACTTTTAACTGAACAACAGTATTCTTTCACAAGGTACATGGTGAATGTTTCAGAGCCATTTGCTTGTAGAGCTTTACGCTCTTGGCAGGTGTAGGCCGGGAGGACATGATGTAAAAGTCAATGTAGTGAAAAGGAAACTGAAGTGTTGAGCTTTAGGACTACTGCGCACTTTTGCGCAAAGGGATCCTAATAGGTTATTTTTTTGTGTATGTTGACATTCTATTACTGCATGTTGAGTTGGGGTTAGGGTGCCTCTTCAATTTAGTCCGAGCTACATTGATCACACGCCCATGCATATATTTAATTTGACTGAATAAAATCCAGTGGCTGATATAATTAAGTTGGACGGGAATCAAAGAAAATATCCGTAAACGTCTCTCTGTGGTGGGAATGTTCTGGCACCACAGATTTGAGCGCCAGTAGTTATAAATGATGTCAATGTTTGCCCCGACAGAAAAGTCTGTGTAGTCGGCAACATTCTGGGCGATTGTTCACTATACGATGGTGTGTACATGCGTGTGTATGCATGCTATTAGTTTTCTGGGGCTGCAACTCCTGACTCGAGCACTTTCTGTTCATTAGAGACTGGTATGAAAAAGATTAATTTAAGTGCTGACCGGTATCTTTCTCTTAAAGCCCGGGACCTGGCAGTGAGCCAGATAATTATAGGCCCATTTGGGAATAAGAGTTCTAATGCGCTGGACTTTATGTACATGTGAATGGCTTTCATTAAACAATTTTGATGCCGATTTTATGGCCTAATTAAGGATATAGCACGGCAGAGACGCACCACAAGAGTATAGGTGTTTTGACAGCGCTGCTTTATGTGCATGTCAATTGTTGTGTTTGCTGCTGTTGGCTGTGTTCATTACGCACCCCTCTCATTCTCAGGTTTTAAGTCTGTAATTCTTGCGACGCTATACACAATGATCTCGTAATTTACCTGACGTAAACATAACTGCGAGATGAAGAGCGCAGTTGTCTGTATGTAAGTACTCCATCATTTCACGTAGCCGGTCCGACTGACTGTCACAGCTAAACATTTCCGCGGTCCTTCACAGACAAAAAGCCCTGTGTGCCCACGCTGCAGAGATTCTGCGCACAATTACAAGTGTTAAAGACAATTGAGTTTATAAAAATGCCAGTTTCCATCATATGAATTCCCTCTCATACATGAGACTCCTCTGCGGACTTCTCTTTTCTTTGAGGGCTGTCCAGAAGTTGTTAAGAGGAATTTGATTTCTTTTTCTTCCGTCTTTTATGTGCCCTTCTACACTGCTTAATGAAATTATGCTCTCAATAGACCTGTTTAGGAAACTCTCAAGCAGGAGAAGAGAAATAATCATCAGTCATGGGTATTTAATCACAGGATCTTTTGGAGATCAACAGTCTCCCAAGTTTTGCTGCAGTCTTGCGAGTGTTCTGTTTAATCCGCCTCGCTTCAAAAACGTTTAAGTTACAGCAAGTTATGTTGCACACCTACCTATTAATTTGTCTGCGGACTGATTTGTTATAAGCTTAAATATTGCCTCAGATTCTTCAAAATGTAATGTGTATATTCAAATTTTCCATGCAAGTATATCTATCTATCTATCTATCTATCTATCTATATATATATATATATATATATATATATATATATATATATATATATATATATATATATATATATATGTTATATGTAAAACCTTTTACATTTCTGCTAATCCTGCACGGTGTGCATCTATCTATCTATCTATCTATCTATATATATATATATATATATATATATATATATATATATATATATATATATATATATATATATATATGTTATATGTAAAACCTTTTACATTTCTGCTAATCCTGCACGGTGTTTAATGATAAAGAACTCTCTGTCGAGGTGTGTGCATGAATAGCTGTGTTCTTCTATCTCTGCCTCGTCGCCCATTAGTCCTCGTGCTCCATCATGTGTAAAACCCTTCATAAGTCAGTCCATGCAGAAACACTGGCTCCTTTTCTGCATACTTCTTTTCTTCTGCTCGCCCCTCTTTCAAAAAGAGAGATCTTATGGAGGTAATTATTCCTGCGAGGAAGGGCTGTCATCTATCCCTCCACCAGCCTTCACCCACATGTCTCCATCCCATCACCACCACCACACAACATGCATTAAAGAGGCAGGGAGAGGACTATCTTTGTCTGAGTCGCCCTTTTAAACAAAAGACCTTTTCTTACTTGCAGAGGCCGATGATACTTTTATGGCATATATGCCCAGAGCCTTTTGTTTTCTCTGAGTGACAAGGCTCTGGGATACGTTCGGGCCAAATTACTTTAGCCGTGCTAACCACTTTCCTAGCGGCTGTAGGCTAAATTGAAACTAATGGACACTTATTAGGTGTACCCTTGCAAGAGAGAGATGCCTCGTGTGTCTGCGTTTTAAAGGGTTTTGAATAAAATCAGCACATCATTTCAAAAAAGAAACAGTCAAGTGATAAAATTAGTTGCCTTTTTTGTTGTTTTCAATTTAGCACCATTTCAGTTCAGCACCATTAAGGCCTTTTTTTAAAAATGGATCAACTTGAACACATGTATATACAAGAGATGTTTCTATATATATACATTTCCTATTGTTACTGTAAATAAGTGCTGACCTTAAGTTTTTTTTTTTTTCACATCTTCATCAGTCTTTTTTTTTTTTTTCCTCTGCGGGTGGCGGCGATGGTTTCTGCCATTCCAGCGGTTCCTTTTTTTTTTTCCGAAAAAAAGGTCTCTGCTCAGACAGAAGTCTATTTCCAGGATTTGTCTCAGTAATTTGCGGCCATTACATAAACATTCATGGATGGTCGGAGGAGTGAGAGAAAGGATGCTACACACACCCAGAAACCGCAGGAGAGCTCACATCGGTACATCTTTGCTTCTCGAGTCAAAACGCAGGAGGTTGAAGCAACTGATTTGCTCATCAAAGGGCACGTCTTAATTTACTGATTGCAGCTCGGTATCATATGTCAGCCCCCCTGATGTATTTAGACATTACATACCTGGATAGACTTTAATAAGGGGAGCCAGACAATCGTATTCTGTATTGATTTGCCTACATACCTACAGTTCATAAATTACCCGTGACCTTTTCCCAGGTCGTTACTTACATACGCTCAGGTTAATAAACTGATTTAAGCAAAGCAGATCTCTTCTACGCATGGTGAAGAACCTGGAATGGGACTTTATGAGCTGAACTTGGAGTCGACCCGAGATGATACCCCGGAGTATCTTTAAGAAAGGTTATCGTTTTTATTGCTCCGCCATTAGCTGGAGACAATGCACATCATTTTAAATCATCCCTCCAATCCAAACAAGACACGTTTTTATGCGTATATTATTATATTTTTGGAAAGTAGCAATTTAGCCCAAATTTCCCCAAACCATATTCTCTATGGCTCAGGGAGCGAAAGATGTGGTCATTTTTTGAATAATTCCATCCAGGCGAATTATAATTACTCTGTGGTCTGTGTGTGCACGTAAAAAAAAAAGCGAGGCAGCAGGCTGACTTGTGCTTCTGAATAGAAAAAGATCCTCCTTCACCATAAACTATTTTTGAAATGTTGGGGCGGACTGCTGATTGTTTTTCTTTGAATTGAGCTGTTCTTTGGTGGAGGGGTATTACCCGGGCTAAATTGCTCCCTGATGTTTTCCGCCAAGGTTCTGTGCCCACCGCACTGACAGTTATAATTTGCAAAAATTGCGCTGATTATCTGAATTAGCATACTTGACCAATGCCACATTAGTCTTATTTACAATACAAAGCCGTGGGGCTCTGAGGACGCATACTAAATATGACTTAACCCTTTGAAGAGAGGACTGGCGTCACAGTGCCAGGACGTATTCCACGTCGGTGATATCACAAAAGGCTTAGGGCTCTGCTCCATATGGAACTGGAAGCCGCTGGAAACACCACGCTTGTGAAAAAGGAAGTGGCAAAGTCAGCTTCAATGTCCCACAGAACATTGACAGTATTATACCGCGCGGGATTGTTGCGTATCCTGTACTTCTCACCGTCATGCGTTCATTTCACATTTTTTTTCTGTTTTCCCCTGCTGCCTTCAACCTTTCCTCCCCCCTTCTTTACGTTTCACCCCTTTTATTTTAGTCCCCCTCACCTCTATTCTTCTGTATCCCTGATCCCCTCATACACCCTCTGCCCATTGACTCTTAACCACAGATGGACAAAACAATAGGCTGTGTCACACAGCATTAAGACAAACAATCCGATGATGGGGCCTCGGGTTGTGTGGAGCCGGAGCTGCGGTAACCAGGCAATGCACTTGCAGGGTCCAAGCAGCCGCTAATCTGAAAACGCGATCATACAATTCACAGATGGACATTTGTGCTGGCCTATATGCACGGACACACACGCCTACACACAAACCTTGCTGTCTATTGTTAATGAGTTCTGGCCAGGACTTTCTGAATTGTGTGCTATTCCCCACTCGATATTAATGCGGTAAAAAAAGTTATCCCGTGTTGTCGCGCCAAACTTTCTTTTTCTTGAAGTTACGAGACTGGACTCCAAAGGTCTTCTGTCACGACTCTGCGATTGATAATAAGTTCACTCCCAGTACTAATACTAACCATTTGTAGCTTCAAAACCAGCTCCAAAAATCTGATCCTACAACATAAGAGATCCAGTTGTCGTCTCCCCGCTTCATTAATATTGTCAAGAACAAGCACTTGCAGCAACAGTTTCATTCCATCCTTCCTCTCTCTCGTCTCTGTTGCCTTTACCTCATCCATCAGTGGGAGGTATGGAATTGATAGCAGCTATTGATTACCTATAGCCAAGGCTAATCGTCGCTAACTGGAGGAAGCTTTGCAGCTATAGCAGCTGTCACTGGCTTGTCGGCGTTTGTGTGTGTGAGTGGGTTGAGACCCTCCAGGAGTTCAGTGGCAGTAAATGTTGGCTTTGTTTTCCCTCTCAAACGAGTGACTTAGAAAGACAATTGTAATGTCCAGATTATGTATTGCGTCTCCTGTGTGTCAAACCTGTGCGAGACAAGCCAGGTTTCACCTCCCACCTACGTGAATATGACCCGTCTGCCTTCCTTTCCTGCCTTCATCTCCCTAATAGGAAATTTGAGCACAGTGTGCCAGATTAAAGCTGAGAATCAATGCCTTGTGAGCAATCATTTCCAGACAAATCTCTTTCATCTTTTCTCTCCTTTTTTTCCTGAGCTTGTGCACTCTTTCTCTGCCATCTCCCTGCACTAACAGGGGGTCCTATGTCATGACATCCCCTTTTTGCTTTTTATCCCTTCCTAATAACGCTCTGGAAATAGAGAGTGGAAAAGGAATGTGACAGAAGGAGAGGAACGGGTGATGGGAAGAAAGAGAACAGACTCGCGCACAAGAAATGGATAGACTGATAAAAATCCAATGAATGATCCCGGGGTCTTGATTTGTGCTTTGATGTAGATGTCTTTGTGCAAATTAGACAAATATGCCGGCTGCTTTCGTCGTCGCCGAGCTTTTCTGATGACGCCTTCTCCTCCTTTTGCAATTTTCTCACAGGAAGGATGTAGCAAGGAAGGCAAAATGAGTGACAAGGTAATTTAGTTGAATAGTAAACAGCAAAAGATGCAGGTAATGCAGTAAACTGGTTTTCAAATGGGTTTAAGCGTGTTGTGATGATATTAAATGTTGCAGTACACAACACCAGGTAACACATATGCTTTACTGATTTATTTATTTCATTATCATTTATTGAAACAAGCTCCTTTTTTCAAATGGTTGTTATGACACGAAAGCCATTCCAAAACTCTACTAAAAAATAACACATTAACTCAGAGAGATAAAAGTGTAAAAGGTGTGTGCTTTCCCACCAGTATGCTTCAAGTAGTCTCTAATATTGAGGACTGGCAGCTTCCCAATTACATTCTCCTTAGAAAATGTGTTGAAATAAAAAGATGGAAAAAATAGTATTCCAACAAAGTCTTGTATAAGTCGAACCTAAAAAAATATTGGATGGAAGCCAAAATTCTCATTTAAGAAAGAAGAACCAACATTATTTTGTGTGTATCGGGGGCCCTTTTCATTATTATCAGACTGCACTGTACTCTTCTATCATTCTGAATAAGTCATAAGATTTAACCAACCCTTTTTCATATAATAAATTGTGGAATCTTGGTCTTCCATGTAGTGATCCTCTACCATTTAAATAAAAAATGAAAGGCGTGTTCCTTGTGTTATAGTTAGATTATGTCCGAAGCATCATTAATATCGGGTGCATGCATCTCTTAAATGCAGCATCACTGAATTTATTTTAGACTTAAAGCAGAAGCTCTGATGGTATGACATGTTGGGGGATGACACCAACACACACACAAACTCACACCGCACACACACACGTACTCGTACCTTGGCTGGGCTTTTGTTTCAAAAGCAGGTTAATGGGGACTGAGGAAGAGGAGCATTGCAATTTTCTGCTCTTTAGGCGCCAGAGAATTCTCCGCAGTGGTAAGAGAGACCAGACTCTTAGTGTAATAGGCATTTTACACCCTCATCACCTCTTCCACACACTTGCACACACACACACACAAACACGAACACACACTCGCCAGAAAGGTGTGGGAGTGTAATAGTCATTCTATGGTGTGTATTGCCAGTCCCCAGAGTGCCACTAAGTGTTAGACATGCATGGAGTCGGCAATGAGACAATCAGCATGCTGAAATTGAAACCTTGTCTAGAGTCACACAGGAGTGGAGGAAGAGCAGCGCGAAAGGAGGACTGACGAAGAGTAAGTAGGGAAATTTAATAAAAGTGTGTCTAAAAACGGCTGATAATATGGGCGCACGAGTACATGAAGAGAGGAAGATGGAGTTTTGAGGAAATGGGAGCTGATGTTTGTTTAATTGCCTCATAAGTGATGACAAAGATAATTATGTCAAAATGAGGGTTAGTGAGCGGCTGTGTCTGTTTTTTTTTTTTTTTTTTTTAATGTGTCTGTGTGTGTGTGCGTCTCCCTGTTGTACCATGGACTGCAGTCCCCTCCGGCCACATCAACTATAGGACACCATTAAAGCCTTACGGTTTGCGTCATATCGGATCATTCAGCTTAATTAAAAGAAGCACACACACAACAGATCCTCGTCTGAAATCATTTTAATTACTCCGCAACTTCCTGTTTATTAATATCTCCGCTTCATATACCTGAGGACATGAAGATGTTTTTCCCTGTGCTGTGTGTGTTCGCTCCCTTGTCTTCTCATTTAATTGTCTTTTTAATGACAATATTCCACTGTGTGCCAGCTGTATGTAATGAGTCAGGGTGTGTCAAAGTGCAGGCCGGAGCTGTCTGCTTGAGTTAAGCTCTTCCTGTCGATTGCAGGAGCCTCCAGCCTATACACACACACACACACACACACACACACACACACATTCAGATGGCACACACTCATTCATATGTGGTGCACACTGTCAGTGAGACAATATCAATGTGGGAGTTCCTGTATCTGACATGAGATTAAGAGGGCCAAGTGGAGGAATGTCGAAGAACTGCCCTGTTGCATTTGCAAGGAGGAGAAAGGACCATCCTGTCACACGCACGCACACACACACACGCAGACGTCCTGTGCTGTAAGTGAGCAGTAGACTCCCTTGCATTATTCACAGTGGCCGAGTGATCGAAGCCTGGTTCAATAGCACTAAACCGGCACACGCTGGAGAGATTTGTCTTACAAAACCTTGACACACACACTCCAGCACATATGCTCTCACACACATTGATTTTTGGTGGTGGGAATCTCCCAGGCTTTGGACGAAAGGCAGGGGCTTTCCCCACCAGAGCCAGCGCACGCACAACAACGTGCACGCACATGACACCAGCAAAATACTGGGAGTCATCTGCCTTTCAATATACAGTTGAGGATCGTTGGAAATGAGCTCAATAAAACAAAGAACAGGTCTGAATTGGACAATGAATTGGACACCAAACCAATATTTAATTTCGGCTGCCAGAAGCAGCTTATCGACTTCTCGTATTGGTGCAAGAAGTAAGTGCTGAGTTTTAAGAGTTGGAACGTGTGGTGATCTCTGTTTATGTTTGTGTACATAAATCGTAAAATAATTGTAACTGCATAAAAAAAATGCTCCTTCATGAGACTCATTAATACAACGTTGTATTTTTCAAGTCAATACATGACATAGTTTTAGATAATAAAATGTGATGATGCCATCAAGCGACTCTAACAGACCATCAGCTCATGTTTCATATTTTTGCCCCACTTTTTGCATTCACAAGCATAATTTTTCCTTGTGAGGAAGTGAAAAAGTGCTGCCTCTCATACACAGTCTCGTGTGTGTGTGTGAGTGTGTTACTCAAGTCCATTTGATTTGTGGCTTTTCAAACACCCACTTCTTCAGTTCTCCTTGTACCTTTAGAGCAGTGGGGCTGCGCACCGCCCCCAGCTGGTGTTTTTGACACATTAACATCTATTGACAAGTCCACACTAGCATGCCTGTAAACACAGACACACAAACACACGCGCACAACACTGTCCCCTGAAGATGTGTGATCAACCAGGCCCAATCCCTTGTAATCATCTGGAACTCCCCTCTCCCTCTTTCTCTCTCTCGCACACGCATGCACCTTCAATCCTGGGTAATGGTTTGGGGCAGAAGGCTGAAGCAGTCGGCTCCTTTCCCTTTTGCCCCAGTGTCTTAAGCTGCCATTGATTAAATGTTAACTGATATACTCGGCCCTGGCAATCTTGTTAGAGCCGGAGCAGGCAGTGCACGAGACAGACGGTTTAGGACCCGCGCCCTCCTGATCAATAGCACAGATAAAGATTTCATCCATCAATGAGCTCCCAAAACAAAAGGTATCTGATACTTGATGAGGCCCGCGGGGACATGATTTGAACTGGAACACGCTGCTGTGATTGGCTGGAGAGCGCAAAAATGACACCTCTAACACCAACACTAAAAGAGAAAAGTGAACCCATTGAGCTTCTAAGTCAATATTTGATGTTAGCAGTTGATTTAGTAAGTTATCAAACCCCCTTTTCAGTGTTACACATGTGCACAGGTGACAGTTTGGTCTTTTTAGTTCTATTAAATTGGTGTCCACAGTTCTCCTTTTATTCATTATCAGGTAAGAAATTTTGTGTGTTCCTCCATGTGTCGTGAATGACCATAAATATCCAAATATATGTCAGGAAAATAGAATCAAAATATGAAAGATAAAGGAGTCATTTTCACACATTGTCATTGGTGCGCCGGTGAATGAAATGTAATCGCCATAAATTCACACATTCACAGTTACATTGACAGTTAAGTCATGACTTTTCCCAGGCGAAGGTTAATCACTCTGAGTCGGTTCGCTGAGGTGTGCGTGTGGACAGGAATACGCCCTATAGTGTGTGAGTGTGCGGGGCTTTATCTCTCTGTTTATGTGTGTGTTTCCTGAAGTGCATACTGATTTAAATCCTCAGAGTGCGCCAAAGGCACCGCAAAATGTCTGAATCGATGTCTGGGCGACCACCACTGTTAAAGCGTATCAATAATGTCCAACTATCTTCTTTCCTTGTTATTGTCATCGGGCAGTTAGGGAGTCCAAGCTCGGCCACAATTAGGACTTAATTAGAAATCGATGCGAGTCATTTGAATATAGATTTTCTGGCTTTTTTTCTCTTCCAAATTGTTCCCATGCTCCTCCTCACACTGTCGACACTGTTGCAACTTTAGGACGAATCAATGCCGGCCATCCCAGTTCATAAAGAGGTGCTGGTGAAAACATGAAGCCAAAGATTTCCTCGGTAACCTTAAGCACAACCTGTTTCACATCCATTTACACGGAACCAGATTATAAATTATAGTTTTACGTTTTCTCAGGTGCATATTTTACCAGCTGATAACCACTTCAGTTATGACAAATGAGAGGAAAACTTGCTTTAGTATTTCTGCATTGAAGAATGTTTTTTCTTTAAGGAAACGTGATCAACATGTATTTGTTATTTGAGGATAGAATGTAAACTCACTTTCACCATCAGGTGAATCAACTTCTGGAAGTACTTTGATTTGTGTAGATCAATGAAAAGAGCTTTACTTCTGGGGCTTTTGGCCTTTAATTTAGTGGTCACATTTCACCAGCTGTCCTTGTTGTTAAGATGACCTCAGATAAAATGTATATTTTACTTATATATTGTGCAACAGGTTTTTGCCCGCACCAAGTTTTGTCATGTGATGCCGGAGTATTATGGCAGTGACATAGATGTCCCCTGTTGCTTCTTCAAAACAAAGACAAGAGCCGCATGAATACATATTTTCGTCCGATTCTATATATCCGTCCTCCAACGCCGTGTCTAATTTGTTCAGAGGACACTGCTTTGTTTTTCTGCTCGGCCATTTTAAGAGACTGCTAGCTTTTTAAGTGGCTCATCAGGGGCTACAAGTCTAATGCATGGAAACATGGAGCTTTCTGTTTTCTGACGGCTAGCAGAGATAAGGTAGAGATATGGCTGTTGCACTGGCTCAAATCTAAAACAGATCCTGCTCTGGGGGGAAGAGGGGGGTTAAGAAAGAGGAGAGGAAAAGGGAGGGGTAGAGGTAGCAAGAATAAGGGAATATTGTCAATCCTCTAAGTGTCTGGCGGTGCCTCTCTTTCTTTCCCTCTTTCTCTCATTCGTTCTCTTCCCCTCTCTCCCCTTGGTAATCTGATTTATTTGAAGCATATGTGTGCAGCTCCGTCTTTGTCTGCTTCTATTAGAGCCAGTGGGGGCCCATATGACATTGTTTAGCTGGTAATGAAATGGACATTTTTTGCATGTTTTTTAGAAAGTCAGAGGAAAGGCAACACTCCTCGTTTTACCCGTCTTCAAATGCCATCTCCGGGGCAGTGGCCCCCAGGTCTAGGTGTCAGTGTACGAGACGGTCTACTGGTTACATGTAGTCATTTTTTGGAGATGATTCTGAGCAACCTAATGAATATTTGGGTGTGGAGATATTTCTGTTATTATTCCTGGCTCCTATTGAAGAGGTCCTGCTATAGTCCTCAACACATAATAAGGCCCACATGATGTGCACATTTCTGTTTGGCACTAGCTTTTTAAGCAGTCCACTCATTGTCAGTGTGTAAAGTTATGTGGTAATGGCATGTGTGCGCGGACAGGGCTGAGGCCTGCATAAATGACGGAATGTAGTCATAGCGATAGGCATTATTTAACCACATGATACATGGCTAACAAAGATGAGAATTTTTCAATCGTTGTTTATGCCTCTTGACTACTTGTAAATCAAACTAATCTGTCATTTTCAATGTTTCGAGAGAAAGATATTTGCCTCTTTAGTGAGACAGTCAACTCCCATTCCCAAAGTTTACATTTATTTTAACCCAACCTGCAAAGTTACACACCTTTGTGATGGGCATCATCTGGTTTCCGTCATGCTACCATGCTACCGTATTCTAAATCCCGAGTTGAAGTTCAAATCCTTTTGTCCTGCTGACACTACGCCTGTTACTGTCTGTACAATCTCACTCACAAAAACCTATATATCTGTGATGCCCTCATAAACTTCTATTCATGATGAGAATACACAACCAAAACAACTTACTGCCTGCTAAAATATTATTATTTTTGTTCTCTTTAATTCTTTAAGGATTACAGTTTTGTTTTTGCTGCTTATGAAAACAGATGGTTTCTGTGCAGCTAAAATCAGGACAGTAGCAAAATGGGATAAAAATCGGTTTAAAGTGTTATCTTTTCGGTCGCTGCCCGACATAGCACTATTTTAAGCACACGCGCGCGCGCACACACACACACACAGGCTGCCATTTTATTAGATTCTCTGTTTTCTGGCCTCAAATTAGTTCTCGGAAAATAAATAAACCTTTACTACATGACAAGAAACTCCATCTATCCTGCTGGTATCTTTGTTTACCATTCCAGTGATGGACGAAGCGATTGAAGGATAAATGGGAGCACCGAACAACAGATATGGATGGATAGCTGTGTGAAAAGATATCAAGCTAGATGGACAGATGGATAGATAAATGGATGGATAGTTAGACACATGACTGCGGCAGGGAGATGTTGGGCTGATAGACTTGGGCAGGTATGCCGAGAAACAGCTGCTTTCTTCATTAAGTTCATCTATCGATCTCGGACCCTTGCTGTGCGCGAGAGTGCTCGTCTGTGTGTGTGTGTTTGCGGGAGAGAAAAGGAAAGACAGCAACCTCTGTAGATAAGTGCTGGTAATAGAAGAGAATGAATTCTTATCACAGAGATGGGAAGGCCATTAACCCTGAGCTCCTAGTTCCCTCTGTTTCTGTCTCCGCACCGTCGTCCAACAGTCTGAACCTGACAGGGTCATGTTGGAGAGGTTGTGTGATATTTCCACTGTGTTTGCCACTTTCCCCAACGTGTGTGTACGCGCACGCGCGCGCGTGCCTTCAGCAGCAGCCTATCGGCCAGCTGTTTATAATCATGGGCTAGATAAATATTGGACTGAGGAATCATAAAAGACCAAAGAAAACAGAAAATAGGGGAAGGGACGGGGAGAGATGAAACAGACGAGAGGAATCTTCTTTTCAAATTATTCCTAAATCTCTCGGTAAGCTTGTCGTGCCGCCTACTCTATTCACCCACTCAGCCTAAGGTGATTCAAACTGCAGAAATGCAATATGGCTGTTGTGTAAGATGCAGGTGTTTGTGTGCGCGCACACGTGTGGAGGTGTACAGTAGGTGTGCTTGTCTATTGTATAAAGCCAGGTGTTGTTTCACCGCGGAACCTTTTGAAGCTGTACAGTCGCTGCCAAAAAAAGGTTTTGTAGTCGCTAATAAGGAGCATATAAAGTGCATTTTATTGAATTAAACTGCAGAAACTTATCATTACAAACTTATTAAATAAAAATAAAAAAATACTACCCTCATAAAACACAGCAAGACTAGTTGAAACAGTGTTATTTTGTGTGCTTGAAGTAAAAGTGATTACTAAGGTGGGTATCCAAACGGTATCTATCTCATCAATCACATTCATGTGTTCATATGTTATTCGAATGATTTCCTCATTTTTCAACAGTGAAATAGGCGTGTAGCTCGATGCCTGCCAGACAGTGGTGCAGGCGATTCTGTGTAGAAAATAAAATACAATGAGGAGACTCTGGGAAGTTGTAATTGACAACAACAAAGCTCATTTGAAGCCGCTGACACAAGCGTTTTTCTTTCGTACCAAAGTCTTTTTTTCAGCTTATTCTGTCAGTTCAACTTATTGACATTCGCACCAGGAGCATATTAAATGTGACAACGCCATTGTCTGCCTTGTGGAGACAACCTGAAACAATGGATGTATATTTTTTTGCTGGGGTATTAAGTTCTGGTGTGTTTTTAGGCGAATAAATGGTGACTGTGGGTGGATATGAGTGCATAAATGTGTGTGTTAGTGCATTTGCATGTGGGCTGTGATTGTGAAAGAGAAAATGTGTGTTGTGCAGAGTGTGTGCGTGTGCATGTGTGTAAGTTATTCCCAGGCTCAGTGCAGGAGCTGCAGCCCCTCTCTTCTGGCCTGATGTTTAGTATTTTAGACATGCTACATTAACAACATCTGGTTAAGATCTGAATGCTTGTTAAACGCGCTGAAATTTTGGGGGGAAAGGTACGGATTGAACTAAGGGGGGGCGATGGTGGGATGAGGAGGGAGGGCAGGGTAAATAAAGATTTGAGGGTGAGAGAACAGGAGGGAGGGAGATCAGTAAGTCTGTAAGGTTATTACTCTGGCAGTATTACCACTGGCCCTTGACTGTGTGTGCGAGTGTGTGCGCGCTCCCAACTGTGTATATGTGTGTGTGTAGGTCGGTGTTCTGTTTCAAAGCTTTCCCCTCTAAAACCTAGAGGCCAAAGTAGAGCCGCGCGTGCGGCGCAGTAGTGTGACATCACAGGGCCCCGGTTGCAAACTGGTGCACACACTCGCGCAGAAACTCACAGGGGACATGACCGGAATTGTAGGAAGAAATCAACGTCAACATCACTGTTAAGTAAAGGAGACGCAGCAGTCATGGGTGTTACACCAAACATTAGGGCTGGATTACTACAACACGCACCATATCTATTATTAGTGCCTGAACACGATGATGACATGAATTCATAAAGGCCTTATTATTAATTGCATGAACATGGAGATACACCGCTCGTTGAAATGACAGACATACTTGAACGCTGATAGCCTAAGGTTAAGTTAAAGTAGGAAGAGGATTAGAATTTGACCAGTTTAACATTGTGTTATTATTTTGTGGAGATTGCAAGAGATGGACATAACAGGTAGACAAAGAAGACCATCAATGAGGTTCAATAACATGGACAGGAAGATAGGTGTGATGACCAGGGAGGTTGATGAAGGTTGGTTGAGGCAGAGGAGGATGACTTGATGTCCACAGTTCTACATGACAACTCCTGATGGCTAATGCAGAAAAATTAATTCCATACATCAAAGGTGTTTAAGCAAACCAGTTGCCCTGCAACCACAACCCTGAGCTGCACGTTGGGCTGGTACTTCAATGTTGAAGCCAACATACTACCAGCATCATCATTTGTTTTAAAACTTGGCACACTATTTGTCGTAATTTTTATCAGTGATTTTCGAATGTGTCGTCAATATTGATGCTGTGGGGTGTGTCACGATCATGATATTTCAATATATTGATCAAGGTTCTCATTGTGGAGTGTAACAGCACCAATTTTAGTCGTTCAAACCTATGAGTAGTGTAGTTAGACTCAAGTATTTAGTTGGCAGCAATTACAGCGCCAGCGGATGCCCCCCAATCAGGATACACAATAATATGGAAACAACATTCTGCCCTCTCTTCCGTAATGAACAGCATCACAGTTTTAGAAAAAGCAAATTAGCGGGAACCCAGCTCGATAATGAATGCAGGCATTTTGGATACGATCTGTTCGGTCTTTTTTTTTTTTGTTTTCGACGCCCCGCCATGGCGTTGCTCTATGGTTGTGTGCTATATGACTGGGCAGATAATGACCCGGCCTGGTGGTTATGGGCCCTGAGGGGGAGACAGAATGGGGAGCGACTAGTCTCAGAGCAGGTCATTATACAGCAAGAGGGCACACACACACACAGACACACACACCAATGCAACACTGACGCTACCAACACATCCTCCACTGCCTTCATCTTCCATATGCCACCCCGTATTTCAGACATCTCTTTCCCTCTTTCTCCTGTAAGGGTCCTCACTTGCAGAAAAAGTGTGCATGTTTAAAAAAATAAATAAATAAAGTGGACACTTTTTCAAAGGTCAGAATTAAAAGGCGGTCTTATTTGGCTGATCAGCAGTCACCTAATTACTCTCCTTCACCAACGGTTAAATATAGGCCCGTGTTGGTTTCTGGGTAATCAGACCCCAGGTCTGCGGTTGTACCCCAAGCTCACCGAGTGGCTTTAATGTTCCGCCTGATCCACATCAAAGGGAATTTTGCCAGGCTGCCAAACTCGCACACCCTCCGCTGCTGGACCAACTGTGTTCAAGTGTGTTTGTGTGTGCGCTCGCGCAGAAGTAGGGAGGAAGGTGGCTGTGAAAAGTTCTCCATCCTCTGGTAGCGATTAAGTTGATGTTTGAGAGTCGCTGCGTCTCTCTGACACTCGTACACACACTTGCACATGACAGCTCACATGCAAACATATGCAGTCACTGTCTCACTCACTTGATCAATGGCGCACATCCACTCGAACGCGCACAAACACACACACACTTGTGGTGTGTAACTGTCAGGGTCAGGCAGAGGGCAGACACTGTGCTGATGTATTGAGAGTGCTTGTCTGGGAATGTCCTCAGTGTGGAAACACACACCCATGTACACACGCACACGCACATATTCACCACTGATCTAACCGAAAAAAAGGAGTTAAAAAAACACGCTGATGAGGCCCAGATGATCACCCCTCCTTTCATCTTTTGTTTCGCCCTCATTGCTGTCTCTCATTCGCTCTTCATTGTCTCTTCTTCCTTCCTATCTAGTTACAGGTGGGGTGCCCCCTAGAGGTTGGCAAAGTCATATGTTTTGCATCCCAAAGAGGGATTTATTTTTCTGTTTTTTGTTTTTTTTTCTCGAATTGGAATCTTATTATTATTATATAATTTACTTTGATTCATTAAAACTGTTTTTACATATTCCCAAATGTAGTTCCCAGTTTTACCGTTCCTCATGAAATGCTTTAAAATTCACCCAAAGATACACTAATGTTTATTTTCTTGCAGTGCACAAATGCACGTTTTTAACCTTCCATCGATGTGTTTCCATCTGAACATTTCCTCCCTCTTCATTTTCATCTCTATATGTAATTCCATTTGCACCTTTTGCTTTCCCACAGCCACAAATATAGAGAAAAGATAAGCACGTGATGTGATGCTGATAAACCGGCCTTCATCACACACACAAACACACACACACACACACACACGCATAAACACACACATACGCACAAAAGCCCGTTTTTTTCTCAGCTTGAAGGTAGAGTGAATTAAAATACAAGGATGGAAGCTGCAGCTCCAGCAGTGAAAATTGCAATTTCTGCTGCCTGGGCTCTCGTGCCTGACAGGAGATATTTCATCCCCGTTGTCACCAATGTATTAATAAAACATCAGGAGCAGGGTGCAGTGCTCGTCTCCCCCTCTTCGGCACAAACACACACAGACATACACGAGCACAGTGAGTGTTTCTACATGTTCAAAATATATAACATGTATATAAAAAAACAGTAGTAACTGCTTGTTGTATTAAGTGTTAAGTTTAAGTCACTAGTTTTTCATTTCGGTATATGTGTGTATATCTGTGTGTGTGTGTGTGTGTGTGTGTGTGAGCACCTCCTTGTATATACAGGGTTAATCATATCATGCTTCCATGGGGGGTTTGCAGACCCCTGGTGCTCATGATACAATGGCCAAAGTGATTGTATGCAAATGCAAACTGACCTCACTGCACCCTGTGACTGATTTCTTTGAATATGAACGTGTGTGCGCGTGTGTGTGTGTGTTGTAAAATATGGTTATTAAGGCAGTGCAGGATTGATGAGCACAGCCTTTTTTACACACAAGTCTCATTCTCTGGCAGAGTAAGGGGTTTGTGGTGTAAGAGACACCCCTTCACCCCCCCATTTAGACTACATGAAATTTTTAACGTTTTTTTTTTTTCTTCTCTCTGTGTGAATATGATACTGTGTGTATATGATGTGACGCCTGTGTGCAAGTGTTTCTGCTTGACTTTACATTTGTGTGTGCTATTTCTGTTACAGGGGGTTTGTGTGTGCGTGCATGTGTGTGTGTGTTTGTTCCTGGTTATCTGGCCTCTCTCAGACTGCTCAAAATTCATTACAAAGTGACATCAGCCCAGCCGGAGACAAATGATGGCTGGATGAAAGGGAGCGCTGGGGCTCGGCTAGGATTAGTGTTAGCTTGTGCTGGCGACACATATACACACACATACAGACTTGGCAGTGTGCACAGACACACACACACTTTAATCCACTGGCAGAACACTGCAGATACACAGAATTATCAAACAAGGGGCTGAACTCTTCGAGATGGAAGGCTAATCTGCTAATAGTACCAAACCACACGTGTGTATCTATTTCCAGGTTTGGGTGATTTCTAGCTTGGTGAGTGTTGTCACCATCACTGTTTTAACTTGTTAAGAAATCGCAACTATTTTTTGTTACCTTTTAATGCCGTTTAAATCCACCAAAAGTTACAATAGCCACAGATGGGTCAAAAATATTTCGTTTTTAAAGTCATTTCATGACACCGAATTCTGATGAAGCCGATGGCTTCCCTTATCTTTACACCAGAAGCAAAGGCTGATGGTTGGCATTTTTCTCTCTGTGTTGCCACAGAAGACACTGCTGAGGATGGCGAGAGACCCCCTTGCTCCTCCTCCAGATCTTCCTCTCTCAACCACAGTGACCGAGAGTTGATTGACGGCCGAAGACCTGACAGTAAGTCCGCACCAGCACTGGCAAACACGCACGCCACATCTGAGCTGTGACTTTCCCGTCATCGTCCCTCTCCCAGAAAAGCTTGAGATGTGTTTGTGTAACGTGTGAACGCTGGTGACTCGCCTCCATGTGACCTGCTTTAATCGTTCCCATCTGATAGCAGAAAGAGAGAGTGAGCAAGAAAGAAAGGAAAAAAAGAATGAGCGATAGGGACAAAAAAAGAGAGCGGGATAAGTTGAGTGTTGTGGATATTACCAGGCAATGTCCGGGCCCTAGATTATTTTTTAATCAAATCAGTTTGCGTGCTTGTAATTTATAAGCGCCTTGCATTAATCTTTTCTGGTTCTTGTGCCCTCTCCGATGACATATTAATTTTTCATAAGCTGTGGATTAGATGGCGGGGCTGTGTATATGTTTTTCTAATATTGCATCCCTGCAACCCTTAAATTAGTTTTCCCCCAGCACCCTCCTTTAATGTTTTATTCTATCCTATGTTTTTTTGCCGATTCACTCCTGTCCTCCTTTCCTCCTTGTTGTCAAATATGTGACCCTTTCAAATTTCACAACGTTGAGGAGAGTTTACTGTATGAAAATAGTATAACAGAAATACTATAGTTAGCCGTCGTCGGATCTGTTTGGTGTTTTTGTCATGTTCTTTCTTCAGGTGCACAAGTACATAAACACAAACATTGAGCGTTTTCTCCATGATATTGTGAATGTTTGAATCGACTTCATAGAAAATCCCGAAACTCATTTCCTCTCTCCTTGTATCCAACCAGTGATGTTGAAGGTAAAACCTCGAGCACTCTTTTTGAGGTCAAGCTATGCACCTCTCTCTAATAGCACCTCAGCTACATTGGTAAATACAACTCACTTCAAATCAGAGCTGTCATTAAGTGCAGCGCTCAGCACTGCCATCATCGGGCATTACTCCAAATAGGAAACACGGGCAACATGCGACAATGATTTTTGGTGTTTTCATTTTGGAGGGTGAGGTAATCTATCTGCTGGGACGCTGCGGCTCGTGGTGGCCCGGCTTTGTTGGATTTGATTTACCCAAATAAGAATTCATATGGCCTTTTTATGTATGAGATGGAAATCCATAGCTGGGGATGAATATTACATGGGGTCTTGGTGCTGTTTTTTCTTTCCTTTGTCATTGCATGGGGTCCACTGCTGTACCCCACCTCCGCCCTCATCTACGTAGACGCCTTCCCATATCTCCTCCCTACCTCCACCTCCTCCAACTGTACCTAGCTTCATAATGTGAGGCTCAATGAGGCAGAAGGAGAGCTGAGTGTGGCGGGGGCCTATTAGTCTTGCTAGTCATCTATCTTTCAGCTCTATCTCTCTGACAGGACCGTCTGACGGACTGGCGGGGAACCACCGTCCATGCATTTACTGTCGCATATTACCGCCAGCGCCATTTAACACCGTCACACACACATGCAAAAAGGCATTCCACTGCCGCGTGTCTCGGTTCCGCTACTGTTGATCTGGATAGTTCGTGTTCTATTTCGAAAAATCCTTTTGGTACCCGGTATGTGTCCTTCAGGAGTTTTACTACAAGATCAGTCAGGCCATTGTAGGACACCAGCTGCTCATTATGACCAGCAAAAAATACAAAGGAATACCAAATGTTTAAAAAACAATCCGTCATAATTCAATTTCCCCTTGTTTTTCAAACACAGCTCATAAACTATGTAAAATAGTTTGCTCATCAATCATGACCTAACTCAACAAATGAATCATCTGAGTTATTCATCTGTCATATATTGTGTGTTATAAAACAAGAACGGAAAATATCTTAAAATATGATTAAAAATCCAAGTGTCCAAAATAACTGCCGACTTTTTGTAACTGGTTTTCAGGGAAAATCGGGGCGGCAGCTGCTAGTTTGGCCTGGAAATCAGTGGGTTTGCATTTTTCTTTCTGTCTGCCTGCGATACAAAGAGGTTTTTAACAAAGTGAAAACGGCAGAAAAAAAACAGTCTGTTGTTTCAGTTTGTTGTTATGCTAGCGCCTTGTTTTCCCTCTTTGCTCCAGCTTAGTAAGATTTAGCATCATCTTCCGCAGCCCCAAATCTCTGGCAGGCTTGGAAATGTTCAGATCTGCTGCACGCGTGTGTGTCCATATGGAGATCTCCAGGGATGGGATTACAGTGTGACCAAGTGAGCAGTGTGTTTGCGCACTTCATCTCCAAGACGAAGATCCTTTAAACAAAGAGGGGCAGATAGATAGAAGAGGGGAAGAAAGACTAACAGAAAATGGGGTAACCGCGAGGGGGAGGGGTGACATACGACAGAAAAGGGGCTTTTTCGCTCGCTTCATTTATATTGTCTTTTCAAATCCCATGTCACTTTAGATTAATTATAATCCATGTTACATTTTCCATGCAAATGTCCCCAATGTGGATTACTTCCAGATAGCTTTGTGCTGTGCATGTCGATGGCACATTTCGCCACCATGGCTCAGGGGCCCGCTTCTTATAAATAACCCACTAAACAAAGGGCCACGCATGGAAATGAGCCAGGCGGCCTTCGGAAATTACATACATTTACCTGCTTCAAATTAACAGAGAAATAACTCATTGTTTCTCCAGCCAAATGGCATGTCTTATGTTCTGTGAACAGACGAAGGAGGAAACAACAAAAAAATGATCAGATATGATTGTTGCGATTTAGTACTGGAAAGCAAGTGTCCTTAAAGAAGCACTCAGCTTCTATATCTGCTGTGCTCAGTGTCCTGGTTTGGATTGGCCTGATCAAATGTGATTATCCATTTGTGTTCTGTGCAATGTATTATGAATATTTTATATTTTTTCTTTGACTAAATCAACCCATCTTGTAGCTTCTCTTAGATTTCAGTTGTCATCAGATGGATTGAAATTTGTGCTGGCTCCTCTTCTTCTATCTTTTTTGAATGTGTTATTGTGAGAATATATTCAAACAGACATCACTGCCAAGTTCAGCCAACTTGAGACGGCGGCTTGTTTTCTGTCTCAGAAGAAATTAAAATGTATTAATGATATTAGCATGTTTAATTAGAGGCCTGGAGCCCTTTTTTTTGCATTTCTATGTGTTTTCCGAGGTGTCGAGGAAGATTTGTCAAGTGTGACACTGCGTCACTCTTATCAGATGAAGTTGGTAAAGCAAGGGAGGTCATTAAAAACACAAACTAGCAGACAGCTGCTGCTTAACCGTCTCTCCCTTCCTCTTTCTTTCCCCTCTAGCAAGCTCTGGGCTTGTTGAGTGCTTCAGCGGGAGTTTGGGGTTCAGAGTGTGTGGCTGTAATGTTATCAGGTGACCGGGGGTCAGCCTAATGCGTAACCTCAGAGCAGTAGGCCAGTAAATCATGCCGGCCAGCCCTCCCTGGCCCATTTTGGCCGGCTCTCCCTCCAAGATTTACTGCTCCGTAACCTTAGCCAGTCTGCCAGAGTTCAGGACGGCTAAATTGAATACTAAATCCAAGCTGCCGCCACCCAGCCTGCTCCCGCTCAATTGACAGCCCCCCAAGCCCCACACTGCCTCATGTTTGTGGGCTTTTCTCATTTATCATGAAATGAAACGTCAAGAACGGAAAATAATTGTTCGAGTCGGTGAAGTAAAAATGAAAAAAAGAGAGAAAAAAAAACCCTGTTTGATTGCTTTGAAAGTCCAGACATTCTGCTGATGATGTCACTGATATGATACAAATCTGTTTTAGAGACAGAAGAGATGATTGTTTGTGTAAAAATGCAATTTGTTTTCTGCTCTGACTGCCCTCACGCTCTGACCTGGAAGAGCAGATTTTAAAATAGATTGATGTTTTTTAAAAAAAATAGTTGGGATTAGACAATCAGATAAACCTTTACATGTCCTGCTGAGTTTTCCAAAATGACTCTAGCATCGTTGTGGCAATGGTGCTGAGAATAAATGAATTCATTTCATGCTATACTTGTCATGAATACTAGCAATACATGCTAAAGAGGGGCTTGTTTCTGCTGATCCTTAAAACTGTCAGCCAACACAAAACATCAACATCATGAGTACTGTATCTGGTATTTTTTTCCTCCTCATTTTAATAGTTCATTTCAAGAAACTTAATAAAATAGCTCAACAGTCACCTGCTTCGTAAGCATGGGGTGATGTGGAGTAACACTGATTTATTTTAAAATATTTTTACATTTATTGGGCACATAAATCAGCTCCTGTTGACTCCACTGATAATCCTCATCCCTTGTTCAAGCTAGTACATGCAACCGTATTATTTCCTGCCATAAACATGTTTCTTCTTTTTTACCATTTTATAGCAGATTCGAGCACTTTCTTTTCCCTAGTAACAGCACAAGCAGCCGTACGCACCCGTGTCCAGCGCTTCTCCACCTACAATTGTGGATATACGAGGAAACTTAAACACCATTGACAGTCACAAATAAAGATGGGTGGAGTGTGTGCTGCATTCTCCCCCTACGATGCAAAGAAAAGGGTTGAGTGTCATAAATCACCTTTTGATTTATCTAATCAAGCAGGGTCCTGCTGCATGCAGACATTTGTCATCAGAGGAAGGGGGGGTGTAGCGCAAGGTTTATTCGGGCCCCCCGCTTCACTGGTCTGCAGCTGGTGGAGCCCACATTAGGATGGAGGGATGGTGGAAAGGGAGGAAAAAGTCATCATGTGCATGTGATGCAGACCTGCACTGAGCAAGGAGTGTTTAGCTCGAGCACATTTCTATTCTCTTTAAGACGCATTTTGGAGTGAATTATTGCCCTTTTTTCTCCCCTTAAAGTTAGAAGCTATGTGTTTGTCAACCAATTGTATATATGTGTTGCAGGTCAGTACATTTTTGTAGGACACTGGCCAGTTTTAAAATGCAATTCAAAGCCTCAAAACAGCTTTATTATTCAGTCACTGCCGTTTCAAATTCCTAAGTGGCCAAACAGGGAACTGCTGCTCCCTCAACATTCAAGGTTAACCGACTTTTTTTTTTTTCCAATGCCTGAGTGTCATAAGTGTTGATGAAAGCGCTGGGTCGAAGACAGAAGGACAGACGTTGCACGTGCAAGTGCATCTTCATAAACACACAACACAAACAAAACGTTGACGGTAATCAATGCTGATGCCTGAGCTCTTTCCCAGCCGCGTTCGGAATGTGTCTGCAGCTCCTCGTCTGACAATCGCCTCATCTCTTTTTGCGGGGATGTAATTTAGTTGCAAATTGGGGGAAAGATGGAGGCCAAAATTGAAAGTTGAAATTAGAAATGGCCATAATAAATGCAGGGGGAGGGGCGGGCGCTTGAGAAAGGTCAGCGGCGTGTCGGGAGCTTCCATTTTGACCAAGGAGTGTCAGAGGCCTGTCACAGACAGCACGAGACTCATAAACAGTGAAGCTGTGCCGGGGCCATGACTGGCAGTGGAATACAGGATTACCTCGCTATTCTGAGCTCCAGACCAATTCTGGGATGTTCTTGGAAATTCACATAGTGCCCCTGTTTTTCCCCGCTTCCTCCCCCTCTCTTGTCACTTTCTTTGACAGGCCAATATTTCAGGCTCCAGATATAGGGGATTACAAATAAAATAAGTGGAACGCCTACTTAATGCAACAGAATTAAAATGCATGAACAGGCCAGAGGAATTGATATGCGCCCAATACAAACATGAGCCAGGGAATAATATGAAATACAAAATGTTTTTTTCTGCCTCTCCATGTATCAGTGCTTTGATTTCTTTTTTTTTTTTTTTTTTCATTTGTGCATCCAGCGTGAAGTGTTGATTCGCAAGAGTGAGGCTCACATATTGCCTTGAGTGACCAGGCGAGGGAGGGGGGGATGATTGCTTAGGGAGAGCGGGAGGAAGAGAGCAGGACTGAGGGAAAGATGGAGGGAGGAAGAGTTGCTGTGGCTGTGTCTTTGTTTTGCATTGAGTGGGTAAATTGCAGTAGCACGGTCTGTATCTAAGGATGAGGCTAATGAAAGATTTATCACTAGCCGCCGCATTTGCTAAATACAACCAGCGGCTGATCTCCTCGCTCTGAGCTCTGTTGTCAACGTCACACATGCTTACACAAACGCATAGACGCAGATGCGCACAAAAAAAGGGCTCCCACCGTACCACCAGCCGTGACCGCGCTCAGAAAATTTAGCATCTCTTACAGACAGTGAAGTTGTTGAGGCAGCTGGGGAAATGTATATGAACTAATGAAGTGTATAATATTACCATAACATTTAATGTATGTCGTGCTGTGATAATGAGCCTGCCCGAGTTTTCTCCATTTCACATGTCCTCAGGGCAGGAAAAAAAAAAAATGTCAGTGTGTATGAATGTAAATGATGCAGCTCAACTTATCCATGCGTAAGTTGTCTCGCTCTGAAATCATGTAAATGATCACCTATGTTACGTCGAATACTAATGTTGCAGTACTGATTTATGCTATTCGGCGAATTATAGTGGCTCAGCCACTTTGTGTGATAGAGGGATTCGAAAGCGTGAAAACGTGATTTATCAGTTGACTAAAGCAGCTAAGTTATGTGCTAAAACAGATCTATTGTTGGATATTTTCTTATTTTCCTTTTCATTCCTTCTGCAGGAGTGAATGCCACATCCAAAGACGCCTCTGGACCCAATGTGATGGGCAAACACTCTCTTTCACATGATCGCCAGATGGAAAGTCCACCCAAGAGGCCCAAGTCTGCGGAAGGGAAGACCTCCTCCAACGATCTGGTAAATCATCTCCGTGTTTAGTATGTTGATGATTCAACCTTAAAATACAAACTGGAGTCAATTTGCAAAGTCAAATCCAAGGAGTCACTTTGTATTTGTTTTTGATGGAACACTAATAACTCATGAGGCAGGTTCGTCTCACTGAACATTAACCTTCACTGTCACTGTGTGATGAGATAATAGGAAGCAATTCATGAACTGTAAGCAGAAAAACTGCAAAGCTAAGCGTTCGACGATTGCTGGCACCAGCTTCCTATCAAAGGGTTAAACTCAGCCCACCGTTCCCCTCTGACAGACCTTTTTAGTATCAAGCACAGAAGTCAAGCCTTTATGTTCTTAAGTGGAATACCTGCACCAGGGCTCCCCTCCCTCCCCCCACCCCCCCACCCCCCTTTTGCATCTCTTTAAATTATATGTGTTTTTAAATTAGATTATAAAGTATTAGCTCGTCTGGTTGCGGACCCTGTAAGGAGAGAAGACTTTGTCATTTCAGAAATGGATTCTATTAAGACAGGTGGTGCGGAGGCAGCTATGTTAAGAGTACTCCCTGTAATGAGGGCAAGGCATTGCTGGGCAGAGTACACACCTTTGTCATTTGTAATCTTCTGATTAAAAATTCCGCTCCACCGTTCTTTTTTTTTTCGGCTAATAAAATTGCATGAGTTGGAAGACTCAAGTTAATTACCTGAAATGTGGTTTATGAAAAATGGATCGTTATGGCAGGTGAGCATGACGTGAGACAAGTGGGTTGTAAAGAAATTATGTTTGAATTACGCACTTTATTGGGAATGGCAAGGAAGGAAGGATGGAGTTTGGTGATTGATGAAAGAAGGAAGGCTGCTTTCTAGCTTTAACCTTTTGCATTCTGCTCTCTGTTTCCTTCAGGTTCAACAGTGTCCTTATTGCAACTACAGCAGTAAAGATGCTAACCGCATGCAGCTCCATGTGATGTCTCAACATTCCATGCAGCCAGTGATCCGCTGCCCACTGTGCCAGGATGTTCTGAGCAACAAGATTCACCTGCAGCTGCACCTCACTCACCTTCACAGCGTGGCACCAGACTGTGTGGAGAAGCTGATTATGACGGTATGTAACAGTTATCACAACCTATGAAGTATATACGACATAATGTCATGATTTGGCCACATTCATTTTATCCCTGTATCCAAATGGAGTAACA
Source organism: Synchiropus splendidus (assembly GCF_027744825.2). Classification (NCBI taxonomy): domain Eukaryota; kingdom Metazoa; phylum Chordata; class Actinopteri; order Syngnathiformes; family Callionymidae; genus Synchiropus; species Synchiropus splendidus. Next base: position 21,528,706 of record NC_071336.1, read on the forward strand.
CATTTTTCGCTTTAGGTTGTTGGACCTGACGCACCAACACCAAATAACGTAATGCATTCCCAAACTGGACATGACAAAGGACTTTCCACTGCGGATTCGTCCGCTTCCCCCGTTGATGGCTCCGGGAAATCCCAAGGTAAGCCCCGTAGTTTGCTTTGACCAACGCTTTAATGAAACGGTTCTTATTGATGTGACATTAAGTTGTTAAACTACACTCTCTTTGACAGGAAACGCCTTAAAAGATGAGCAAGACAAGAACGAAATGGACCTCCAGAGTGAAGAGCTCAAGCCCCCTAAGGAGGCATCAGAAGCCCCAGACTGGAAAAGAGCCAGTGGATTAGGACAAGACTGCAAGTCACCAGATACTTTGCAGGAGCATATCAGCGAGCTTCAAAAGCTCCAGCAGCAGCAGCAGCAGCTGTCTGTATCTGATCGTCACGTCTACAAGTATCGCTGCAACCACTGCAGTCTCGCCTTCAAGACCATGCAGAAGCTTCAGATACATTCCCAGTATCACGCCATCCGCGCGGCTACGATGTGCAGCCTCTGTCAGCGCAGCTTCAGGACATTCCTGGCCCTCAGGAAACACTTAGAAAATGGACATCCAGAACTAAGTGAAGCTGAGGTGCAGCAACTCATTGGAAATCTCCCAATTAATGGAGACATCACTGAGAGTGAAGCCAGGGCTTTGGAGGAAGCGCAGGCCTTTGAGAATGACTTGGACAAAGATGACGAAATGGATCAGGAAGAGAAGCCCAGCCCAACAGGAAGTGACAGCAGCTCTCTGATGGATGACATGGGGGCAGAACCAAAACGTACTCTGCCATTTAGGAAAGGACCCAACTTTACAATGGAGAAGTTTTTGGACCCATCTCGACCCTACAAGTGCACAGTGTGCAAGGAGTCTTTTACTCAGAAAAATATACTCCTGGTCCACTATAATTCAGTGTCTCATCTTCATAAGTTGAAAAAAGTGCTGCAAGAGGCCTCAAGTCCAGTCCCACAAGAGACAGGAAACAATATCGACAACAAGCCATTTAAATGCAACATTTGCAATGTTGCTTACAGCCAAAGCTCTACACTTGAAATTCACATGAGGTCAGTGCTCCACCAGACCAAAGCCAGAACAGCCAAAACTGAGACGAGTAGCAGCACCAGTATCTCCAGCAGTAGTGGTCCAGCGAAAAGTCCTGCTCCAAGCACACAGGGGAACAGCTCAGACACTGCGAGAAGTGGAACGCCCTCTGCTAACAAAGAAAACAGTACAGACCAAAAAGAAGCCAACAACTCAAAACAAGCGTTAGCTTCTGATCATGTTACAGCACAAACAAATACTCATCAGTCAGCACAGTCCTCAGCCCAATTGCAAATGCAGCTTCAGCATGAGCTCCAGCAGCAAGCGGCTTTCTTTCAGCCACAGTTTCTCAATCCAGCATTCTTTCCCCATTTCCCAATGACTCCAGAGGCATTGCTACAATTTCAGCAGCCACAGTTCCTCTTCCCCTTCTACATCCCAGGCGCAGAGTTTAATCTCAGCCCGGAACTTGCGCTGCATTCAGCAGCAGCCTTTGGAATGCCCGGTCTGACTGGTTCATTTCTAGAAGACTTGAAGCAGCAGATGCAGCAGCAGCATCAGCTGCAGGCCCAGCAGCAGGCTCAACATCAGCAACTGTCTCAGACTCAATCCCAGATCCAGCAGCAGAAGAACCAACAGCTTCTTAACCAAAAAGCCAAGCTGGAATCAACCTCTGTCCCAGTATCTGACATCCAGATGTCAAGAGAGGCTGAAGAGCATTTTGAAAAACATGAAAGCAAGTCCAAGATGGAAAACGGCTGTGATGTCATCATTGATGGGACGAAAGACAACAAAGACATAAAGAAGTCTAAGTTCTCTGAGCCACTAATTCCCCCACCACGCATAGTGTCAGGTGCAAGGGGCAATGCAGCCAAAGCGCTGTTGGAGAATTTTGGATTTGAACTGGTTATCCAGTATAACGAAAATCGACAGAAAAACCAGAAGAAACACAAAGATGGAGGTGAACAAGTGGAAATGAGCACAGACAAACTTGAGTGCGGAATGTGCGGGAAGCTGTTCTCAAATATGCTCATCCTCAAAAGCCACCAGGAGCATGTGCACAGTCAGTTTTTCCCGTATGGTGAGCTTGAGAAATTTGCCCAACAATACAGAGAGGCATACGACAAACTTTATCCAATAAACCCTGCTTCTCCTGAGACCCCACCTCCACCACCACCGCCGCCACCACCTCCTCCGCCACCTGCTCCTACCCAGGTGACAGTATCACAGCCATCTACTCCTACAACAACCAAGTCCCAAACTCCAACGCCTTCTCCTGTTCCTGTGAGTCATCAGACTACACACCAGACAAGTCATCAGGCTGTGCCACCATCAACACCGCAGCCGCAGCCACCTCCCCAACAACCCACTGCCCCTCCAGCGCCCCCTCAAGTGCCACTCCAAGTTCCTTTGGATCTACCGCTATTCCCGCCCTTAATGATGCAGTCTGTTCAGCACCCGGGGTTGCCTCCTCAGCTTGCCCTTCAGTTGCCTACGATGGACTCTCTTTCAACTGACCTTACGCAGCTTTGTCAACAACAACTAGGTCTTGACCCCAATTTTCTTCGGCAGTCCCAGTTCAAGCGTCCGCGCACACGCATCACTGATGACCAGCTGAAAATCCTGCGGGCCAATTTTGACATCAACAATTCCCCGAACGAAGAGCAAATTCAAGAGATGTCCGAAAAGTCTGGCTTGCCCCAAAAAGTCATAAAGCACTGGTTCCGCAACACGCTCTTCAAGGAGAGGCAGCGGAGCAAAGATTCTCCTTACAATTTTAATATCCCGCCCATTACAACCCTCGAGGATATTAGATTGGAGTCTCAGCTTGGTACGCATGAGTACTACAGGTCTGACTCTGCTATCAACAAGAGATCTTCCCGGACGAGATTCACTGATTATCAGTTGAGGGTACTACAAGATTTCTTTGACACGAATGCCTACCCAAAAGATGATGAAATTGAGCAACTTTCAACTGTGCTCAACCTACCGACACGCGTCATCGTTGTGTGGTTTCAAAACGCAAGGCAAAAAGCTCGTAAAAGCTACGAGAATCAGGCTGATGCTAAGGACAGTGAGAAAAAGGAGCTGACCAATGAGCGCTACATAAGAACGAGCAACATGCAGTACCAGTGTAAAAAATGCAACATTGTGTTCCCTCGAATCTTTGATCTGATCACTCACCAGAAGAAACAATGTTACAAAGATGAAGATGAAGAGGGTAATGAAGAAAACTCATGCGAAGACTACATGGATTCTGTGGACCAATGCCAAGCTAAGAGCAGCCATCTGACCTTTGACCCATCCAAGCATCCCCAGGGGACTGCAACAAGCTCTGGCTCAAGCTCCCCAGTCTCCTCCTCTCCTCTTCCCAGCCTGGGCAAAATCTCCCCCAAACCTGAAGCTGAAACCGAACCCAAACAAACCGAGACTGCTCCCTCACCAGTTGTGAAGTCATTGCCAGAACCGAGACCATCAAAAGCTTGTACGCCTCAGCCACCACCTCAGAAAACCCCTCAGCCACAAATGTCACGACCTCATTCCCAACCCCAGGCAGCTGCAGTGCCGTCAAGCCCCCTCTCGCTCGCACTTTCCTCACTGACAAACAGCCTGCCCCACCAAATGCTACAGTATCAATGTGACCAATGTAAGATTGCATTCCCGACCGTGGAACTGTGGCAGGAGCACCAGCACATGCATTTCTTGGCCGCCCAAAACCAGTTTCTTCATTCTCAGTTCCTTGAAAGGCCCATAGATATGCCCTACATGATTTTCGACCCCAACAACCCGCTAATGGCCAGTCAGCTACTGTCTGGAGGTCTCTCCCAAATCCACTCTCAGGGAAGCTCTGGTCTGACATCTGCTGTTGGGTCAGGGTCAATGAAGAGAAAAATGGATGACAAGGACGAAGGTGGAAATGACAAAGATGGAGGAAATAGTGCAGAAGAACAACACAGAGATAAACGCTTAAGAACCACCATCACACCAGAACAGCTTGAGATTCTATACGACAAGTACCTCCTTGATTCCAACCCAACAAGGAAGATGTTGGATCACATCGCGAGAGAGGTTGGTTTGAAAAAAAGAGTCGTACAAGTCTGGTTTCAAAACACTCGAGCTCGAGAGAGAAAGGGACAGTTTAGGGCAATAGGGCCCACCCAGTCCCACAAGAAATGTCCCTTTTGCCGTGCACTGTTCAAGGCGAAATCAGCTCTAGATAGTCACATCAGATCTAGACACTGGCATGAAGCAAAGCAAGCAGGCTTCAGCTTACCACCAAGCCCGATGATGACTCAAGACAATGAAAGAGGTGAAAGCCCAAAGTTCAATTTCTTTGACTTCACCCAGCTGCCTACCAAGACTGAGCCGAACGAGTATGAGCTGCCCACAGCATCTTCAACTCCAGTAAAAACATCTGAGGCGCAGATAAAAAACTTCTTAAGCCCTTCATCCTTAAAAGCTGAAAATTGTGATGAAACTGAAGGGCCTAATGTAAATTCAGCAGAAGCATCTTACGAACTGAGCAAAGTGGACTTCGATGAGACGTCGTCCATTAACACTGCGATCAGCGATGCTACAACTGGAGACGAGGGGAACAACAACGAAGTTGAGAGCTTCACAGCAAATGCGATGGATAAACTCTCTGACTCCAAGCCTAATATGGGGACAAACTCTGATGGTGGAAATGAGAGGTTCCAATTCAGCATGGTCAGTCCGGCTCTGAGCTTCTCTGGGAAAGACTGTGACTCGTACTACAGCTCCAGAGATGATGACATGGACGAGAACAATGACCGGAGTGAGTCATCAAGCCTGGCGGATCCCAGCTCCCCAAGTCCATTTGGTGCAGGTAACCCTTTCAACAAGTCTGCCAAAGGAAGCAGTTCTGGGGACAGGCCGGGCCACAAGCGGTTCAGGACCCAGATGAGTAACTTGCAACTTAAAGTCCTAAAGGCTTGTTTCAGCGACTATCGCACTCCCACAATGCAAGAGTGTGAGATGCTGGGCAATGAAATTGGGCTGCCAAAGCGTGTTGTCCAAGTGTGGTTCCAGAACGCCAGGGCGAAAGAAAAGAAATTCAAGATCAACATTGGAAAGCCATTCATGATCAGTCAAGGCTCACCGGAAGGGCCTCGGCCTGAGTGTACTTTGTGTGGTGTAAAGTACACTGCACGCATGTCCATCCGAGACCATATCTTTTCCAAACAGCACATCACCAAAGTGCAAGAAACCCTGGGGAACCAGGTAGACAGAGAAAAGGACTACCTAGCACCAACCACTGTTCGACAGCTAATGGCACAGCAAGAGCTGGACCGCATGAAGAAAGCTGGTGAGGGACTGGGCCTGCCTGGCCAGCAGCAGCAGAATGCAGTGGACAACAATAATGCACTTCATGGCCTTAGCCTGCCCTCAGGCTACCCAGGGATATCTGGCCTCCCGCCAGTGCTTCTTCCTGGGGTCAATGGGCCATCATCACTTCCTGTTTTTCCACCCAACACACCTGGTGAGTTAGTATGACAAAAAGAAGTTTAATAGACTAGAAGTTTTATGAACTGATCCTTTAATTTTACGGTACCTCTGTTTATTCTAAACCGCTGTGTTGTAAACCACAGTTTTTTTTATTTTGAAATTCTATTTTAAATGGGAAAATGTGGGATTATAGTGCATGCAAAAGGCAGATAATTCCGACAAGATTCTTTTATATGGTGTGTATCTTAATCATGAATTTTGTTTTATGTTTTCTTTTTTGTGTATGTTTTGTATATTTATAATTTAATATATTGGCAAACGGAAGATATTATTGAGCACATGTGACAGTTTTGCTCCATAACAAAATCTGACAACAGAACAAAAAAAAAAAAAAGATGTATGTTTATCTTGTCATGCAAACAAATTTCCATAGTGATTTGGATTTGAGTATAAAATATTGAATATTTCCATATTTATATACCACTGTATTTCAGCTTTAGCGTCTCCCGGTGCTGGCATGCTTGGGTTCCCTACACCAGCCACCCCATCTCCTGCCATGTCTCTCAGCACTACCCCAACCAAGACTCTTCTGCAGACTCCTCCTCCTCCTCCACCTCCTCCTCCTCCTCCTGTCCCCTCCACACCTATGGCAGCAGTAAACCATACAGAGCAGCAAGCTAAAGACCCAGAGAGGGACACCAGTAAGAAACCAGGAGACAAGCCAACTCAGATGAAGGCAAAGTGCAGCGAGAATGAGAGCAGCCAATGTTCAGACACCATCAGCATGGCCAAGAAAAGGGAGAAACAGGCTGCAGGCAAGCCAGGAATTGAAGCTGCTCTGGATAATAACCAACTGCAGGCTCTTCAGAATGCTCTTGCTGCTGGGGATCCCAGTTCGTTCTTAGGAGGGCAGTTCTTGCCCTATTTCCTCCCTGGGTTTCCCAATTGCTTCTCTCCTCAGCTTCCCAGAGGGGTCCAAGCAGGAGGATACTTCCCACCACTTTGTGGAATGGAGAACATGTTTCCATATGGTCCAGCATCTGTCCCGCAAGCTGCCATGGCTGCTGGTCTCTCTCCAACCGCTCTCCTGCAGCAGTATCAACAGTACCAGCAATCGCTGCAAGATTCACTGCAGAAGCAGCAGCAGAAGCAGCTTGAGCAACAGCAGAAGCAGCAGCAGCCACAACAGCAGAAAGCAGCCCCTGTGAAGACAACCACCCCCAGCGCTACCACCAACACCTTTAAACCAAAAGAGGCGATTGACGCTAACGACAAAACCAACACAGGCTCTTCAACCGAAAGCACAAAGGAAGAACCGAAAACAGATACCAAAAGTACCATGGATTTTCCAGATGCTTTTATTGTGCCGTCAGTCAAGCATGAGTTTATATGCAGGAAGTGCCAGATGATTTTTGCTGACGAAGATTCAGTGGTGCGTCATCAAAAGTCCCTCTGTTACTTTGGACATCCTTTTACTGACCTGCAAGAGACGGTGCTTCGGAAGGCAGTCAGTAACTACACTTGTGTTGCCTGCAATGTGGTTGTTATTGGGAATGAAGCACTTGGCCAACATCTTCAGTCGAGCTTGCACAAAGAGAAAACAATCAAACAAGCAATGAGAAATGCCAAAGAGCATACTAGATTATTACCTCACTCTGTCTGCTCCCCTAGTCCTAACACCACATCTACCTCGCAGTCTGCAGCTTCTTCTAATAACACCTTTCCTCATCTCTCTCGCTTGTCCATGAAGTCCTGGCCAAACGTCCTGTTCCAGGCCACCACAGCCCGGAAAGCTGCTTCCTCCTCCCCGTCTGCCTCTCCTCCTCCCCCCCTTTCCTCACCTTCAACGGTTACCTCAACTTCCTGCAGCACCTCAGGGGTTCCAACTTCACTACCCACCGAGAGTTGTTCAGATGAGTCTGACAATGAGCTAAGCCAGAAGCTGGAGGACTTAGATAACGCGTTGGAAGTCAAGGCGAAGCCGGCCTCTGGCCTAGACGCAAACTTCAGTAGTATCAGAATGGATATGTTCAGTGTGTAGGAGTGACAAAAGGATCCCTTGCTTAAAGAAAAAAATAAGACTTTTTAAACTGCAGTTCCAAAGTTTCTCTTAACCCAAAAAATTACAGTACCAAATGATTGACTCAGGATTGTTTTTCCCATATTGATATGCTGGCAAGATATTGATTGATTTTTGTTATGGACAGAACTGTTGCAGATGCTTGACTGAGCTTATATTGTATACAAAAATGGAGTAGGAAAAATCCCACAGGCTCCCTCTGCGGGGCTTGTTTCAAGCCAAAAACTCTCACGATAGCAAATTGCACCTCAGCTGGATTGTTTTCCAAATGCTAGCATGTACTGTATGGGATGACGATCCAGAACCCTCAAAGAGAATCTCTCTTAGTTTAGATAGGTGTAATTCAGTAGCTTTAAATTCTCAGGTCAGAACATACATTTCTCATTTGTTAAAGCAGCAACAAGCCTGGGTACACTTGGCTTATAACCAAAACATGTCAAGCTTTATTGAACGCATTTCCTTGGTGTGTATAGATTACCAAGAGACAATATAACTGTTACAATGGACAATGTGCATATCCTTTCAGTTTTGCCCTAAAAAAGAAAGACCGTACGGTTTTGCCATTTAGGGAATTTAGAATGCAGAAGTAAATGTGTAAGATGCCCCTGTGTTTGCCAGTTTGTATTACAGCAAACTATCTATTTCTCAGCCCCCTTTTTTTCATGTAGTGTATACTAATCTGTGCCAACTCTTACCTTCTCACTTTTACCTCTGCTCACACCCTTTTCTGAAGAGGTAATAACTCTAGTTTTGATAGACTCGGATTATGTGAATATAACATTTTTCATTTGTGAAATGCTGTACTGTTACGGTACCTGCTTGTGTCTGGACTATAGTGCACTTATTTTGTTTTAATTTTGTCTTTACATCATTTGAGTAGGCCATTTGTTAATTTAATAGATATTGTTTTCTGTTTGTTTGTATGTATGTTTGTATTTTAATTATATTATTATTTTTTTTTTTTGTCGACAGCAGCATATTGGTCCATATATGTTACAGGAGTGATGCCTAATAAACTAGAGATCTATTTAACAATTGGTGCATCCAAGAAAGCAGTACTGTATACTTGAAACTGTTCACGTACAAGTTGGTCGCAGAGTTGGAAAAAAAAAAAAAAAGAAAGAAAGAAAGAAATCGGAATGACCATTCACTATTTGTTTTGCTAATATGCTGCTTTAAAGGGGGGCAACAACATTTTTGTTGTATATTAGACCATTTTATGTGCTTAAATCAGTGTTACCAATATGCTGCCATTAAGTGCAGGTTAGATCTGGTCCTCCCATCGATTCTCTGGGCACTTCTGATGATCTACCATTCAAGTTACCATTTTTCCACCACGTGATTTCAACATTGCAAAGTATTACCTTACAAAGTTTGCTGCTACTGTGTTCAATTGTTTTTGCCTGCCATCAATTCTTGCAAACCAGAAAAGAAAAAAACCTGATACATCAATCGCTTTGTTTTGCTTTGCTATTTTGTTTGTTATTTTGCTGTGCAACTGAGAATGTGAAAGCTGTCAAAGGGTGTTCAATTTCTTCTTTTTCTTCTTCACGAATCACTTTCTAATTTGGTAATCGAAACCAACGTGATTCATTCCAAAGTAACAGGCTATTTGTATGAAAGAATAGGCTCTTGTGAACAAAGAAAGCAAAGCTGTTGTACATATTCATAGTTGGCTGTGCATGGTACAAATTTATTAATATGAAGAAATGCAAAAATGTATTGCTTTTGGTATTTCCTATTCTGAGATGAGCAAGTAGCATGTAATGCAACTGTTTGACAGGTTAAATCAGACCATGCTTTGTTATTGTTTCAAACAATGAAACCAAGTTACATTTCCAATTTTTGTTTTATTATTGTAAAGTGTTTTCTTTTCAAAGATTTAAAGCAAACTGTCAGTTTTAATTTTCTGTGTGAGCGTTTTTTTTTGTTTTTTTTTAATGTCATTATTTGGATTTTCAGTGTTTTTTTCTTTTATCCTGAAGACACTTTTCGATTGTGTTTCATAAGAGACATCCTGGCCTCCCAAGGTGCAATTCTGCCATTGTACAAACATGAGCGACTGTCCTGATTCCAAAGGCTTTCACAACTCTGGCTTTTTGCCTTTCCCTACTCTGTGGCTCAGCATTACAAGACTGAACTTCTCTGCTGGCATCACCTGCTAAGATGTTAGCATCAGACAGAACGCTTTCCACACTATGGACTGGTAAATGCTAACAAAACCAACAAAAAGGATGGTCCAACAATATAACTGTACATATATATTGCAACTGCACAGCAGCCAAAAACAAAACAAAAAAAACAAAAAAAAACAAAACAAAAAAAAAAACACAAAAAAAAACAAAAAACATTTTTTTTAAAAATGGATGGATTGTGTCATGTTCATGGGGACAGCCTTCAAAAGGTTGAAATTGGAATTGCTCTTCTTGGATGTCAAAGGGATTTTCATGGCGCAATCATATCCTCCACAGTATGTACTCTTCAACATCTGGGTTACATAGGAAATGCACCCTGAGGTTTTAATAAGAAGAAGCCCCTATGGCTAAAACTTTAAATAAACTAAACCAAAAATGTTATTGATGTTTTATATATAGAGAGTAGTCGCATTAGTTTTTGTTACTGTACTGTTCGAGGTATCAACTGTACCGTACCACGGTAATAACATGGTTTTGAAACCTTTTTTTTTTTTTTTATTTTGTCACAGACCTGTTGTCATAGTTGAAATGACGTTTATTGTAGATGGTATTTGAACAACTTCTGGAAATAGTTCATCAAGTATGTTTGTTGCTCATTGTTGTGATACATTAAAAACTGTATCTGCAAACCACGTTTGTGTCCTCTCATGTCCCTTCACGCACCAGCACAGATTATGTCGACGAAAAAAACAAACCGCAAAAATGCGTCAGCTTGGTCCTCATATAAGAGTATTATCATAGCACACATCTATTGGAAATTTGGAGCAATTTCTCCCAAATATTAGATGGTGTTCACTATACTAAGGCTGAAGTTTATCTGCTATGGAGGAAGTGTAAAAACTTTTTGAAAACTTAATACATAAAATGAGACATCAAACTCTAGTAATGATAATGATGATTATTATTACTAGTAGTAGTACTAGTACTGGTAGTTTTTATTGAGGTAGGTCTATATTATCTGTCATTTAATCAGTTATTAAGCCACTATGCATAGAAAACCCAACAGAATTATTTCAAATGTGTTTCAAACTAGTGAAGAACCAAACTATTTTGCATGCACAGATTTGGTTAAATAATATTGACAATGTCATTTAAAAATATAATCTTAACTTTTTAACTTCTGCTGGAAGTTGGAGCCTATTCCAGGAGTCACCCTGAGCAGGTCACCAGCCTGTCGCAAGGCACATTTTAATAACTCAAATATACAGCCAGATACTCACAGCTGGTTTTGTCTCCAATTCACTTTGCAAAGTTTTTGGTCTGTAGGAGGAAACCAGAGTGTCTGAGCGAATATACAAACAACGCACAGAGGTGATGCTCATTCAATTCAAGTGCTGCTTCGAGTTGGAATGGAACAGTGCGGCCTCTGAGTCCACGAAAAAAAAAATGTTGCTTCAATTCTGAATGACTCTGAAAGTGGTTGTGTCAACATCTACGTGGTCTTGAATTACGCCAAAATCTAGCCTCCCAGTGTACGATCCGTAAATTCCAGAAGCATTTGTGTCAGAACAAAAGAAGCATTTTTTCTTCGCAAATGAACTTTTCTTCCATTAAGAGTATAAATAAGTGGGCGGTAATGGCTGAAAGGGTCTTGAATCTGAATTTATTATTGCGTTGCATATCGGATATATTGAGTATCCAAGCTGTGAGACCCTCAGAAGTCAGCCTTATAAAAGCCATTAATAAGTAGTCATTTGTCTCTTCTATTGCAAAGCGACAATATTAAACGTAATAATACTGATTTGTTTCTAGCCTGTAAAAAACCTTGTGTAAGCACTTTCAATCCTAATTTAACTTACACATGAAGCAAGTCCGTGTAGCTTTGTTGGCATCCAGCCTTTGCTCTACTGTGAAGCATGTTTAACTGCAACACATTACCTCATAAAAATGGAAATTCAAGGTTTCTGCTTCAGCATCTAATGGCTCTTCAGATGGATATGTTGGATGAATGTTCGCAGCTACTGGCTGAGTTAAGCAGCAAAATGGATGCTTGCTGAAGACATGCCACTGTTTTTTTTTTTTTAGATCTTAGGGCAGATGCTATCGCATTAAAAATTGCACCTGAGGAACAGCGCAACACAATACATCACACCCTGCCAGAAAGACGTGTCCGCCACCAGCGTCGGGGTCACGGAGAAAGCCGACATTCACAAGTCGTTAAATCCACCTAATGAAATTTCACAAGGGCAGCAAAAATGAAGGGTGAAGATGAGAATCTTTTCACTCCTGCACAATCTGTTGTGGCCTTTATTGTCTTGCCCAGAACACTTCAGTGTGTCGGCGAAACGGCCCCAACATGTAAACCCCTCAAAAACACCTTTTTTTTTCCCCTCTTCTTCTCCTTCGTCTTACCGCACCCTTCGCCCTTGACGGATGTGTTTGGCTCTCAGCGTGCTGCAGTTGTGCTGAATGGCCCTTTCCTGTTGCTCACCCTTAAAGTGGAGGCGATTGCTGGGGTAGAGCTCCCCCCTGCTATATTATGGGATTGAATTGTGTTTGACCTTTGTGGAGAACAATGGCTGAAGGCCTTTCATTTTTCTGGCCTTCTCTGTGCTTGGAAGACCGGAGCACTTTATCGTTTTCACTGTGGTCTGCCGGCAATTCACACCTGGCATTACAGTGTATTCCGAGGGCAGTTAATGTCCGTTTATATGTCACGTTGACTGAAATTACTGGGAGGGTTGGAGAGAAATATAAAATCCTTTTTGTGATCCAACTGTTGGATGTTTTGTACGTTGATGGTGTGAAAAGGGGGACAGAACTATATAACTGCAAAAACGTGTACCATCAAACACATGAGCACAGATAAAGTGAATCTCACATGACAAGTCACATGTACAAAAGTCTTCATATTTTACTATCTAGTCTTATAATGCATTTTCATCATTACAGTTTTGAAATAAAAAAAACAGTATTTTAAAAGCACAAAACCTGAAATTAGTCGTCGAGTTGCATTTGTCTGAGCAACTGTTGTAATACCATATACACTTCTTAAAAGAAATCTGCTGCAGGATGAGTGAAAACCAAACAGAATGTTCAGAATATAATATACCAAAATGTTTGTTTAAGGCAAATCTTGTTCAATGTCGCTGCTTATTTGAATATTTACAGAGTGCACTTGAGCGACCCATTTTTGAAACCCTCACAAAAAAATCAATTTGGATTCCTAACTGCCACCATGAATGCACATCATCTCAAAAGAACCTGAAAGACAACCTCCGTCTTGCCTAAAAATTTAGTCTTGACTCCCAGGGTCAGAGTAGAAGCAAAAAAGAAATCAAAAACGTCCATCTTCCAAGTCTCCCAAGAAAACAAATCATTTCATTACTATTTATCGACGCCAACATTCATAACTTATATGTATTTTTTTTCCACTTATACAAGAGTTACACGCAGCAAAAGGCACCAAATTCAAGTGTGCATGCAAACATTATGAGGATAAGCCCCAGCATCTCGGCAAAAGGGGCAGCAGCCGCACACGGTCTTGCCCTGAATACGCGGTAAAAGGTTTACTGTATATTCTAAAAGGCGACTTCTGCAACCCATACATCACTCATGACCATTAGGTTCCACCCTCGCTGCGCCGCGCTCCCTCCGAGCCACGGCTTTCCAGATGATACAGTACAGAGGCTGTGGTGGAGGCAGATCTGGCTTTGAATAGCCCGCAGCCAATGGATTTTCTCTGGATAATACAATGTTTGGGACAGAGAGGCAGGGATTAGTCCAGACGGATACATCCACCACCCCCCACATGCCCAATCTAATTAGACTGGAATCAGTTTAAGATGAAAGCAAGCCCTAGCATCACCGCACTAAATACTGGAATTAGTATTCCCCGCATGGGAATTTAATGATGGAGACTGAAAATCCAATCACATTCACTCCCAGTTTAGCCCCTCATGCATTGGGCCTGGACAATGACGAAATGGAAGAACAACAACAATGATTTGTCTGTCAATAGATATTGACCAACATCACATCTGAGGCCACTTGCGTATTGGCATTGCTATGTTGTCACGCTTTAAAGAGGATAAACAGCTTATAATCAGATATTTCGGCTCTTTAGAAGGTTTCTGATGCAAACCTTGGTCTCACCATGACTCCTGCAGGGAAATTAATGGAGACAGAAGCGACAGGCAGAAGACGAAGGCGGCAGTTTCATTTGTCGGAGAGGTTTGTGCCGTCGCCCCCATAACAAGATCCTGGGTCCAGATCTCTTGTGAGACCATGAGTTGACCCTTTTGCCAAAAGAATCGATTCATGATTTTAATACTGCCATTTGCGAGTCTGGTCTTATGAAAGTTTGTGAGTTTCTAATGTTGATTTCCTCTAGTGTCTTTAGCTCAAGTTTAGGGGACTTGACTGAGGTGTGTTGGACTGACCCTGAGAGCTCAACTATTTTTTAAAGATGCTGTAAGCTTCAACTCCCTCGACCAATCACTTTCAAGTGTAATTGAATGAGATGTCCAAGAGCATTATTCTTATCAAACCCAGGTAAAGAACACATTTTCAGACAGACGTTTGCATTGACAGCAAGATCTACCTTCAGTGTTGCTTGTTGATGCGTTCATCATTCAATGGAGGCAAATGTTTGCCCTTAGACATGGCGTTCACTTGGAGGGGCTGGGATGCACTTTTCCACGAGTGTGAGCTCTCAACTGTAGATGTGACTTGGTATTTAATCTGTATTTTAAAATCTGATATGGCCATGCGTTCACACGAGTAGATAGTTTGAGTGACACACATGATACTTTGAGGTGCTCTATACGGTGACCCCAATGAATTTTCAAAGAGAAAGGAGCACCCCTCCATGGCTTTACTCTAACCTTAATCTCTGTCCTTTTTTCTCATGACTTGCAGCCCACAGAAACTGAACTAAACCCTTTAAGTGTCCACCAACCACTGCCTTCTGAGAATGGAAGGACACGCACCTGGGATGCGGAGAAAGATGTCCAGCATCTTAAACAATCATGTCCTGGTTTGGTTCCTTTCCCTTCACTTAAGTCAGCATTTTGGGGAAGGAATTGAAAGAACCAGTGACAAGGTGCAAAAACCACACGCTGGTTTTGTTCGTATGGTGTCAGCTGAGGTGGTCAGGACACAATGAAAATGAAAATTCAAAACAATAATGAGCATATTTCATGGAAATAACTGAGTTCTGTAACTCTTAAATAAGACTTATTAAACATCATCATCATCAACAGTATACAGTAAAACTATGAGTTCAGTCAAGAGGAATTACACAGCTCGCTTCTGGAATTGTTTGGTTCAAAAACTTGGCTAAATGAAATGACATTCATTTGACAAAAAAAACATGTTTCATTGTTCGAATAACCATCTCAAAGCCTCGAGGGTGATGTTGCCCTTGCGATTACCTTTCAAGGCTGGTACACCTACTGATCTGACTCAGTTGCTGAGGGATGGAACGGAATGCTGTGGCTTTATAAGACCAAATAAATGAATTTTGTTGCACATCAAATCACGTTCAAGATACACTGGATAAAGAAAACGATAAAACACACAATAAATTCATTGTTTAGACATAAAAAAAAGGCATCAGTGTAGATATTAAAAGCATCTACGACAGATTGCGGGAGTCACTTCATAATCAGCTTCGATCATCTGAACTCTGATTGCTGCAGAGGAATTGAAGCTGTCAAATTACTGTTATCAGCTAGATGGCATCAGATCCTTTTTACCTCCCATTATCGCTGGGATTTGAGCACGTTCGCACATCTCACAATCGCAAGGAAGATTATCTTGCTTTCTCTTACTGTGATTAATGTGATTTATCCCACAGCTCAAAAGAAACAAAAAGTTGCAGTTTGCAAAAAACAAAAAAAAGTCACAATTCACTACGAATGTAGCATGACAAGGACTTTCAGTGTCACGGTTCTGCTCTCCCAGCTAATTTTCTGTGATAAATAAATAAATAAAACTCATTCAATGTGGCCGTGTTGCCAACAGTAGTTATTCATTTGGTTTGTTTTGAGGTTAATATAGAAGCCAACACCAGACCTGCTATGTTCTTACACCACTTGAATACAGCATTGTTCCCGGCAGTACAAGAGCATATCCAAAATGAGCTTCAACTACAAGTAACATCTGACTTACAACGGCGATCGGGTCCGACCAAACAGTCTTAAGTCAGATTGGGAAAAAGTCAAATGCCATTCAAAATAGCCGAGGCGAGGGTTATAGGTGCTACTGTAGTGGTAGATCACTGTGTGAGAGTGAGACTGTGCTGCCGTAACTGTCGTACGTGATGCCCAGCTGCTATGTGCTGCGGTGCCACACATTGAATAAAAAATGAAAAGTAAGCATCTGCTGGCCGTGGTCGTAAGTACGGGTGGACGTAAGTCGAGCAGGTCGTAAGTCGGATTTTACTTGTGCATTGTTCCGTAACAAAGTCCACTACGTAACAGGGAAGCCTATTTTAAAAACCCTGCTAAACTGAGCCATGTGTGAGCCATATCTCAGTGTCAGCGCAGTGATAAACAGCACACACCCAAAATAACACTTGCACCTGGTCCATCCTCCACCTGCAAGTCATCCACCACAGACTTTGTCCGTCCCTGGTGCACAAATACTCAACGTGAGATCCTATTATGTATTACCCTTTACATTCGAGAGCGGCGGGGAAGGGGCACCTGTTGTGTAAAATTGCATTTCTATTGATAAAAACATAAAGGAAATTCAGGGATAGAATGAGGAAGACAAAAGGTTTGCTACACAAAAGCGTTGCTGTGAGGCCTCAGTCGTCAGGTACATCTGAGAAGCAAGTTGAGGAAATTGAAGGTTGCACAAGTTCACCCGCTGCTGTTATTGCCGGCTGGAGGAGAGTTGCAATCACTGATGCCATCTCTACAAGACAAACATGTATTTAAAGTGAAGAGAAAAAGGGAGGAGGTGTGAGGGAGAACAGGAGGAGGAAAGCCCAGGAGGGACGAGGGAGGAGAGAGACAGACGGGCCAAACGGATCGCAAAAGCCCCGCGTGTCAGCGGTGGAGAAAAAGAAAGAAAGTAGGTGATATCGACAGTAAAACAAGCAAGTGATGGAATTGAAGTGAGAGACGGAAAAAGAAGAAGGGGCGACCTGAGAGAAATCAAACATGGGCTCCGTGCAACAACGGTGTGTCGACAAACGAGCATGTTATGGCAGCCTGCTGGGACTTCCCCAGCAGATCGTTTGTGCTGCTTCCCGATCTGTTCTGAGGAGTGCCGCCGCCCCACATGGGGACGCGTGAAGCCGTCGAGATGGGATTGCTTAAGACAGATGAAACACCATGTTTTTTGATGCCATCTCGAGCGGACAAAAGCCTGATTTCCTGTTTTGCCTGCGACACAAAGGGTGCTGTGTAGTTTGGTGAACGGTTCAAGGCTTTTTTGTTGTCGTGGCTGTAAATAACTAAACATGTGAGATGTGAGGGGACGTTATGAGAGGGGCTGCATCTGCGCGTCTGAAAAATAGGTGGCACATTTTTCTGTTTACCGCATTATTAATGTTCATGCAGTGCGACAAACAAACAGGTCACTCATCAGTTCCGTGCATATGAACATCTGTGATCAAATCCACTGGCAGCTCCCTGTTCTCAAGATACAGTCATTTGGAAATGATACAGTTATCCAAGCTGTATTCAGATGATGGGACGGGGAGAGTTTTAGGGCTATTGAACCACCAATAACTTCTAACAATCCAGAATAGAATCAATTAAGATTAACTGTTTGCTTCGACTGTCAACTCTTCAGTCACATAAAGCATTTACTGACAAGTTTGCTGAACTTAAAGGTCCACTGTTTAAGAATTTCTTCCACCTAGTGTTCTTGCATCATGCAGTTGAAAATACCTGTAACAGCTACAGTGGCCTTCACGTTCCAAAAAGGCCAAGACGCCATTCACACGTAAATCGACCCAGATAGCAACGGGGCTCGGAAGAGTGAGATCACAGAGTTGCAAAGGCATTGTCGGATAATAGATAAACTGTGACTGTGTGTTTACTACTCCGCCGCCAGATCTCTGGACTGTTCATTTGTTGAAGTTCGTCACTGTAACTTTGGTCATGGTGCGAACATGTCACACTTCATTAAAAACCTTGGTTTGGCATTTTGAAAGTGGAGGAAGAGTCAAGGTCTCAGAAGTAGTCCTATATTTTTTGACAAAATGATTTTGACTTTGAAGAGAAAGTCTTGCATGGTGAAGGCTGCGATAGGTTTTTACTTGGTGGCTTGTGACTTTGGGGAAATAAGGGAGCAATTTGAACAGGTTGAGGGGAATATACAGGTGTCTCTCTCTCATTTGTGTATGCTCACACACACACACTTATATACAAAAGCTCATGTGCGCTCGAAAGCTGAAATCATACCATGTGCAACAGAAGAGCGGCTGTGAGAAAACAGAAGCTAAATATAAAGTGACATGATGCATTCCCCAGGTCATTCACAGGCCTTACACCAAATCACAGCACACACTTTGCCATTTATCGCACACACACACACAAGCTTGCTCATGCACACAGATCCGTAGTCTCAAAAAAAGAAAATTATAATAAAGACAAATGCCTTGTCATTTATAGCATCACCAATAAAAAAAAAACAAGGACAGACTCAGACATCAATTTAGCTCAAATTCGGGGCAATCTATATGTATCAACTCGCCGTCCTGTCAGGGACATTTCTAACTGAAAGCCTTTTTAATGTCTAAATGAACATTTTAATGAGCCAGTGTTGCCTCTCCTTCAGACTCTTAAAGAGCTCTCTAAATCATTAAAACTTGCTCCGTCTTTGATTTCGAGGTCATTTGAAGATATAAGGCCTTCTTAAGTGGCCCTCGGACCAGAAGTGGCCTATATGCCAAAGACCGCAAATGAATCTAGCCTAATGCTTTTTAATTTGCATTCATCTTTAAAAACACAGAAGCGCGGTTCCTAAGTTATAATAGGCTGAGATGGCTGTTGCAAGCCCTCTAGTCATTAGCAGTGATGTCGCTCTTTCCAAATCAAGGCCTTCTGATCTTCTTTTAACTCCAGTCCATTAATAGAAATGTGCCGCAGCCTTTTGTCCGTTTGCTGTGTGCCTTGCGTTGTCTGGAATTGTGTGTTTGTGACGGCTCAGATATACCTAAAATGAGCTTCAGTTCCATGATTTGCATTTCATATGGGAGACAGTGGCAGAAGACAGCCCTGCCAATGAGCTCATGTGACATGCCTTTATTTGAACGCAGCATACACTCAGTCAGACAAAAAAAAAAATGAAGTGTCTTGACTGGGAATTGAACCTGGGTGGCCAAAGTGCCCATTTTTAACCATTCTGCTGATACAATTGTATGCTGAGCTTTACTAAGTCTAGATTTCTGTGGGTTTTTTTTCCCCTAGTATTAAAGGGCGAGTGAACAGCAAGCAGTTAATACAAGTGAATGACGAAAACTTGTGTTGGGACTCGATTAAAAAATAATTTTGAAAACTTTATTTATTTATTATTGGTAGATGTTTGATCAGTCATTAATTGTGTTTCAATACAACTAACATCCGATTTACAACCTGCCCAACTTACGTCCACCCATACTTACGACTTCAGCCAGCAGATGCTTTTTTTTTTTTTATTCAATGTCTGGCACCGCAGCACGTAGCAGCCTGGCATCGCGTACGTACTGTTACGGCAGCACAGTATCCCAACATCTCACTCTCACACAGCCATCTACCACTACAGTAGTAGCTATAACCCTCACGTCGGCCATTTTGAATGGCATTCGATTTAGGTCCAATCCGACTTATGACCGATTGGTCGGAACCGATCCCGGTCGTAAGTCGGATGTTACTTGCATTTGATTCCACAATGATCAAATTTAACGTTGAACCTGTACTGAACTGCGTGTGCGTGAAGTGCTCATTTTTTTCTACTTCTCTTATGATATATTATATATATATATATATATTCTCTTATATATATATATAATTTGATGACATCACATTGTATAATGTGGTGGCCCAGAAATCGGTGCATTGAAAAATTTGTCCTGCAAAAGAAAGTTTGTACACGACTGATCTGATATTTGGATTGAGTAATTATTTTTTGTCCAAAATAAATGAATCCAAGCCCAATCCGACAACAAAACATCACCAAAATGTCATCATCTTTATATTATCCCATCATAAACATTTCCCGATCATCAAATTTTCACTTGTTCAGAACTTGCTCCGAGCAAAAAAAAAACATATTCCATGATTTGCTGTGTGTAACCAGTGTGAATGCTACGTCTCTGTCGCCGCTCTTAACTGTTCGTACTTGTTATCTAAGGCATTTTAGACACAGGAAATGTTGTGCTGGGTCAAAGCACAAACGCGTTCAGTATCAATATTTTGGTAGTTGGTCACGGTCAACCAATGCCAAGATACTCAAACTCCACTCTCCACAGAAACCTCCTCTCACTCTCCAGGGGTAACGTAGGCCAACCGAGTAATGTAATCTCTCTCTTTAGTCTGCTCCGAAGCCTCTACCCAGTTGGCCATGGCCGCAACATCTCAGCAGGGATGTGTCTGGGAGGCAGCATGGAAAGGTGTTGGAGCACAAGTCAGTCGGCTCCTCCTGGTGAGTGGAAGCAAGAGCTCTGCGCCAGTCTGGATGACCTCGTGTTGAGGACACGTACTGTGTCCTGGCAACAAACCATGTATAAATCAATTCTAAAGGAGTATTTTCTTTTTACAGATATAAGGTTTGGTGATCTGTTTTGGATGACTCTCATGATTCCTTAAAATTAGCAGACCATTTGGGCCATATATTGTATCTGCATGGAGTAACTAAGATAAGATGGGCAGCAAGAAGTGACCCTCACACCAGTGAAAACAGTGGCTTCTGCATCAAAAAGCAGAGCAGCAATATGCTCCTTCATTCATCCCCATTTCACTCTTTATCAATACCAATACTAAAGACGCTCAAAGCAGCTTTGGTTATCGTCGATCTGTCAGCTCCCTATGTCTACGCCTGTGCGACAACAGATTAACATTTATTTTTCAATTGAAAAGAATGAGACAACGCGTGTTTTTAAATAAATAAAAGCAAGATGGCTTTCTTTTATTTCTCTTCTCATTCCCTGACATACTTTCCTTTTTAATTTAACTTCATGGGGACTTTTCTGTTCCATTTCCTTTCTCCTTCCCAACGTGTGTGTTTGTCTGTGTGCGTGTGTGTGTGTGTGTGTGTTTGAAAAACTGAACATCTCCAGTGAAATTGGTTTTCTGTGGAGAAACTGATGGATCACTCTGCGCTGCTGACGGGAGTAGTGGATTGTTTATGCCATACGGACAAATACATGTATACACACACGTACGCAGACACACACTTCCCACACATATATACACGGGTGAGAGGACAAGGGGAGTGTTTATGCTGAAGCAGAATGAATTTTTATGAGCTGTAGATTGCTGTTTATGGGAAACTACACTTTTAAGATGCAAGAGATGCCGTCTCTATTGTAGCTTCCCTGCAATGAATTACGGTTTTAGAGGCGAAAGCTCCCGCGGAAACTCCTCATTCCCATTATTTCTTCGGCACACACCGATTGCTATTGGCAAAAATGTTATTACTTTTAACATAAAAAGAGATTTAATGTATTGTCTAAGCCATAAGGAACTCAGTATACTTTTGATAAACACATGGCCACTGCTGATTGTGGATCATATATTTGTTTTTAATCAATCCTGCCACAGAGAAACTACCTCTACCTTTTGTCATGGGCTATTCATTCACTTTACTCCCTCATGCTATCATCTCATGGCTTGAATGTATATTGTCAGAAAAATAAGCCTAAGCAATTTTGTCGAACTGCAACAGACATTTTTCAGAGGAATATGTCAGATCAGATTTGTTTTGGTAAAATGCAAGTGACGAGGGAGTCTTGACAACATGACTAAAAAGACGGGTGTCACTTGCAAACATGAAAGTTTAAGGGCTTACCTTTGTTTTTAGATAAATAACACATTCATCTGAGGATGAAAGAACAACTGAGTGAAGCAGGTTTTCATGCCCGCTAAAAGTACATGTATCTATCTGTCTGTCTGTCTGTCTGTCTGTCTGTCTGTCTGTCTGTCTGTCTGTCTGTCCGTCCGTCCGTCCGTCCATCCGTCCGTCCATTTATCTATCTATCTATCTATCTATCTATCTATCTATCTATCTATCTATCTATCTATCTATCTATCTATCTATCTATCTATCTATCTATCTATCTATCTATCATCTATCTATCTATCTATCTATCTATCTATCTTATCTATCTATCTATCTATCTATCTATCTGTCTGTCTGTCTGTCTGTCTGTCTATCTGTCTATCTATCTATCTATCTATCTATCTATCTATCTATCTATCTATCTGTCTGTCTATCTGTCTATATATCTATCTATCTATCTATCTGTCCGTCCATCCATCTGTCTGTCTATCTATCTATCCAGTGCGGATGTGTTCCTTCCCTCACCAGTGAACAAGATCCCAGAATGAAGCGTATGAAATAGCTAAAGACAGAAAATGGACAATTGGCTAAATGATAGACCGAAACTACGGCTAAAAAACGGTCTTTGAAACAGCAAGTTCATCTGCTAATTGATTTACACACAACTATATTTCGTTTATAAGCAACATATCAGGAAATGTTACCGCTCCGTTCTCATTGTTTAATTAGCCGTAATGGATTTCCCTCTCAAGTGGTCAATACGCACGTTTGAGTTTCATACTCTTTAAAGAGCTTTTTCACATTTTGAATCAAAGCCAATTATTGATTTCATAGAAATGGCACATTAGTGAGTTCATTACCGTCATGTTTAACAATGTCTGCCATTAAACAGCTGTTTGACAATATGAGGCCCAAAGGAACCTCAATGGGAGACAAAACTCCAGTCTTTCATTGAATACTGTTACTGTAAACCAAAAATACGGTATGGAGAGAGATGTAAAAAAGATGTGAAAAACTGGAAATGACTAAAAAATGGCACGTACCATGGCAGGTTCAAATAAAATCCTCTAAATAAATTCCTTAAATACCTCACCTGACAATGACAGGACCAGTATTTAACATTTATGCATTCAAATATGCATATGCTTGCTTTCAACATATTCATTTGTGGAAGCAACTTCTATGTATTTCACTGATGTTACACATAAAATTCACGTTTTTGTGTTTTACTTGAGCATGGAAATTAATTCATTTCAATATATGGTTGAAATGAACCGATTCATGCAAACAAAACGTGATTTTATGATAAATATATGGAAGCATAATTCAGCAATGCACAGATGCCAAACATTTAGCATCCTGGCATTTCCATTCATGAGCCATCAGCGCATGTTGGAGGGCTGGATATTCTATTCTGGCATTAAGCTCAGTCCCTCACGTCTTTCTTTCCCTTTCTATCAAGACCATAACTCAAGAGAAGATAGAATAAATGGATTTCACCCGCACGTATGAATGAATGAATATGATTAACGAGTCTTGACTCGGACCTTCTCAAGGACAAAGCGTTACACGTGGGGTTGGTGGTTTTCGGAGCGTGGGGCTCTGTGGCGGGTGAAGCTTTAGAATCGCGGTAAATTGGTGTGTGATTCTCCAGGTGTCACACAAACAGCCCCCCACCCTGCCCCGAGCCTGTTTCCCTCACCTACACAACATTTGAATGCTTGTGACGCGGCGAGGAAATGTGTCTTGTAATTGTGTCGCTATGTCTCGTGCTGATGTCTCGCCGCCTGCTCGCCGGCGAATCGCCAAAAATTACCAAGCGTAGGGCTTCGGGGGCTACCATTAAAATGCAAAATCACCACCGCGGTGTCGTGCGGCGCTCCGCTCTCCGACTCTTTCTCCAAGGCGGCCATCTTAAGACGGAGCGACTATATGTTTGATGGTGTGTATCTGTTTGATTCTTTGTGCGAGCGCGAACGCCCGCACGCACACACCAGCGCTCCTATGTGTTTGATAGAGTGCGGAGTGGAGCTGCGGCGAGAAATGGTGAGATGGCGTGAGGATGGCGGCTGTGTGTGTGTGTGTGAGGGAGAGAGAGCTGGGGGTGATAAATCAGAGCTAGGTAAAGGCTTTTTAATGCAGCGGACCCCTCCACCAGCCTCCATCTTCTGTCAGAGCTCAGTAAAAGATGAGAGCCCCCTGGGGAACGGCACTAGCCCGCAGCGCAGCACGGTTACACCGCAGGTCACTCACACACACATATAAATGCACACGTGGGGGCCAGCGCATGGCCACTGACTAGGCCTTGTGAATGAGTGAATACATGAATAACTGAATCTACTGAATGCATGAATATATAAATACTAAGGCTCCACAGCAGCAGTCCTGTTTATTGATGAACACCCCTCCAAAACCACACGGCAAATAAATGTGTTTTTCAAATGATTTCCAAATGAATTCCTCAATGATTTATGGCCTGTGATATTGCGTTTATAAGGCTGAATTTTTTTTTTATAAGAAAACTGAATGGATATTTGCTTCATTTCTGTCGGTGCTTGGGAGGGTCAGATGGAGTCTTTGTTGATGATGTGCCTTGAGTCTTGAAGCGGCCCCAACGTTCAGGGGCCGGATATGAAAAATATGTGGAATTTGCCAACATCTGACAATACTTAGTCAGCAATATATCTCCTGTCTGATAGAAAATGTGTTCTGAATTGCAGATATACTTACTTCTCTGGCATACCTTTTTAATTTGACTTGGAGGGGAAGCATGCTGAGAGCGGAGATATGAGGCCTGAATGCTGAGAATCAAGCAGCAGTTTTGTGCGCAGACTAAAATACTGTAAGTCCATTTCTCAAGGGACAAAAGCCTGTGAGGGGATGGAATCGACTCAGGAGAGAGTCAAGAAAGTTACAATATTTCAATTAAAAACTGAAAACAATTGTATTATCGATGAAGAATATGTAAGAATCATATTTTTTTTAAAAACAACGAAATATGAGAAGTTGACAAATATGTCGATGGAGCTTTGATACCTTAGAGCACAGTGTCAAACTCAAGGCACAAATCATAAGCTTTTGCTTCCTATTGTTGACGAAAAATGCAGTTATATAAGTGAAAAAGCCAAGTCTGTACTACGACTCGCACAGACCACATACATCAGGGTTTGTGGTTCGACAGGTCTCGAAGGTTCCAAAAATCAGATGGCAGGGAAAATGAAGATCTGAAGATCTAAGCAAGGATTTATGTCTGTCCACTACGGAGACAGACCAGTCTGTGCAATGAGGTGGTGTCGGAGGAGAACCACAGAGGTGCGTCGTACAAAAAAAATATCCCCCCATCATCTAAACAAAGACGCTTATCGCACTCTGTTTTGTTCTACTTGCTCATGAACCACATAATAAAGCTATAACATTGGTCCGTAACTCAAAATTCATAACAATTGAGTCTGATCCCGTGATTCGAATTGTACACCAACAAGCTGTGTGCCATCGTGTTACTGAGTACGTATATTTTAAGACTGTTGTCTCTCAATATATATTTAAATAAATAAATAAACAACGGCTGAAGTCTGAATATCAAGACGCAAATAGGGGTCTTATCTAAGGGCCTGCTTCAGCGTATCGTCGTGTACTGTAGCAGTTGCGTTCAACTCTGTCGACTGAGAAACACTCATACCTACAAGGAAGAACTCACAAGCTTAAAAGCACCAGTTTGCTCCTTCTGTACTCAATTCCAAGAAGGTTAATGTGTGTGCTTGTGTGTGTTTATCGTGCTTTGGTGTGCATCTGTGTCTCGGCGCATCTGTTGGACTGAGCAGGTTAATGCCGGTTGACACATGCGGTTCACTAATCTCCTGGAGGGATCGAGACTTGCAGTAAAACCTTCGCACACAGGTTTCCATGGCAACCACAAAAATTATATATATTTTTTTCCCTTCCCCGGCAAACCTGAAAGATGCTGAAATGCACAAATACATTGTCATTATGCCTGTCAGCTTCATACTTGGCAGGGTTTGCTCCATCTTTTCCTGCTGCTCCCATTGTGCAGCCTGCTGGTTACACATGTCATTTAGAAATTCTTTCTCGTTCCTGCACCTCAAATTATCCTAAACATGCATGACTCTCCTGGGCTTCCTTATTGGAACATCTGTGTCCACTGGTATGTTTTTCATGGATATATTGTCTGTTTTTTTTTTGTTTATCATTCTGTTTAATGGATTTGGACAGGTTTTGTCAGTGCATAAGGACTGAAATGAAATGAAACATGGAGGGGACAAAACAGCAGATGCAAGTGAGAAAACTTCTGGAATTATTATTATTATTATTATACAGAAAAGAAAAATAATTCTGAAAAAGCTAACGGATACCAGCATCTTGACTAAGATTACCGATATAAACCGATATTTCTCCGACAATGAATTGAGGCCACGTCACGTCTCCTGTTATGGAATCAACTCTTACCTAATCTTATTGTGACGCCCCGCTAGATGAGTTCTTCTCATGAACATGTTCGTACAAAAGAACTTAACACATTCAACTCATGCTATGGAAAAGTGCATTTATTTGTAGCATTTTGTCTCAAACCACACATCACTTGACAACACTCTGACAAATATGACAAATTTGAAAACAAAAAAGAACCTGTTCAACTTTCATGGAAAAGTGATCCTTCGCATGAGGCACAAAGAACATCTGAGGAGAGTGACACATACACAAAAAACAGCCTCAGTCTTGAGCCCAGTACAGAATATGTTCAGAAATTATATGTTATGAATATCACAGCAGTAACTGTGCTTGTGCCTAAAACTGCACTCAAGTAAGTAGAGAAACTGTTTTTATGAAGAAATACTGTAGTTCCACTGAGCACTTGAGTCATTTGTCTTTACTTTGAAGTGTTTTTCTTCTCTTTTCATTTTAATATGTATTTTAATATGTATTATCCTTGTGTATGGTACGATCCAGACTATTGTGCAGAGAAGACATTCTGATCTGCCAATTTCACTGCTGCTAAAATGTCCTGAACTTTGACTAGACATATTTAGTGACACAAACACACCAGCAGGTTTCGAACTATGGTCTGGAGGGTCTGAGGTTCAAAACCAATCAGTCTTTTCTTTGTGTAGGTTTGACATGACTGTGTTTTTGAGATATTTGATGCAACACCAGTCGCATTGAGGAGTCATTTACGCCCTAGATTTGGTACAATATTAATGATCTATAAAGGAGGTGTTTTAGGGTTCTGGACTGACGAAAAAAAAAAAAATATGTATATATATATATATTTGTCATGTGCGCTATGAGCTCAGAAAACAATAGAGTGTATGAAAAAGTTTCAAATATGAAAAATTGTAAAGGAGCACAGCACAAATTAATTCATTTAAGCGTCCATCATTTTCAATTTCAATTGAACAGAAACAAAAAAAAACTAATGATGATGAAAGTTGACACGTATTTTACGATTGATGTAGTTAACCTGTAACTGTATATAAAAGTTCCATCCATCCATTGCTTACTGCAGGAGAGGGGCAGCAGCTGGAGCAAAGAAGCCCATGTGGGCACAATGTTCAGGTTTGCTTCCATGACTTGTGCCACTCATTCCTTCCACAGCCTGTGAAACCAGTCGTTCTTCACATATATAATGGGTACGAAGTGTCAATGTGAAGTGTCACCAGCGGTGGAACTCTGGAGTCTGGTGGCAGGACCTTCCTCTACCGTGACCGGAAACTAGTTTTCACGACTGCTATGTCCGCCCCAGCGAAAACGGCAGGCTAAACAGACATGCCATTTGTTCATCGATGATATAAAAGTCTATTTGGAAGGAGTAATGTTGAACAAAAACCTATTTAGCAGCAGAAACAGAACATTGAGGATCACGTCCCACATTGTTCATATCTTCTTGAAGAAAATCAAATAAGCACGTCGTGTCCCGCACGGCATTCCAGAACAAGCAGAAGTTCACATTTGCAGAAGTTATCAGAACTTTCAAAGAGCTCAGCTGGTGCCTTAAGTCACAGGAAATTCCCCGGGACATCTGGTGGGATGTGAGCAGATTATTGCTCATTTAGTCTGTTCTAGACATCAGTGGGACTAAAAAGGAGAGGGCTAAACACAAACAGGCCTGATGTCGGCGGAGCTGACCCCGAGCAGACCGTGATGCACCTGTGTGTAATTCCTCAGTATGCCCTCTGGTCGTTTGTCCAATCCCCTCGCTCCTCCCGCAGCGCAACATCCAATCAGAGTTCAGGCAAGGTGGAGAACGCTTGCTCCTCCGTGAGCCCCTCGAAGCTTTTAGGATCCCAGGAACTGTATGGATGTCTAAGAAAAGCTAATGCGGTTGATATTTGATAATGGTAGCAATTCCAAATATGTCTTCCATTTATCTTTTTAATAAAAACACACCCATCGTGGCTTAGAGCGAAACCTACCGACATCTAGTGTTGCACTGAGAGATTGCATTCAACTGAGCTGCCCATCCAGCTCAGCGCCTGCCGCCACACCCACAGCACTCACCGCGGCTCAAAGGCTTCATGGACACCGCCCTTCTTTATTTGTTATCGTAGCTGTAGGCCACTTTAAAAATATAATTCGAGCAGCTTTTTAGCTACTTCAGGCAACCTTTTCTACGCCGCCCACTTCTTAGTTGTGATGCGCGAGTTTGGACAAACAAAAGGTTCTGTCTTCAGTGAGCAAAGATCCCTTCATGGTCATAAGTTTATCTTGTTAGCAAAAAAACCAAGCAGGATTGCAAACTCAATGGTTTGGCTCTTATCAGCATATGGAGTTGTTGCAGTGCATTATGGGTTTGTGCTTGTCTGAGCGGTTTTTGCTGATCGTAAATTAGTTATAGGCATTTTAAACCATGTCACCATGAGACATGTTTCACTCGAATATTGAAATAACTACTGCATTAAAGTGAACATCTGAAATCCCAAGTTGGAAAGCTTTTATTTCCGCCTTCATCTTCCAGGGTACAAGTCGAAGTAATCAAGACGCCGTACATTATTTTTTCAGTCTTTTCTAACAATCACACATCGGACAAGGAGGGAGCGGCCAGTGAGGACCACACCTTTGTGGGACACCAAGTTGTGGGCCACTCAACTGCATTGTACCGGCTGCAAATGGCTCATGTTTCTATAGCCACCAAAAAACTTTATTCAATGCTCAGCAAAACAATGTTTACCACGATCGTTTTTTTTCTTTCTTTCTAACTTTATTCATTTATCGTCCTTGGACCTATCACTACACTGCACCTATCTGACAGAGAGAGTCGAACCCTTCAAAACATTCCTGGATCCAGATAGAAGCCCGGAACACCATTGTCACTTGGAAGTCGATTGATCTTAGTGATTTGACTGTGTTTTAAAACGTTTTCCATCATCTTTTTTTCTTTTTTGTTCAAATTTTCTACTTTGTGTTTCTACTTGTTGAATAAATGTATGTGTATGTCTTAAGAAACAAAGACATCAGAATCAGAATCAACTTTATTGCCATGGTCAGTGGGGATCCCACCAACTAGGAAAGTGCTTTGGGATAAAATAAAATAAAATAAAATAAAATAAAATAAACCCTTGTGACACATACAATCGATTGGTTATTTAACCAATAAAATCGATTGGTTATTTTAACTGGAATTATTTTATAAGCGATACACAGCAACGGAGCACTACAGCACAGTGTTAAACATTTCTTTATGACAAATGACTTTTTCTTTTTTTTGTTACTGCTCAAGACAGTAGAGCAAAACGATTGGACTCCAGACTGCACCTGATGTAATGCTGCTCCAGCTGAACTTGAACGACGTGAAAAACTTTTTTGTAGTTGAAATGTCATGTGTGTTTGCTCTGTGATCCCTCATATTCCGGAGATCCAGGGAGTAGCTTCTAAATCAGCTGCCAGTTGAACGCGGAACCACAAAAGGCCAAACTCCACATTCTCCAAAAACATTTTTTTTTCGAAGGCATGATATAGATAAAGCCTCAACTCAGTGATAAAAGCTGCAAAAATGACTTCCTTATTTTTGGTGTGATTGATTGTCCCCCTGACCCGACAGACTGTATAGGTGTTTAAGAAGTAGAAGAAGACAAAGATAATTGGACCCGGTGGTATCCAAAGCCCGGCAGGTGTTAAAAGAATTCGAGCAACTGAGGTACTTGCAGCGGCTTCAGTCTTGAACTCAAACACACCTAGGATTTTATTACCTCAGAGGAATTTTGGACCGTTAGGTCTACTGTGTCTGTTATTGAATAGATGAAATACGAGAGATACTTTTATTGACATCTAACAGGGAGCAGTGACCCGGCCAATGGTGGTGTTTTGTAGCACGCAAAACAAATAATGTTAGTTGGACTTCATTTTTAAAAGATTTTCTCAAGGCAAACTGGAGACCGAATTGAAGACTTCCGCGGTCAACAAGGAATTTGTTGAATTTCAAAAGTTAATCTTTTTTTTTTTCTTCTTTTTTTTATAACCAACTTTGCAATAAGTATTTCATAATAGTATCAGCGGGACGCTGGAAATATATCCATAGCTTCTTATATGTCTGTGTACAATATAGAATGTGTGCGATTGTAAAGCAGGTGTACATATTATTTAACTGCCTTTCTGTTTGTATGAAGCAGTTTATATTTTTCAAGGTGAACATTATTGGGGTGCGCAGTTATGTTTCCACATTATTTTTAAATATTATTTTTAGCAGTCATTGTACTGTATATAAATACAATGACTGCTAAAAATAATACTTGAACAGTGAAATAGACATCTGTTTTAACTTAACATTTCAATATGATTATCACAAGATATGAGGGGAAACAGAAACAAGCAGAGGTCAGGAAAGAAATTCAAAAACTTAAAAATGAGTTCAAACTAGAATTAAAATCGTGTGATGATGAACAAAAGTGAAACATCATTTTGAGGTTTTGCTTCATGAGGGCTGCATAAGTGCAGGAAAAGGGCTGCATGTGTCCCTTTTGAACAGGTTGCATTCACACTATTGAATACTTCAAGTTGATTTTAAATGTTATTATTAAGCAAGTGCATTAGTGTTTTAAATACATCGTGTTGTAGTTGAGAATGAGAGTAAACAGAGTAACAGAGTAACAGAGTAAACTGGCTTCATTCTCACCAAAGCAGTAAAGAGACTTGTCAGAGAGGCTTGATATCCTTTTAGCATTTGAAATATCATAGAACGGCTTGTGGCAGTACCTTTTACGGGACTTGCTCGCACCACGTGTTATTTAAGAACAAAATTTCATTGAGATGTGTTGATCTGTTTTTGCAAAGAGGTAGACAGATACGCGCTGACGTTCACATGACCCACTTGTTGGAGTTAGAAAAGGCTTGGTTTGTTGCTTTTTTTAGTTCTTAAAACAATGTTGCAATTTTTCACAACACGTACAAATCACTGCAAAGTTATTGCAAGTCATTTAAAATAATATCCTTGTGATGTTACTTTACATCACAGCAAATTAGTTGTGTTTAAATATGACCTTGACCTTGTTTCCAGAGCTCAACATTCAGGAGAGGAGTGGAACTATGAAGTTGTACAAGTTAGAAGACTTGATCTTGCACAGTGAGTTGGTTTAGTTGAGGTTATAGTTAGAGGCCATTTGTGATATTGTCCTTACACAAAATCAAGACAACAAACCCAGTAAAGGACGAACGGTGCAGTCTCGACAAGTCAGTTACGCCTGATACCCAATCATTCATTCATCCGCCTCTGTTTCATGTGAGAGGCATCAAGGAAATGAAAAGACAGCTACACAAGGGTTAAAAACAGGTTGGCTTTAAACCCCCAACAATCCTCTCCCTTGTTACACGTGAATACGACTATAACACACTCAGCCAGCTGACATCAGCTCACAGCTATTGCGAGGCAAACGTAGTGACAAACCTGTATTTCTCAACTTTACTTTCAAAACACTGCTCAGTTAGAAACACGAACGGACTGAATTTTTACCAGGCTGTTTTAAACCAAAGTCCTTGTTGCAGCTCTGGAAGAATAGGAAGAAGCACAGCGAAAGCTTAAATGATAACATTTTGTCTTCAGAAAAAAAAGTGCATTGTACAATTACTATTATGGTCCGCAAGCCGAGGGCTCTCTTCCAATTAGAGAATACCACAAATGGGCCGTTGAGCAGACAGAAACACAAACAGATCTCCGAAAGGTACAGTTAAGTACGTGGAATTATACACCCCTGTGAAGACGCTCTTACTTTTAAAAACTATTTAATCAGGAAAATCAATGTCTGACATCAAAGCGATGGAGATAAGGGGACGGATGGATAAAGAGGCTCATCAAAGAAGGGGATCTAGTTAGGGATTCAACGCCCTAATTCCCTTTCTCTTAAAGCCTTCGTCAGAGGGGGCACAGGGCCAATTTGCTCCCTAAATGGCTGCGTGTGAATGTGCAGATTGCTTTGCATAGCCGCTGGGAACGCAGGCTTCTTCCACTTCTCCTTCTCCACACGGAGCCTCTGAATTAGACAAGATCCGAAGACAGATAGGCTTAACGCAGCCCCGGCTACCTTCCTTAAATCCACAGCCTTGTTCCAACCTCCAGTTCATTCAATCCCGGGCCTAACTCAATTAATAGACATTAATATACTGTTTCTTCTTTATCTTCCCCGCAGTCGGCGCGGCTCGGGGACTTCAATTAGAGATGCAGCGGAACATCTGCAGAAAAGGACGGGCTTGTAAGTCCGTCGGAATGTTAAGACAATGACACGTCCCGGTGGCATTAGGGTTGATCATATATGCATCCTTAATCCCAAACATCTCCTTAATCTCCCTTCCCGGGACTTGCTGTACACTAATGGAACTGGCTGCATGAAATATTGACAAGTCTCTTTCCCGTCTCCGACTTTATATGCAATGCCATATGATTCATTAGTCAAAACGTCCTTGGTGTGAGAGGAGACCTCAGAGTGTCCGTGAGGTTTTTGCATAACGTGAAACCGACGGTGGTTGGTATTTTGAAGACCACCTAAAGGTGTCGGTAATCCACCGGCCAGCCGCTGCAACGTTAATGAATTAATTCATTCATCCATGCGTTGGAGCCAAGGACGTTTGAGATGAGGCGACTCGGTGGATCCATATCGAAGTCATATTTTTTTGTCAACGTGGAGGGTCCAGAGGTCGATCCCTGTTGACGCGGACACGATTGTCACTTAAACTTAAAGTCTTAAAAGGGCGTCAGGATGCATTTTTAACATCCTCAGAAGCCTCACAAGGACGAACTGTGACGCTTGCACCCTCTTTGCTCCAAAAAAAAAAAAAAAAAAATTAAAAAAAAAATAATTTAATCATCAATGGGTTTCTTTGAGACGGTGGATCCGAGTCGTGCGCTCTGCGCTGGGCCTTCCATCACGCCGGCGGTTCCGATTGATGGGCTTGGCGATCGGCAATTAAGCCATAGTGATCAGGGTGGGGGGGGGGGAAGCCGCCCTCCTCCTCCCTCCCTCCTGCCTCTGCACAGCGCTCCGTCTTCTCTTGTCAGCCTGGAAAGGCGTCACTCAGCTGGGGTGCGTTTGGCCCGGGGCTGGGCTCACTGGTGGAGGTTAACTCCAGCATAAATAAGCATCTTTGGACTCATTACAGGGATTAGAGAGTAATTCGCCTGCGAGGAAGGAGACGACTGCCAGGGTTTTGGTATAGTTTACTACAGTCTTATGGGAGCATGGGCCCTAGAGATTACAGAGAGAGCGAGCGAGAGAGAGAGAGAGAGAGGGATGGAAAGGCAGCAAAAGAGAAAAAGGCCAAGGGAGATGGGAGGCTGGCTGTCAAGTGTGTGTGAGTCAATCCAAGCCCCCGGCTGCCCCCTTGATCTCCAGCATGTTGGGGTGCTGTGAAAATGGATAATGGGAGCTCGACCAGGCCCAATGAGAGAGAAGTGTGCAGATTGTTATAAGTTTCCCTCATCTCTCCCTCTCTCTCTCTCCCCTCCACTTAACTAAATAAACACCCAAGAGGAAGCGCTCAATCAATTTTAATGATGTTGAAATACAATTTACGTACAAAATACACAACAAATGCTAATTTGGCAATGATGAGCGGCGTCAGAAGTTGGCCCCATTATTTATTCAGCTTACTTTCTGCATTTTTCAACAGAACAAATATTCCCATTTCAACAAACACACACATGCGCACGGGCCGACTGAAAGCCAATTTGCAGCATAAATCAACATGTTGGCTCATCAAATATATGCTCTGCCTGCTTCTCAGTAGTCTGTCCAGCGCACCAAAGACAAATAGTTCTGTCCAAAGTCCAGCCGGAGAAACGGACAGGGCAGTGCCGTGTCAATATATGCAGACATACATTAAACAGAGCATGGCCCACGTGTGTTCAGAAAAGACACACGGGACGAAAGCCGACGGCTTTTAATAAGGCGCTGCAAGTAAATAATGCAGTCTGCTGCAATTACAAGACAAAATAAATGAAGGTTTTCCAGCGCATTTTCTCTGCTACGTCCGTTTCCTTTCATTCGTTTCTTCTCCCAACACATCCCACTTTTTTTTTTTTTTTTTCATCCTGCAGGACTAAATCAATGCCTGCCAACCCTTTCCACCCTCATGCTGACCGGCTCTAGCCATCCAGCCTCTGCGTTGCATTTAGGGCAGGTGATGTAAGTATTAGCAATACTGTGACTTTTGATACAGTAGTAGCAGAAAACATGCCGACAGCCAATCGTATGAGGCATAGTTGGCCACTCTCCACAAAATGCACACTCTTTCCAAGTTCCATCCCGAGCCTCACTCGCACTGCAAGTCTCCTTCCCAAACAAAACTGACTGCACCGTAGCCTTCAGTTTCCTTGAGTTTATTATTGGCAACAGGAAGATGAGGAATTCTGCAAATCCGTGCCACAAAAGCTCCCGGTTCATGTACTGGTAGGTTATGTCTCGAGTGACGTTGGGCTTGCTAAAGACGGCTCGACAGCCCACCACGCGCTCCGCCAGAACAGGATGCTGGCCTTTCCTTAAGAAGATGAGGAAGTTGGTGAGGCTCGCAAGCTGGGCTAAAGCAGAAATGACTGTCAGGCTAATGCGGAGAAAACCATGACCTCCAGACACTGGACTTCCTGAAGTCAGTCCAAAGCTGCGAAGGATACTGTGGGAACGTTCCTGGAGCCAGCGGGGACCCGCAGTGTGCAAAGCTAGAGCCAGCTTCTGCCTGGAGGATAGAGGCTTGTAGCCGGCAGATGAAGAGCGGGAGTCATGGTAACACAGGCTGAGAATGGATTGGCCCACTGTGGTGCTGCTGGAACACAGTGTAAACCTCCACACCAGAAGCTGGAGCAGGGCCTTTAGTTCTGGCTCCAGAGGGGTCAAGAGGCCAGGGCGGCAGTTCTGGAAGCACTGGGAGAACTGGGTCCATACCAGTTGTTCAAGGGCCGTGTCGAGTTCAAGGGAATCCAGCTGACTGATGCGCAAGACGGGAACCTGAGGGTCAACACTCGCAGTCTCACTGGCACGTTCAGCATTCCTTTGTTGTTTATTGGCACTTTCCCCACCTACAGAAAGAAGGATAAGACGGAAAAATGACACCATTTAAGTGCGTGGATAGTCAAAGTCAACAGAAATTCTAGACTTCAATGGCGCAGCTATGAAAGGTCTGTGTTATTAATGCAACAAGAGGGGTGTGTGGTTAACGTACTCATGAATATTATAGGAATTTTGAACATTTAAAATATGTGTTACACTTCACATTGCATTTATATTTATGTGTGTATATAATAAGATATATAAGAAATTTGTATTTTTTTAATTATTAAACAATATTGATTTAAAAAAAAAATATTTCTCATCTGTTTGCGATGCACAGGTTTCTACAGTTTAGTTTTTTTTTTTAATTTTTTTAAATTTCCATGACTGTGATAATGGGAAAAAAAAATCAGATACACTGCTGAACCAATTATAAATAATCCACTCATTCCACAAGACCATGGGTGTAATGCCAGTGATGGAAATGACTCCCTCAACGACGCATAATCAGCGACACAATTACAGCAGCATAAAAGGTTAAGTAGAAAATTTTCAATTAACAAAACAGAACTGTTATCACAATTAGGAGCTGCAATCATTAAATCATACAAGAAACATGCAGGAAACACGCTGATATTATCACAGTCGGATGATGCACTCACAATATTGCATTGACTTTGGTTTATTCTGAGCACAGGATTCAGTGAGCAGAGCTGCGATGGTTTCGTGAAATTCACAACCGTGGCTCCTTTGCTCTCGATCTTAATGTTAAACATCATGATTGTCATGTTGATATGTGAAAACATTTGGACATTTATTTGCCTAATCCGAAGACACAACTTAATGCTGTGGAGATCAAGGCCCTGCAGGTGACGCCCGTCTAGCTTGGAGGTTTCTATTCCTTTTTTATATATAGAACTTGAAAATCATTTTTCACATGTAAAACCCATCATTAATGCAACTTTTGAGCTGGGCCATGAAGACGAGCAGGGGGTCTTAGACTCAACTATCTAGTGCATAAACACACAAACAAACACACACAAAAGTACACAAACAGGGCCCCAAGGTTCATGGTGCCTGTCCCCTCTGGAGATAGGGCTGTGTGTACAAATCACATCAGCTGGGATTAGGCTAACGGCACAGTCTCTACTATACCGTAAACATTCGCCAAATGTGGAACCATTTCTTCCCCCCTTTTGAGTTGACTCCATATGGGATCGCAGCGTTGTGCCGTTCTGGCTATTTTGCGCTGCAAATGCAATGAACTGCTCTCAGTTCCCCAGTTTTATCGGCGCTTTCCTCAAATGAAATGCTTAGAAAGTGAGGGACTACCTAACACAAGAGGGAGAGGGCCAGAAAGAGAGCGAGAGACTGAGAGGCCTTTTTTGACATTGGCTTTTGTGTCTCACTGAACAGGATTTGTCATGAGGCTTTAAGAGAGATTTCAACTGGGGGAAATATGGCAGTTTTGACAGAAAGAGAAGAGAGACGATGGTCACTTCAGACGTCTCTCAGAGAGAGAGGTAAAAATATTTTTTTAAGATGCAGCGGCAACGCTGGAGTTTATTGTGGTGGATGTGCGTTTTCGCCATGTTTCAATAGAGCGGGGATGCAACAAAGTTTGGAATTAGCAAATGAATAGAGCGAATTGACGCACTGGTAAGCAGGTGTGACAAATTTACCGCATTTGAAATGCGGCCATGTTTAGAATCGTCGCTTCTGACGGAGACAAGTTTGGATTAAAAAAAAAAAAAAAAAAAGGTTTAGTGAACCAATGAACAAGTTCATTTGTTTTGCATAATCGGAAAGTTTTTCTCGACAGGAGGAAAACTAGCGGCATGTGTGTCAAATATTCATGGATGACAGCGCTAATACAATGTTTAGCTAATCTATCCGTCCATAGAGACACACACACTAGCGCGCACACACACATACAGGTGGTGAAAATCTGTCACAGCAGCGGCAGCACTCTTGGGAGTGCAAACCCGGCAGAGTCCAATATTCCTTTCAAAGCCTTTTATCGAGCAGTTTACAAGTTATGAATGAATATGTTTTATTTGGGGAAACACTGTATTGACAGCCACCTATCAATAGTAATGTGACTATTGTCAAGGGTCTGTCAATATTAATGTAATTATGATGTAGAGGGATCAGAGGGATACCGGAGTCGGGGGCCAAGTTACATCTCCTGCCCACTGCCATATCAATAGCTGGGATTACTATTGACAGCTTCCCTTCAGACCTGCAGCACTTGCCAAATATATAACAAGCAGACACTTCAGTCAATGCCGAGCTGCCTATAAAAATTAAGCATTTGAATTTACAGGGCTTTTACTGTGGAGAGCCGAAAATCCATGCGTCTTATGTAATAGTCAGAAGTCACACACCATATCGGAAGACTGATGGGGTGAAGATTTAAACAGGCTCACAAGTAAGCACATGCAACGGCAGGAAAAAAACTCAATACAAACACATGCTTGGGATCAAATATTAACGTCCAACAAGCACGGGGAAAAATAGGACAGCATTTTGCACCTTCTGCTGTATTCTCATAGAGTTCCAATTTATTCACCTTTTCTGACTTCATGTGATAAAGATGTGTTATGACAAGAAAAATAAATCAATTTGAATGTGACAACACAGGAACAAGTGTGTCTGGGACCCCTTTTTTTTAAGAAACGGAAATACATATTTCAACTTCCATCTTTGTCTTGATTCATAGGTCCACATCACAATGCACTTCCTCTAGTCGCATTCCAATGTGAAAAACAGGGGCAGAGTTAAATCTCAAGATGAATAAATAAATAACTGACATTCCATGAAAGCAGTACTGCAGTGTCATGACAGTGTTTTTAAGACACAAGGTCCCCTCAGTGTTGCCATACTGCAAACAAAGTTTAACCAATGAGTCCAACATTCAACTGCGTAGAGGAAAAACTATTAAAATAGGGACATATTTTACGAACTTGTGGTTGCAAAAAACGTACAAAAAAGTACAAAATTATTTTATTTCAAACATTTTTATAATCCACGACTGACAACTCGAAGGGCACAGAAATGAAAGAAATCCCAATATTACATCAATAAAAAGTAGGAATAGAAACTGAAAGCTCTCAAGCTCGCAAAAAGGTTTGTGATGGGCTAACAGTAGGTGGCAAAGTCAAAAAACTCCAAAATCAACATGGCGACATGGAAGGAGGATTGATAATGTACCTCTTGCACAAAAGGTGGTCACAGCCTGTGATGCTGTAAAATATATCACAACTGGAGAAGGGGGAATTCCCACCATTGCTAAGTCTTCTTCGTGTCCCACTTTTTTTTC
This sequence comes from Synchiropus splendidus, assembly GCF_027744825.2. Classification (NCBI taxonomy): domain Eukaryota; kingdom Metazoa; phylum Chordata; class Actinopteri; order Syngnathiformes; family Callionymidae; genus Synchiropus; species Synchiropus splendidus. Next base: position 21,567,266 of record NC_071336.1, read on the forward strand.
ATAAATAAACTCTGAAGAAGATAAGTAAAGTGTAAATGAAAGTATCGCTATAAAAACAGCTGGAAAAAAACGGCAAGACAGAAGCGTATCTCTTTATCTAGTGTGTAAGTATATTAAAAAATAAATAAAAAATGGATGCCACCATCTATGGGTCCATCAGAGGTGGTCAGTCGTGAATATCTGCAACCACTACAATCACCTTCTCTTCCATTTAACTTCTTTGTCTTGCTGATGAATTTCCACTCTGCATGCGTCACTGCAAATATGAGCTCATTCGTGTTTGGTTTAGAGCCTCTGTTTTTGAGCCACTGTGTTCGCAAACAAACATACAAACTGATCACATAATCTCTGACATTAAAGGTGGCAGTGGAGTTTTTGTAATTGGTTTGTTTGCAGTGGGAAACTGAAAACACATTAAAATGTAAATAAGATAAATAAGGAGAAAGACAAGGGACAATTTCCATCAAGCTAGAATACGTGATAAATAAGATATTAACTTCTCACCCTGGGCAAGAAATGATTTCAGAACTGCATCACTAACTGACTTCCCGGTGCAGCCACCTCTGCAAGGATGGTTGGATAGTCAGTCGGTTCTCCCACCAACAGAGTGAATGGAGTATTTGAATTCGACTCACTCATTGCTCAAGATGACTTTCAGCTGCAAGAGCGTAACTTGTCTCCTGTCACTTTAGTGCGTACTTTAATTTATGGCCCACAATTAGCGCTTTGCCACTTCATAATCTTGGCTTGAACAAATATGATTCACTTCAGTCAGGCTGATGAAGAAACACCTTCAACTACAGCATCAGACTGAACAAGATCTACAGCAGTTGCTAAAGAGTCTAAAGACTCAGCTACAGCCTCACAGCTCTTTCATCTCAAGAACTACCTGGTGGCAAAACAAACTCATGCAACTGGCCAAAACTCAGTCCAAGTAGCAGGCAAAAGCAAAAGATAATTTACTGAACCTATAAGAAGAAATAAGAACCAGAACAGAACGCTACACCAGATCTGATCTAGTCTCATCTAACTTCCGCTTACTAGAAAATAACCGGTCAAATGGCAATATTTATGCACAGGGACATAGAAAAGCATCATGATTTGCAATGAATTTCATTTTTTCCTCACTATACATATTTAAAGCTGTGATACCTGTTGGCCATTATGACAGCTTTTAAAAACATAAACACATTTCCTTGCATCTGGGAAATCTGTAACTTATCTACTTTGGTTAAACAACAACTACAATCTAACTATAGCAACTGTTAGAGCAGTATTTTAATAAGCACTGTATTATGATCGATATCAGGGTAGACCATTGATTTTTTCGGTGGCCATATTCTGAAGTGGGACTTATGTGAGGGACAGTCAAAACAAAAGATGGAGGAAAAGACTAAGTGGGGAGAAAGAAAAATACATAGTAAATGTTGGAAAAAACAATAATATAGTACAGTGGTACCTCAGTTTTTGAACGTCCTGGACTTTGAACAAAAATTTCGAGATTTTTTTGCTTTGGATTGCGAACGAAAATCCAGAAGTTGAACGCCCTCGAAAACAGCTGGAAAAACATAACATGCGTGGACCGATCAGCTGACCCACGACGCGCTTTTTTATTGTGTATAACGCAGCCTCTGTATGCAGATGTGTCCCTGTTTTTTCTTCTGTAAAACCTTTCCTGTCTTTCCTGGTTTGATGTCCTGTTGTCGGCTGGAGCTGGGACAGGGATGAGGCGAGTCTGGGACAGAGCGTTACTTGGTTTATGACTTTGTCACAGCCAAACTGCACAGAAGCGCACATTCAGAGCTGGACACGCACCGGGCACCTCTTCACTTCTGGAGAGACGTCACTCACTCGGCAACCCCTCCCACATGCAGCGGCCACACACATAGAGGAACAGCGCACCTGCAGCAGACACTCGACATTCACTCCTACAAAAGTCTATTTTAAGGCTTGGAACGCATCATTTCTTTTTCCATTCATTGTAATGGGAAAAATCGATTCAGATTTCGAACAAATCGCTTCTCGAACAGCCGTCTGGAACGGACTGTGGTCGAGGACCGAGGTACCACTGTACTTCATCTAATTTAGATTTTAGGTTATGATCATCAATAGAAATGCATGAATATGTGAAGCTTATCTATCTAGTTCTTTTTTTTCTCCAGCTTCAGAACACATTTTCATGAAAAGGTCCAATCATAAAAAGAAAAAAAACATTACACAAAAAAACAAAAATAAAATTAAATTAAAGAAAAAACATTTCATGTTGGTATTTCCTTTAAGTAGAGGGACGGGAAAAGCGCAGTCAAAAATTTGTTCTATATTGTGTAAAAAATACAGCTCTACAATTAGAGATGCAGGCTACCACAGCCCGCAACTCTAATCTAAAAGGAGCGAAAACTAGAAGGTGGTAGCAGGTATTAGACTGCTGTAGATGTGCAGCAGCGTTAACTCTCTGGTACAGTAGTGATGGGTGGGGGGACCTGGGGAACGCCAGGCAGAAAAATGAGGGGACGGGAAACAACAGATAAGCACAAGTCTGTCCCAAGGAGCTGACCTTGAGACTGACAGTCACAATAAAGGAGGAGGGAACAATCCTAAAGCAAACACGGCTCTGGTAGACTGAGGTCCGGGCAGCCAGGGAATAGACGCAGACAGAGGACGGCTGCACTTTCTTCTTGACCTTGGCTTTGGTATCGTCAGGGGGGATGAGGGTATTCAGGGACTAAACATGGAGGAATGGTGGGAAGGTGGCCTTATTCGAGGGATTTGCATGGATTGCCTCCCCCCCGCCCACGACTCACTTCTTCACTGCCGCTCAGACGGCTATCATTTCATGCTAACTCTGTGGCCAAAAGTCTTGATTTAGCTGCTGGCGTAGTTTTGCGCTCAAATTCCCGAGCACTTAGCTACGGATGTTAATGTAATGCATTTGCTGAAATAATGCATTTACGCTCACTTGACTTCCCGTGATGATTGTAGTGAGAAATAAGCTACACATTGGCAAAGCACGCTGGATTACAACTTAACATTTTCCTCCTCCTGCTCATGTAAATTAATTTGCGTAAAAGCTATGGTGAATAAAGCCCATTCCTCCCAGCGCCCGGCCTCTCTTTCTCTTCCTCCACCACAGCCCCCACTTTATTGGCCGTCTTTCGCCAAGAAGGAGCGCGCGGTTATTAGCCAAGGTCTGCTAATGTCCTCACTATGAAAACGGATGAGAATGTCAGATTTAGAACTTTTAAGAGAATGATGTCATGCAGCAGACCACAGGCATTACAGGGACGCTGAGATTACCCAGGCGGTAACCAGACTAATTGTTATGAGTCGGTTTCATGAAAAATGAATGTGTGCAAATGCACAGCGAGGTCTTTAGGCTGTGTGTATGTGTGTGTCACACACTAATGCTTTATCAAGCCTCTCCTCTCTCCCTAATCACCCAGGACTCCTCCAAGCTATGGGGGCGAGGGCCAAGTCAATTCCAGAGCACGGGAGAAGGAGAGAACTTCACATTTGTTAGGAAAGCACTTCTGGCACACAAGAAATGTGCTCCACTTAATCTAGTTTGCTCAGAAGGTAAATTATTAAAGAGAATTAATTGATTTCACGAGTATGACGGTTGAGTATGCTGCGGCTGTGTCAGTAAAAAGTACATGGCTTTGCAGGAAAAAAACAGAAAAACTCATCAAAGATTTAGGGAACAAAGAGGCACAATGAGAGAAGGGACAGAAGTGGAAGTGGATGAACTAATAAATGAAAGGGAAGTGAAATTGAAAGTGCCCAGACGTGTGCAATTTAATGTGCATTGCTTTAATCAGAAACATTAAGTCTTTATAAAATTACAATTTTCAACATTTATGAGTTTATGAAAGAAGAAAATGTGAAGCCTTTCTCGTTCTGCTTTTTAAAATATGCTAAATGAAATTGCCACAAGATTTCAATAAAATATTAACAAGCATTTGGTTCAATATTTTTTCTAGATTTGATTATTGCCAACAGTTCTTCTCACAAGAGAAACAGACTGAGTTGGGTTTGAAATGACGGCAACCTTGGTGATGATAGTTTTTGAGCCACTAAAGCAAATAAATGTATGAAACGTGTATGCTCCCCATTCAGCATGGAAATGCCATCACAGAGTAAAATCAATGGACTATCTATGGACAGTCTGACGAAACTAGATGGAGCTGATCCAAATGAATTCTATTCTGTTCTATTCTTCATACTACTTTATTGTGCGTGTCAATTCTCTCAATATGAGAATGTCTCCCTTCACAGTACGACCTAAAGGCTTAGTTGTTGCATGTTTTCAATTCTTCCCAGAAATTCAGCTGAAGAACACATGACACAATGACACTACAAGCATTGACTTACAGAAGTGACCAAGAGGGCCTGGCATAGTTCTGTCAAATTACCTACACTGACACCCACTGCATTAGAATACATCGAAACATTAATTTCTATATGAAGCAGCAATCACATGGACAAACCACTTGTAAGAAGCAGTCGAAGCAAAGTGTAAATATTACTCTCAGACTGGCAAATGACTCAGTGATGTTCGAAGTTATACTCAGCAATATGCAGTCATGCAGCACATTACAAACAGGGAAACATATGTTTGCTTGAACTTGTAGGAGAGGTTTGCATTACAACTTGAGCTTCACAAGAATAGGCAATATTTCGACCAGAGTTCTGTTTAGTAGTCCAGCCTCCCTCAAAGCTGTTCTTCTGTTGTTCTCTGCCCTAAATCTTTTTTGGCGATTATTTCACACAAACACAAAGCAAGTGGCACAAAACCTCCTGTATGTTTTTCTATGACCACAGCCATGAAAGCAGTTTCAGGAAGTTGAAACCATTTGTCAATGTTTTGCTGATTGACATTTGCATTACAAGCACCAAGAGCATAATTTTCTTTACACTAAATAATCCACTGACCTCTGATCCAGTCATTTAGACATGCACCTCTACTCTATTTAATTTGTTTATTGGGAAAATGTTAGACGACCGTCTGACGGCACCATGACATCATTGCTTATTTTTACTTACTTAACTAGTAAATCACCTGTTTAAGTTACACGCAGTCACATCTCTTAACGGGGGGAAACGTCGTAAAAAGCTCACAATGTTAGCGACGATTGGAAGAGGAGTTATCACCTGATTTGCCAAAAATCAGTAGCAGGAGAGAATTGACCATCTGAACGAATTATTCAGTGGAATAACCATCATGTGCGGAGCAATATAGTGGCACACACGGGGATAGACATATGTACAGATTTATTTTTTAAAGGAAGATATCATGTTTTCAGGGACACATCGCTTTATAAAGAACAATATAGAGATCGAACACGCCAGAATAAGCACGTTCAGAAGTCATTTCAACCGGCGACTGTAACTAGAATAATGTCTTAAATATTGCGATGAGTCAACTTACTCATTTTCTCCGGTTATTGAGAGGATTTCTCAGGACATCAGACAGTCTAACATATGGACTCGTTTGCAGGAGGTAAACAACATACGCTTCCGGGTTGGAAACCATAGCCCCGCCTATTTAGTTATCCCAACCAATGGTGTATAAAAACGTCATCGCGCACGCCACAAATGTGCAGGGGACCAATCACGTCAAGTAGCGCGTCAGCGATCACATGTCATATGTCGTTTTGTAAAACTCCTTATTGTTATGAATAAACCCACAAACAATTTTTCTTTTTCTTTTTTTTTTTTTTTTTTTATTACAAATGAACACAATGATTTAGAGCAGCAAATGTTTGAGTGTGCGATTGTTTGGCAGCGTTTCAACAACGCCATACTTGTGGAGCGCATTCTCTTATTTTCCCCCGCCTAAAATATTGTTGCGGTCTGCCAAGATTGCACGTTTTTTTTTTTAATCTACTTTAGCGTCTAATAAATTAATCACTTGTTAATTTACGATAAATACTTGGTAATTATGATGTTGTTTAGAACAAACAGTTTATTTGTTCCAAAATTCATTATTATTACAGCATATAATACGCGCTTTTCATATGTTCTAAGTTATGTGTTTATTAAGAGAGACGGTATATGTTGGAGGAAGAGGAAGACTACTGTTGAATTTCATGTCTATAATACAGAAGGACATGACGACGACAGGTGTGAGAAAGGGGGGTGTTCATGATCAGTAAAGGTGGAGGAGGCTGACGTGCTGTGGAACCCCCAATGGGAAATGCAGACAGACAAGAGTCCATGAAAAATAAAAACAAAGACCATCATGTGCCTCAATTTTCAAGCTTTATCTTCGATATGTCACAAATACAAAAAATTGAAATTGAGTTTGGGTTTACAGCTAACAATATTCTGTGACCTGAAATGCAAAATAATGAAAGACAAATGAAATGAACAGGTATCTATTCTCCAAAGAGGATTCAGTTGGACAACCATCACTGCTTTAGTACTTCTACAAAGTAGTTAGAAAAACTGTACTCTAATGTCTTAAAGTGAAGGTCACCCATATATTATCTTTCCAAGGTCACCACCTGTGGATTTTTCAAGACCAGAATGTTCAAAACAATCTTTTTTTTCTGAAAGAAAAGAGTCATGCCATCAACAGGGTTTCAAGGTCTTATGTTACATCCTTTGTCTTTAGGTTACATCCATCCAGCGGAAAGCAAAGAACATCCTGTCCACTCTGACACAGCCATCAGAGTCTGACCTCTGTTTGGTCAGACAAATGACAGGAGGAAGCGCAGGGGTGCTTTCATAAAGCCACAGCACTTGTAACAGGTGGCAAATTGCATTAGGTGTCCATCTGAGCGGCCGAGATCAGGGACAGTGGTCCACACTCATATTTAAAAAACGAGAGTTTTCTAATCATCAGGATTGTCATGTGACATCATTTAGCCGGAAAATTTCGCCCGTAAGAGCCGAGTTGCGCATCAGAGGAAGTGTAACAAGGTTTTAGAGATGGGCTTCGGTCAGCTGTGCTCATTCTAGGTCCTGCGTAACAAGGTTAGATGTTTGGGAGACAGAAGCTGCCTAGTCCTAAAGGTTGATGGGGACAATAAATCACAAAGCTCGTCCACTGGAAACAGGGCAGCCATTCGTCCCACAATTCTTCCATTGTAACTATGACATGTCCAATTAGTGTGGCAAAATTCAAGTTCAAGATATTTTCAGATTTGATTAATCCATTCACATATGACGTAACCATTGTGTTCTTCAAAGGTACAGCTAAACAAGTTTGTCTTCCAGTACAAGATAAACAACAAGTTAGAGTAACTTGCGTTAGGCAGACTATTTACTTTACTTTAATCTGACTTCTTAAAAAATAAAAAAGCTGTAGACACTGTCGAAGTCTTTATTTATTTACCGACATGTGTGGGATGAAGATCAGTGCTGAGGATTGGCTCAGGAACAGCAGAATAACCCAGGTGTAGAATTCACCAGTAAAAGTTTAAATACAACAGAGAAAAAATAGACATAGTTGGATGTCCAATAATGTACTTACAGCATCGGTGGTACTCACACCGACTGCTCTGTTAAACCGTGGTGGAAAATAAGAAGTACACTCTCTGTACCAAAAGAATTCAAATCCACCACCCAATGCAGAAGTTTTCCCTCCACAGAATGGACCATTTTCCTAGCACATACTGTAAAACCCATGAACCAATACCCTTATCTGATACCTTTGAGCTACGTCAGCGCACACATCCCAAGCAATATTTAAAGTTCTATTACTTATGAACTCCAGCGAAAGTCACGGGAGCAAGCAGAGAACTTTACCACCTTTGTGTCCTACGACGACCAGAACTATAGTCCTTACTAGGCAGAGAAAACGGTGATGCACAGATCTCTCTGTTTCACTGGAAAGTGGCTGCCAGTGATGAGCTCCATTGTATCCCCTCCCGTTATAACCACATGCACCTTTGGTTAAGAAACGGAAAGCTACACATGGAAGAATGAAAGGAAGTATAAAGTATAAAACACAATAAAGGCGGATCCTAAATAGTTTCCTACTAATGTACAAAACAACCATGCTTTGTTTCCATTCTTAAAATGAAGAGAAGATCAAACCTGTCAGCTTAAACATTTGTGTAGATGGATGCATAGATAGATAGATGATGGAAGGACGGACGGACAGATAGATAGATCCGGAATTGTCTACTCTTTTCTTGGTTGATTGACGGAGTGCAACATCCACAATAACACTCAGCCCACTCCCAAGGTCGAGTTTTACCCAAGCCCATGTGACCTTTATTATAATAATGAAAGAAAATGGTTTATTTTGCTGTTTATGCGCTGCAACTTTGAATCATGTTTTCCTGGACGAACACAGTTGAAATGTCGCACACAAAGGAGTTGAACTGAGGCATTTTCCTGATGGCACAAACACAAGGTGAGATTGAAAGACATTGTTGTAGTCTTGCTCTGACCTTGCTTCTTTTACTATTCGCCCTTTTAACTGGCTTTTGCTTGGAAAGAAAGTAATCTGTGGACTCTTGTATATCAATGTTATACATTTGTGTCGAAGGTCGAGAGGGAAGTTATTGTCTCCTCACTGCTTCATTTATATGTATTCATTTTTTCATGTTTTGACATATTCATTTGAGATAAGTGCTTCATTTCAGTGGGTCAAAGCTTGTGTGACACTCAAAACCTCTCCACATGATCCACCCCTCTCAAATACTTTTCGTTTCAGATCTTGTCCTAGTCACTCCCAGTGACAACCTGAGCATCTTCACTTCTGCTCCTTCAAATAAAATGAGTAATAATACCTTTAAAATAAAGGACAGTCACCAATCTGGAACAGAACAAAGCACTGTTTCTTACTCAACGTGCACAGCGATGTATAACTTGGACACATGGAATTTGCTCATATTATTATTAAATATGAGCATGCTTCAGTTGCTGTTGAGTACTGTCCATTACAAAGACACAAATGAGCCATAGGAATACTACTCGTTTTCTGATTCATCGTGGTCCCAGATTTCTATTGTCACCCATCACTGACGGGTCTTTTCATCTCCATTTATGTTTGCCTTTATGTTTTCTGAGACTGGATTGGTAAACAAATACAACTGAATGGACTTACTCACTCAACAGTCTATTACAATGGTCAGAGGACAAGAGTGTGTTTCTTCTCTGATGCTCATAATGTGAAATCCAATCAAACGAAGAGCATTTAGAGCTACTTATGGACCTTTCCAACATCTAAACGATGCAATGAGGCCAGTAATGGGAGTCCGTCTGACGTCTGATTGAATCGCAGTGTATGGTCTTGTTGACGTACAATCGGCTTTAACAGTAATGGACTGTAAACAGTTTGTTTTGTGGTTGCTGTATCACGTCTTGGGTTCTCTTTTATTGGGGTAATTGGTTTGTCGTGAGAATGCCATTTATAAGTAGCCGATCGTCACCAAAGAAAACGTGAGCACTTGCATAAAAATCATACAAAACACAGTTTAAAAAACAACATGGATCAACAGGTTTATGCATTTTTGTTCATGTGGTATGCAGTATTTTTGCACCAATTTTCGACAAGCTGTCCTTGCCGAACTACTGTACAGCCTCCTTGTCTGTCCAGTTAAGCAGAGACCAACACACAAATTCCAAAAATCCATTTCATTACTGCATATGCAGTTGTAACACATCACCGAAACGTACTGCCATGCACAACACAGTTGTGATATTTGTCAACGTTGTTCAGCTAATCCCTATAAAAACTTGCATTTCTTTGTACACTTTGAGGACCTGGTATTCAGATATAACTGTACATTTTTGCCATTCAGCATTATAGTACTTTGTTTTTAAAAACATTGACCTATTACCCTCATTTAGGGACAATGCCTCCACCGTATTGTAAACATACACTATAGCAACATACCAGCCAGAGTGTGGTCAAGCTTTCAGGGATGTCAGCAAAAGATTTATGCCGCAACTCCAAAAAAAGCTTCTTATGTCAAGTACGTACAATAACATGTCTAGCTTCATGAGGCATGAACTTCAATAAAGGTTGTGGTACAGAAAATATCCACAACAAGGACTATATTTACTACAAATAAGTAAACAAATGAGTAAATGTAGGAGGAAAAATACGTTACTAAAGTAATTTAAGAATCCCAAATAGCTAGAAGAAAATAAAAATCTGCCTGAAGGTTCAGGTCCTATGAGTTTAAAATGTATGATTTACTAAACAAGACAGCATTTGTGATCTTTCATGATGCCCTGGAGTCTCCTCCCAGTAGGACATGTCCTGGGCATCATCACCAGGTGTTGCCCAAGGGGTCCCCTAAAATGATACCCTAGCCATCTTGAATATCTTTTCTCCATGTGTGAGAACACTGCTACTACCTCTTCTTACAGTCACTGGTCGAAGCAGCATAGATGAGGACCTTTCCTTTTGACTCAGCTCTTCCTGGTAGCCAGAAAGCAAGTGCTGTCCTGCCAGAGTCCAACTGGCACAGGAAATGAATCCGATTTACTACCTTGAGGGGCACTGGTCTAACTGAAGACCAAGTACTCTCTAAGTAGTCCCAGGTACCCCATATTTCCTGAGTACCTCCCACAGGATATCCAGAGAGTTAGGACACAAAAACCTAACTGCTCTTCTGGAATCCAGGGTTTGACTACCAGAGGATGGAAGGTCCTTTGTAGTACCCCTGAATAGACTGTTTTGGAAAGGCTGAGAAGTGTAATCGGACCAGACTTTCTGCTCTCAGGTCGGGTGCAGTGGCGATTGGTCACTAGTTCAGAGCAACTGTGGTCAAGGGTGGAGGGTTTGAGGGTCAGATACTCGACTGACACTTTGAATATCATTCCCATCTAGAATTATTAGGTATTGACTCATGTAAAAAAAAAACTGTCTTCTTTAAAAGGAAAAACTGTGACAAGATATTGTTCCAGTAAAGTGTAGCCTGGTTTTGTATGACACAGTGCATTATTATTATTTGAAGAATGGAAGCTGATCTAATTGCTTTTGCCAGAGGCAACAGATTTGCCTCTCTTGATGTTATTTCTGTTCTTCCTCTTCTTCCAAGGCTCACTCACTGGGTGCTTTCTGGACTCAACTTAATCATAATATTATTATTAATGTTTACTTTTATTATGCATTCTCTGTGTCTTTGTGATAATTCTGCGTCGGTATTTTCTCTGTTCGGTTTTAATTCCTCCATGATGGCCTCTTGCCTGCAAAGCAGTTTCAGAGGCCTAGCAGGGATCAATGTAGATCAGAAGGGATCATTTGGATCTTTGGCGCTCTCTTTGATCCACTCATCTCTTCATATCAGCATTCCCACACAAATTATAACCATACCAGGCAAAGAGAGTGCAAGCTCAGACAAAGCTGTAAATATACACACGCAGTATTCTAAATTGGAGTTTACAATTTGCATCTGAGGCAAGAGCAAGATAAGACTCTTTTCCTTATTTAACCCATGACTCAGACTGGGGAGACAAATGACAACTTAGAATGGTTTGTAATGGGGAAATTCCACGGACGTACACAAGAAAAAAACAGCCTCTGAACTGGGTGACCTTTATCCATCTTGCGACCTGACGCGGCGCCCGCAGTTCTTAGCCGGAGACAGGAGTGAGAACAATCCGGAGAAAAAGAGCAACAGAGGTCACGAGGTCGCGATGGTTAACTATGCTAATGTTGTTGTTAATGAATTAGCTGCGAGTGATAATTGATCGGTTTCATTACCATATTAACTCCGCTGCACCTAGCAGTCCCGCACGTTCACCATCCCGGCGGAGTAATGGATGCCCCGCTTGATCCCGGGAATAATGAACTAATTAGCTTAATTAAAATCAATATAGGTGCCAATAACACGCAAGACATTTCAGCGATAGTGTCTCCAGCCATGAGGGAGGGAGCTTGCAAATGAGAGGAACGGCGGGAACAAACCGGCGTGGAGCCACGACGGAGGTAAGAGAAAGGCAGGGGGAGACACAAAGAGAGGATGAGGTCATCCACAGTAAGGTGTGAGAGGTAGAGATGAAGAGAAAGTGTGCGGGGTGAAGTCGCCAGTGACGGTAAAACGTACAAATGAGTGTGTACGGGGGACAAAGACAAGGGAGCTGGTGATAAATAATATCAAAGGAAAAGAGGAGGAAATAAAGGAGAGGCGAAAGAGAGCAGCAGAGAGAGGTTCCTAATGCTGATTTATGGGAGCGTGACGGTCTTTAGCTTGAATAAATGGCTTGGAGGAGTGGCTGCAGCATTACTCCCTGTACAGGATACTAAGTGCATTGTAAGGTCAGCCATAAGGCCAAACTTACATATGTAGTGCTCTGCCCTCATAAACCTTTGTTAATCTATCAGCCGCCCAACGGCAGCCGAACTAGTTCATCTGGAATGCGACCACTGTGGCTGGCTAATGTCTATGTTAAATATTTGGAGGACTTTCTTGTATTTTAGAAGCAGCTGTTTGGCAGGTTTTCTATGTGGTGATGAAGAAATGGGGATTTACATGTTGATGAATAACAATAAACAGTAAAAACTATTAAAAAAAACCTGTTTAGGCAAAAACTTTTTTCAAAGACACGTCCCACCTGAGGTGAATCTAACTGTTCTTTTTATTGTGACTGAGGTGTCATTTTTCTAAGCACCTGTTATGATAAAGGTGCACTTGCTTTCCTCCCATTCTAATCCTTGTGAAATTATGGGTTAGCCATTCCAAAATAAGTTTATTGTCAGGGTGGTAACAAGGTGGCTAAGTCTGTTCGTCCCCTTGACATAACAAAACTTTTTTTTTTCTTTCTGAATATATGTATGGTCAGTAAATGTTTTGATAAATCGCTGTTCAAACAAACAAACAAAAACAAACGTTTAACCTAAGAGGTTTCCCATCTACTATACATGATGCAGTGGTGAGGATGAAAGAGCAAATACATTTTTATCACCTTTTTATCTAGAAACTTTGGCTCCTCCAAGGGCTCGAGACTAGTCTTTCTAATTGCCAGAGTATGTAACCATTACGGGGTGGTATGTATAACCACGCACTAGACGAATCACAGTTTTTATTGAAGAAACTGTTATTCTTGGTTTATTGTTTTTAAAGCAGATTTTGGCGGCGTCAGTGGACTAAAGCGGACGTTCTTTGGCCTGCAGGAAGACTGCATTTCCTATGAGCTCCAGCAAGTGTAGGGCGTTGTAAAAGCCTGTTCTTCAGAAATTTCTTAGTCCAGCGACTCTGTGAAGGATGAACAGCGATAGGATATTGAATTTATTTGTGGCAAAACAATTTCATGTAACAATGTTGAACATTTGGTTGAAAAAGTAATAGATTTTTTTTAAATAATAGAATTTTAAATGTATATGTTTGGCGCTAATTCTATTTCCAGACGTGTCATGTACTTGGTAAAATGACCCAAAAGTTTAGGATTTAAAGGACAATTAAAAAAAAAAAGTATTTATTGATTCTGAGCGCTTCAGGCATCGGTTCTCATGGAATGACTCAGGTGAAATTATGATATCAAAGAAATATTGATGCAGTAAGCATTTCCCAAAGCAGATGCCAGTTGAGAGGAAATGAGAATATATATATATATATATATATATATATATATATAATTTCTAGCATTGCACATGTATTTGTCACTCCAGGTTTAGGAAACATGCTAACTTTATGTTTTGTTTTGTTTTTTTGTGGTGGTTATCAAACTTTGAAAACTTCGATTGCAGGAACGGTCATGCAACAGTCTATTGTGTTTTTTTGTTTTATTTCTCATCCTTCTGTTGTCCTACCGCTACATAAAAGAAACGGAGTGGAAAATTGAATGATTGTATAAATGGATAGGTATTATCAGATAGAAAGAAAACTTGAGGGCCAAGTGGATAAGACAGGAGAAGACAAGACAGAGTGATGTGGCGGGATGTTGGCAACAAAAGAAATACAAACACAAACAGAGGGAACAGTGAATGACCATGCTGTGTTTTTACCTTTAAAATACTATTCAAGCAGACTATGCTTTCACTCTGCAGTATGTTCCTGTCTCTTAAATGCAGACATTGAATCTGTGTGATTACATGCTGCATCCTCTCTCGGTGGCAAGGATTGGACATTTCTCTACTTTGTGACTGCCACAGAAACATCTGCACTCGTCTACTACACGTGCTATTTGTTTCTTTTTTAACTGAATGAAAATGTTTTGCAACGTCTTCTTCCCTCTCAGTGGAACATTTGTGCTCTCATAAACAAATACTTATTTTCATTTCAATTTATTTTACGTTTTTCAGTATAGGCATGATTGATATTCAGATGTATTGCTACTATGACTGTGGAACATCTCGCCTTCCAATATTATTATATAGGAACAGGAGTCAATATACGTTGTGGAAGGAAGCCAATGGAACTAAAAATATTGAAAAACATGAGTGATATCTGTAACACACACACAATCTGTACATTGCATAATCAAAAATGTTATTCTATATATATAATAAGCAGCCAAAAATGACTGGCTGTTTTGTCTGTATCGTTTTGTGATGTTTTTAATATTAGACAGAGATTAAAAAAAAAAAAAAAATCAACTTGCAACGCCAAGTGTGGACCGCGAAAGTTCTTCTAAAGGGGAAAAACAACAATCCAGAGAAACTGAATTCATCAATTACTCTGACTTAAGCACCAATTTGGACTGTGGGAGGAAACCGGAGTGCCTGACAGAAACCCCGAACATACATGCAGGATGAACAAGATCAGCCTCATGCCGTCTTGCTTTGAGGCTGCAGCACTGACCATGTTGCAGTGTTGTGCTACATGCTTTTTTTTTTTAATCTCTATCTTTGTTTGGTCTGGCCATTGACATAATGCCTTCCCCAGCATCTCATCCTTAACTCAACCATCCAGAACAACTTGCTAACCTAAACCAGGACACTGACCCAAACTTTATTCCACTTATAATGACCCAGTTATTTTGATGTCTCCAACCTCAAATTGAGGCTCAGATTTGTGGGGTCCAGCCAAATGGTCCCCACAGAGGCATAAGGTCCTCACAAGGATAGTGTTTTGTCAAGAATTGATTTGTCCTGTATATTGTATAGAGGGAGGGGTTACATAATGTAAATATCCATCGTTTTCGATACTTTACTGCAATTGCTGAGAGTCAATTCCTGTATATCACTCATTGTTGTACTGGCCATTAAAGCAGTTTCGGATTCTGGTTCTGAGGATCGACCAGACACACACACACGCGTGATCCCAAATAAGACCCTGTTCCGGACAGTGGGTCAGCTGCCTGTAAATTACAGGCGCCACTCCGCCATACATGCTTAATCAGCTAATGTTTTTTTATTCCTTATTATTAATTTGCTTCGGTTTGTGATTTATCTATAGCAGCCTCCATCACACCGATATTCTGTCTCCTTTACAGTTCAGAGCAAGAGGGGAAGCAAGGAGGCCATTGGCTTATTCGTGTACTTAGGGGATTGCATCTGTAATGAATTGACTGGCTGTTTAGGCATACACAACACAAGCTACGACTCGCCTTAATAATGGAAGCAGGTCGTAACTCCTTCCAACCCAAGGGTATAAGGTATGCACGCACAGTCACACACACACACACACACATATATTTATGCAGGCCCCCTAAATTAGCCGCTGACCTCTACGTGCACCGGGTCTTCTCTTTTTGTTAGAGGAGAATAAATTAAATTGTGTCATTTGAGTGCCACGATTTTTCATACTTGCAGAGTATATTGCCATTGATTTTATCTAGAAATTGTAAAAAATTAAAGTAAAGAATTATTTCACAGAAAATTGAGATGGAGGGTAATATACATTTTATCTGAGCCTACAATGTGTGTTTATGAACGTAGCTCACAAAAACTAAAACATGAAGAAGATACATACTCATCATATGTATTGGTTCTGGTATGAATATGTTTAGTAAACAGACAAAAATTGCTTGGTCAGCTGCTTTTACACTCCTAATTGCAGAGGTCGCCTAAAAAAGGTGACCTAAAAAAAAGTTGAGGCTTTTTAGCATTAAGTTTTGAGCTACCTGTGAGCCTTGGAGGTTTGCCAGTGTCTGTAAACATCATTAAATATTCACATCACATTTTAATGGATGGAATCTCATATTTCTGTTGCGCTCTGAGCTGCGCTCTGATGCCTTTATCTGCGTTTTGTATTTATATTTTATTACATTTATTTCAACCGGTGAATGCACAGTAACACGTCACTCGAGACGCGTACCGCAGACCTGTTATTGCTAGTATTTGAATAATTTAAATACGCACAGAACACACACACAGCCACTTTCCAACAGTCAGTTATGTGTTGACCAGTGAGTCATTGCTGTCGATATCGATTTCCTTTGAGTGACCCCGTCACCACGGCGATAAAACGGCCAATATTTCAACCGGAGTTCTTCCTTCAGTCCACCTCTTCCTCAAATATTTGCATTATTGTCAACAGTGAGCACAAACCGTCATCTTTTGTAGCTTCCTTGTTTGTATTAGTTTTAAATCCGTATCATATTGAGGTCATTCATGTATTTTTAACCAATACTATGACACTAACATTTCAGGTATTTTTTTTATTAAATATAATCCTAATAATTAAAATAATGCTTTACATTTGTATCCATGGACCTTCATACCTTCTTTATTTGTGTTCATATGCATACAAATGATATTGTCCAAATAAAATATGATATCTCTTCCAAGAGCACTTGGAAATGTTTAAGCCTTATTTTTATTTATTATTATCATTATCTTTATTATGAATGATAATAATAGTACAAAATGTATTGGCCTGTTTTCAGTTTATTTAAATTGTCTTAAAGTGTTATAAAAATGTGTGTCATTTCCAAACTTTACTGATAGTCCACTGAAGTATAAGTAATTGTGATAACTATCTTTTCTTTTTTCTCCTTTGTCTTTCAGCATTAACCTTCTGGGATTGCGTCGGCAAGTCAGTCTCGTCCACCTTAACCAATGTGGTGCATCCATCCTAGTCACACCAATCCACATCACCTTGAACTTAAATGACCTAACCTGACCTCATGAACGTCATCATCTGCAAACGTCACCGCATCCATTGTCCCTCTGATAAACTCATTTCTAATGATATTCTTCTCACTCACTCACTCAAACCTCAGCATCTTCAACTCCACTTCTTATGTTTGCAATGAATAAAATAATTCAGCTAAACAAAGCTAAGACCCATTTAAATTGAAGTTGAACAACTTCAAACTGCAAAATACATGCAAGATCAAAGGTCTAACATTACAGTTATTTATGTGGAGTATCAAATTGTCACTACAGACAGGTCGCAGGGGCAGTAGCTAGAGCAAAGAGGCCTAGACTTTCTCCAGGTCTAATGGCGGATTACCGAGGCATTTCCTATGCAACTGAGTGACCCATTCTTTCCTAGGTGTCCTTGGTTCGCCGCCACCTCTCCTCACAGTTGGACAGGGAGGGAATGTACTCCAAGGCACCTCAACTCTTTTCTCCTGATGGGGAGGAGCGGCCATGGACTTTGAGTCTCTCCCATATGACTGAGCTCCTCTTGTCTTAAAGGGTGAGGCCAAACAGTCCATGGAGAAAAGTGATCTCAGCTGCTTGTATCCTCAGTATCAGTGACCCATGCGATTGGCATTCTCTTCCTTCAGTCCAAATACAATAAAGTTTACTTGCGACTTGATGCTGCATACATAATGAATAAATAAATAAGATGATATGATAAGAAAGTTTGTGTCCTTCAGTTAGCCTCCTTTTCTTGGTTGTCCTTGAATTTGTTTTCCTTTAAACCTCTGGGTTTTAGGATTTACCACTACGTTTTCCTGAAATGCGCCTGTATCTTGGTTTGTAGCCTTTAAAAATAATCAAAGCTTTTATCACGCATCTAATGGCACTTCTTAACGGCTGCCAATAATACTTTAATGATGGCTGCCATTGCAGCTGGAGCACTTCCAAATGACATTTTTGAGGAAAATATAAATAGTTTTCAGTGTGTTTTAGACATACACCTGCTCTCCTTTCAGTTTTGTCATGGTGCTGTGAACATCACCTCAGATTTCCTTTTTCTTTCTGTCAAACCTCCCAATAAAGTGACTCACTGTTGTATCAGCTTTAAGCAATTGTTTGCTACATGTACTGACATGTAGTTTCATGACATTTTTGTTCACAAATCCTTCAAATAATGCTTGGAATATTCCGGGGAAAGAATGGAGCACTTTCCTGCTGGATGAACTTGAGTGGCTTCTGTGGCCCTCGGTGTGATGTGAATATCTGTCAAACAGTTTCAACTTATAAAAGTTAACTCTGGAATCATGTTACTAATGATACATAATGACACATGGAAACAAGAAAGGCCTGGGGGACTCTGTCTCTCCTCAGGGAGGATGAGCTCTTCAGGGAGTCAGTGCAACGCTGCTGTCCCCTCGGCAAATCCCCATTTGATATCTCCTATCTTGCAGCGTTCCCAGGCCCCAAAGACATTCTGTGTTTCCACATTAAGAAAGTAAAGTAGAGGATAGGTGACAAACTCCTCTGGTATGAAAGGTCTCCAAGGTTAATTCACAAAAACTTGTCTGAGTGCCCTACAAAATATGCTGAGAATTATAGAATTAAAAAGCGAAACATGCAGAGTTTGGTCCGTAAACCAGCGTGAGAGGAGAAAACCCATGTTTAACCCTATGTTTACCTCTCGCTAACTAACTTACCAAGGTAGTGCATGAAGAGTTAGGGCTGATCAAACAAAAACGCCAACATCAGAACCTAGATGTTCTCCAGATATGAGTGAACTGTATGAGGTGCACAGAAAAACTTTTATCAAAAGTAGTCTCCTGCATTTTAAGCATGCACCAAACTTTGATATGGAGCAATATCAAATGCCACTTTCACACTTACATCAAGTCCCGGAAATCAACTGAAACTACCCAGATTTAACCTAAGACCAGTTTTCTAAACATGAATATCACGGATAGATGTGACAGCTTGGTGACAGACGTGCATCATAAAGATATGAATGCGGCACGATATTTTCATTCTACCTCAATACAATACATACATACGTCCATCTGTCTGTTAACCACAGTTCAGGTCGCAGGACACACACACACCATTCACACACACACACACACACACACACACACACACACACACACACACACACACACACACACACACACACACACACCCAGGGGGAATTTTAGAGTGTCCAGTTAACCGAGTGAGCATGTCTTTGGGCTGTGGGAGGAAACCAGAGTACCTGGAGAAGACCCACACACACGTAGGGAGAACATGCAAACGCCACCCTGAAATGTCCAGAGCTGGATTCATATCCCTCACTCACATCAATTGACTCTTGGACATGACCTATATGTTTGAGTGTAACTCAAAACTACTATTAATATTCAGGCTGTGTATTAGCAGGTATCTTGCGATACAATACTATCCCGATACAGGAGAGGTGATACGATACATTGCGATACTGTTTCAACACTTTACTTCTAATATTTAATATAAAACAAACAAAACTTTCTTTCTTTGTTGATGAAAAATATATATCCATTTGGCAGTAGGTCTAATTTAAATATAAGCTTAATGGCAATATTTGTAATATTTCATTGGGGTATGCCAAACATACTTTGCCACAGCACTTGTTTTGTGTGATGTCACGAAATACTGCACAGGATGGTTCTCAAATAGAAAAATAGAGCCTTTAATGACTGCACATTTTCAGAAACTGTCAATATGAATAGCGGAAAACATCCACATATGCACTGAAGTAACCAGTCAGAAGTGTGACAGCCTGTCGTGCAGCCAATTACGGAGAGCAGCCGAGGCAGAAGCAGTGGTCTGGCACGATGTGGCACAATGGAGTTGGTGGCTGCTCTTGGTTTGTTTCCCGGAGATGCAAAAAGTCACTGAGGGGAATGATGGATCCTGCATTAGCGAGAACTCGCTGTCAGAGACTCAGGGATTTGCATCCCACCTTGAGCATTTTAAATGGCTCTACATATTATCATAAAAAATGAAATAAATGAAATGAGTAAATCAGGCCTCATGAAATGAAATGACAGGCGGGTTGAAACAGCGGGTGAGTGTGTGTATGTTTCTTGCCACCAGCGTCAACATAAAACACATCAGATTGAAGCCACCCTCCAGGGTAGCATCACTCAGCCAGGTGTGTGTGTGTGCGTGTGTCTGTTGGTGCGCGCTGATACCTAAGTCTTTTATCTAATTTCCCATTTCCTCTAGTTTTTTGTTTATCTACAGATTTATTTTTATATTTCTGTTCAGATGCAGTAAGAACACATGCGTTCACAACCACACACACTGATCTATCGATGTATTGATGTGTGAGTGAGTGGCTGTCATTTTTTTTCTCCGTTTTACTCCAATTTTTTTTAAGACTATTTCCCTAAGTGCAGTCTCCAAGAGAGTGTGTTTATTCCAAGTAACTTGAGAACTGTTTCCCATTGCCAGAACACCCAATGTGTTTGCTAAGTTTGCTATTAAAAAAAAAAGAAAGACAAATCCTGACAGAAAAATCCTGATGGCAGATAAGGAAGGAGAAAAAATAATTTAACTAGGTGATTTGTTCTTGAGATTCTGACTTTTTAAAGTGGAATTATCTCATCTTTTTTCCCCAAAGATTCTATGTTTGAACTAAAATTCGGGGGAAAGGTGCAGAAGTATAATTAATAATTCCAACCGTAACATACTAAGGCACTTAAATGTTTTTTTTTATTTACAAAAGTGATGTTTCAGCTTTCTTTAAGCGAGTGCCTCACTCAATCACGAGGAAAACAAAGAACTGATCACAAATGTCCAACACTGAAGCGTTTGATGCAGCTTAAATGAATCTGTTTGTTAATAAAAAAACAGGCTAAAGTGTCCTGGTGAGACGTTTGTTGGGGCATTTCAACACATTAGCTAGTGGCACGGCGAAACCACGTGGCACCACCAAATCTCCAGAGTGAGACACAGCTTGTGGAGCGCTGTCACTCCGCTCCTGATGAGTCCAGATGTTCTCTTTCTTCCACTGTTCACATTCGCTCTGCCTCATTCTTGTCATGGGCGCCATAAGGTTCACAGTTTTCTTCATTCAATACGACATTATCGCTGTTTTAGTATCTGGCAAAATCATTATTTTCATTCAGCAACAGCAGCTCCAGTGAAGAGATTCAAGAGATTCTGACATCAAATTTCAGATCCATCTATGAACAACCTCTTTGATTGTGCATGAGTGGTTCTCAACAAATCCTGGAATGCAGCCCATGTCTCTCAAATGGTCCTCAGTGGGTTTGCAGGCCACATACTGCAGACGTCCTACACCTACTCGCACATACCATCTGAGATTCTTACATTTTCAACAATTCTAAATTAAGAAGTCTTCAGTACAAATCCTATGAAGTACTCAGCAGTACAGCATTCATTGGTGACAAACCTGTTGCTACTGGTGCTACGTGTGTTGCCCTGTTACTTTTCATTGTGCAACAAAAACAGCTTTTTTTCCCACCTTCTACCCCTCTATTTTGTTCTCCGGACAGGTTGAGGATATGTCTCTTTTTCTCTCTATTGACTTTCCCAGGTCGGCCTCCTTTACTTCTATTAGGTTGAAGCTGAGGGATCAATACTCCGGCCTCATAGGCTGCCGTGCTGACATGCCGAGCCAGGCCATACGCACCATAACATTTCAGAGGGAGAGAGTGGGAAATAACTGCTTTTAAAATTATCTATTTACTAAATTAATTCGATAAATGTTTAAATCAGTTTTTCATTATGATGTTTATTCTAGGAAAAAAACTATATTTAAATGCTGTCAGTGGTAAAAATCTTATTCTAACAGAAGGGTGGAATTTCCTATTTTTGTTTTTGAAAAGAGCATTTTGAGGTGTATTACATTACAGGCCATTTAGCAGAATGTTTTGTTCAAAGCCACCAATGCCAGTGTAAAGGAATCAAAACAAGTGACTAGTTTTAGCTTAGTCACACAATAAGGTGATCAATGTGAGCTGAAATGTGAATATGAATAAATGAATGAATGAACTCAAGCAGAGCAAATTATCATAGGTCACGACAAAACGACAGCCGCTAAAAGCAACGTACAGATTTAACAACTTCAACAGTAGATACAAAAGGTCCAAATTGACTGAGAATAAGAATAAATTCACCACAGTGTCAAGGTAGTGAAAGCATGTTAAACAGAGAGGACTTGATAGTTCAGAGTTTGGCAGCAGCTGGAGGTGACTGACAGTGTAGATGCGATCAGTCAGGTTGATTCTGTCGCTGGTTCGATCGCAGCTCTGAATGTGACTGCCTGGTCATCCTTGAGCAAGACAGCCCCTTCAGCCCCTGCTGGCTACTGATGGTTGAAGCTGGATGGGTTGTGTGACAGCCTCCTTCCATGGGTGACTTCCTTTAAAACAAGGGTCTCAAACCGGGCCGAGGGTGGTGCAGATATTTGTTTCAACCAGGTGCCTGAAGACTGCCAGTCCGGCGCTGCTTGTTTGTGAGTGGTTCACCATTGAGTGCTGGTTTGGTTGGAACAAAAAGCTGTATCCACAGCAGCCCCTTGGTGGATCAGTTTGAGACCCCCGGTGTGCTGGGAAAGCAGTGCCACATAAGTGAAAGCCATTTATGCATTCAACTGACCTAATCGAGCAGCGACTCCACTCTTCAATATAAAATCTTTCCACCTGCTGTCTTGTCAGGGTGGTGCCTTCTGACAAACTATCTCACTGCTTCACCTTTACATATGTCATACTCCAAGCATCATTCGGATGAAGCTCACTTAAAGAAAACAGAACTTTTTATTCTATTCACAATTTCTTTCTTATGTTGGCTGCAGGTTGCTGCAGATTCTCTTCATTTTTCAGGCATTAGCTTTGTTTAACACGAACCAGAAGCATGGCACCACCTCAGAGCTCTGGTGAAGTCCATCTCTGCTGCGGAGTGAGCACAACAACCCGATTGCTGCCGCCTTTCATAATTAATAATTACCAATTCATAATGCAACGACTGACCTAATATTGAAATCTCAACTCAGCACATCTAATGACTAAATCAATCAATCAATGAATCATACATGTCCAAATCAATAAATCCCCATTCAGATGCTTTCAAGTCTGTCAAACAGGGAGACGCAACATCGGCTCCTCTCTTTTCTTCCCCTGCTGTTCTCCCAGCTGGTGAGTTGTGACATCTGCAGTGCTGCGACATGGATAAGCAGCTGCCAGAGATGGTGGCGGTGGTGGGGGTGGGGGGGAGAGGGAGCGGGGAGGGAGGGTTTATGGGAGAGATGGAAAGCCATGGAGGACAATGCAGGGAAGAAGCAGAAAGGTGGGGGTACTGGAGAAACATATGAGGCTTCCTGCAACAGTTAGGTGTGTGGCACACCACGATGTGTGTGTGTGTGAGCCTGTGTTTGTGGGCGTGTGTGGGGATGGCAGCGTGCCAGGCTCTGCCATCTGGCTGCTTGACAGTCCTCCTCTCATTAACAAGGAGGTTAATTGCTGTGGCAGCACCCAGGATGTGTCAAACATCACCCCGGGGACACGGAAGCAACAGACATCCGACATGTTTGCAGCCGCTTGTGCACAAATGTGTGTGTGTTTTTTCAATATGGCAGCGCAATCCGTAAAAAAAAAACGTTGTCTCATCGTAATATGGTTAAGTGCAAACTGCTGTAATTGACCCCGGCGTGTGAAGAGGGACACACGGGGGACCCAAGGTGCTTCCCGTGCACGTGTCTGTTGTGCACATATGCAGAATACATGCATGTTTATATTGGTCTTATAAATAATGCCTTGTTGCTGTAATGATGTAGAAAGAATTAGGTTTACAGAGCCAATGACTATTGCCCTGAGGGCTCTCTCTGTCTCACACACACACACACAGGGTGGCGATTTGCATGTTACTACTGAATATTCATGGGTAATTTTGTTAGCCTTGCTTAATAGCCCTGAGTGACGGATTGAGAAATCGAAAGGCTGCTCTCAAAACACACTTACAACAACCCTTAAATATATTAGTCCTCGATAGACACCCCTTTGTTCATCTGATGTGACTGTGCCGTTTGTCAAACAGTCACAACGTGTACGTGATGTACACACTGATGTTTGTATGTATAGTGTTGTGGGCACCTCTCAGAGCCAAAATGCGTTCCCTAGCCTCTCACCCGGAACCCAACCCTCTGAAACAAATGGATGGTCTAAACAAGACATATAATAAACTTGTTTTGAAGTCCTCAGTTTGAGGCTTAGATTTGTGGGGTCTGGCCAAACGGCTCCTGCAAAGACCTAAGGTCCGTAAGGATATGTCCCCACAGGTAAGGAGAAACCACACACATGCATACACAGTCATGTTCCTATGTTTTGTGCAGACCGTAAACCTAACCATCCAAAACAATCAGAATCAGAAAACTTTATTAATCCCAAGGGAAATTGTGTCCGTAACATGCTCTGTACACAACACATCACAATCAATTAAAAAAGAAATAATATGATAAAGTGTCAAACGTGCCAAAGAATCCATCATTGTCATTTTTCAGGGGTGAATTGTACGTTTTTATTTAAAACAAAACAAAACAAAAATAAAAAAGCAAACGGCTAAACTTAACCAGGACGTGAACCAAACTTACACCCAATGATAATGACCCGGTTATTTAGAATTGTATCCTCAAATTGAGGCTCAGACGTTTGGGGACTTGCAAAATGTCCCCAGAAATCCATAAAGTCACCACCAGTAGGTGTTTTTTTTCCAGAAATGTATCCCCATAAGTGTAGCTATACACAGACCACACCTCCACACACACAAAATCAAGTGGAAATAAAACAAATATCTTTTGTTAGATTCTGGTTTATACATTTTATTATTATTATTATTATACACCAGCGTTTGTGCTATTTGTAGTACAGAATAAAGGTGACAAACTAAAGCACACCAACAGCTGCTAAAAAAGATGGAAAAGCCTCCTGCTCTGGCACACACTCTGTGGGGTTCCTGTGCCATGCCCCAGGAGGGGCTTCATAGAAGGGTTTTGTCATTCTTTTCATGCTTTTCTTATAATTATTCTTAGTCATTTTCTAACAGTGTTTTTAGTGATTTCAATCCTTACATTTATTGATAATGGAAACTCTGAATAAAGTGATCGTATCAAACAAAAGAACATGTAGTCTCAAACTGTTGCAAAAACTACCATGTTTTAATCTCACTGCAGCACACGTCTTTTTAAGACTCTAATCAAAAGTTTTCTTTTTTCTGTTTTTTTTTTTTTTCTGCCATTCCTCTGTGGATTTTTTTTTTTCTGAAGTGAAGTGAAGGATTTAACTCTCAACGCTCCTGATACACTCACATGTCACTTTTGTCACATCTTGCGCTTCCTTTGCTGCTTGATGTGGATGTGGAGACACGTTTGATCAAATGTGAGTTTAACATTTTTAATCTGCAAGTTTCATCAGAATAACTCGTCTCGTGAGGCTGGTAAATATTAAATTGTGCATGCCTGTGCGTGCGCTGGTGTTTTCTGTGTGAGTAGGTATGAGAACAGCGGGGTGCAGTGTGATCAGGTTTCTCTTTTCTCTTCCTGCCATTGTGGGTTTGTGGCAGCTGTCACCAGTGACTCAGAAAGTGTCAGGGCAAAGGTATTCATGGCTCGAAACCACACAACAATTCAGATATTTTCATTATATTTTCCAGTCAAACTGATCAACTTAATCTAAGTAAATCCTTTGTCCCACAGATAGTATACCTGTTCACTTCTCAATCTCAAAGATCTGTCCTCTGGCTCTCTGACAAACTCATCATCGATTCATTGAGATCAAGTCAGGCCAAATGGAAGGAGCAGAAAAGTGAACATGAATGAAGCCAGAGTAAGAGGAATGCAGATGCAGATCATAGTAACA
This sequence comes from Synchiropus splendidus, assembly GCF_027744825.2. Taxonomy (NCBI): domain Eukaryota; kingdom Metazoa; phylum Chordata; class Actinopteri; order Syngnathiformes; family Callionymidae; genus Synchiropus; species Synchiropus splendidus. The sequence continues at coordinate 21,593,093 of NC_071336.1, forward strand.
AAGCCTGAATAACCAATACCAACAGACAGAGGAGGCAGTGACAGCGGCACACGGCTTTAACCCTCAGATTTCAAACATGTATAACTGCTATCATTCGTAATGACCTCTCCAATTCAGTAAATACATTTATGTGAGATCCAGACTTAGTTCCCATTTTTGAATGTCCGTTGATGTCCCAGGAGGAGCTTAGTCACCCAAGAGAGACTCAGGGTAGAACTGCCACGCCTCCACATTGAGATGCCTTGGCCACCTTTTAAAGGATGGAGCCTCCCAGAGGAGGTCCTTGGCACGAGACTCAGGATATGATCACCTCTGTACAGCCCCACAAGAAGAGCAGAAAAGGGTGTTCTTGAGAGGAAAGTCCTGCCCCTTGACCTAACCTTGGACAAGCCACAGAGGAAAGTTGAACGGATCTACTGTCTATGTCAGGGGGGCAGACTTTGCCCCCATTGATCAAGTTGTGGGCCGAAAACATACTCATTGAACAGAAAAAAAGTAACTTAAACACAAGCTATAACCTATGTCGAATTATTGAAGGCTAACTTAAGCACAAGGCTGGTAATGTGGCGAGCTTCCAAACAAAAAATGTCTACCTCCACCACTGACTCACAACACAGGAAACAATATAGAGTTTCTTGTTAAAGCTCAAACATTCATTGATTCATCAAACATTTCATCTTTCCCTCCTTTCATCAGATTCTCATACCTGTATCAATTTTAGGAATTTTCTAGATGAATACCTGACATCTACAGTAAAACTTCATTTTGTGAGTCTGTCTTGAAGACTGCTCTTTGGAGGTGGTGACGTCAACTTCTAATATGTCGTGAGCGGAGCTTTTTTAATTATATTTATTTAATATTTCTAGCGCTTGTGGGTCGCACAAAATGACTTGTTGGGCCAGATCTGGACCCCTGGCCTGAGTCTGTCCAGGCACACAAGCAACAGAGGTGGTGCCAGAACCATAAACATCATGCAAAATTATATGAAATATAGAAGCTAAGAGATGACCCTGCCCCTGTAGATTGTAAAATTCTATATATTCATGATTGTAAATGAACACTGACGTCTGACGGCTGCATGTTGATGCATGCTGAAATATGACTGGAAGAGCAGCTAAGTTTGTTTTCTTCTCCTTGTTATTGTTTAGAATCCTCCCTGAGAGAGAAGTCTCCTTTTTTACGATATTGGTTTGGCAGCTGCACTCAAAGTTCTCCATGTGCAGCCAGGTTTAACAGGAAGCCAGGGTGTGTGTGATGAATTACCCGCATATCTCAGTGCGCTGGGTAACAAACACAGCGGTGCTGGCCTGGATTAAAAGGGAGGGATTTTTATGGCCTTCCTACACCTCCTTACAGGGTGTCACTAAATTATACCTACTGCTGTTTTACTGTCCTCTGTGGCTTATGGTTAAGGCACATGTAAACACACTCGCACACAAAGAAACACATAGATTTTAGGGGGACTTCTTTAAACAGTTGCCTTAAAACCAACAAACAAAAAACTACTCATAAGTGAAGCTTCACAAGTGTTTATCAAACCGCACTAAACATTTTCACTCAGTGTAGCATCAACATTACCGCGCACACACACACACTTCCAAAGGCACATAAAGCTGCGTTGTGGTCAACCTTCTCCTGTTTATTGTGTGTGTTATTTTGGCTTGTTGCTGTTTGTTTACGCACTCTCTAAGTTGACTCATTTTCACCGTTGCTGATTGTCGGTTTGTGTGATTACAGAACTTTGGAGGAGCAAGCTGGAGCTTGTTCTGCTAATTATATTTTCAACAAACACAATAATGTGTTTTCATTCAGGCTTTGTTTCTTTTTAAATAGCACGTCTGCCCTGCAGATGCTCAACAAAGCTGGTTCACACACAGAAAAACTCAAATGCCGTGACACCCACATTCAGTTCCTCCCATAGCATAGTGACAATACTTTCTTTTACTGTTGTCTTTTCTTATGACGCTTCAATGGTGCAACATCTGGTTTGACGTCCGTATGGTTTAATCCCAAAGATGCTCGTGTGGCGTGTGTAAAGTGTGTCAGCAACATGGAAAAAACTGCCCAGCAAACACGTGTCACAGATTAAGTTTAAGGACAAACATATTTGTGAGTGCATAAACACGTCAATTAAATTGTGCGCTTGAGTTGGCAGCTACATTCACAAGTTTCAGACCTCAACTTGACCTTCATTGGCCATTTGTATTGTGCAAAACAAGAGGATCAAAACTATAGTATTTTAGATATTTGTGGAAAATGGAATAGTTGAGAATCATTATTAATCTAAAAACTCACGCTGGAATATGATGTTCTACGAGATGGTTCTGGGTTCAATTCCAGGCAGAGGCCCTTTTTGTGAGGAGGTGATTGTTGGGTTCTTCTAGGGCAGACCTGGGTAAAGTGTGGCCCGGGGGCCAAATGCGGCCCTGTGACTGTGTTTCTGCAGCCCTCCTGGACACACAGTAAAAAAATAGATTGAAAAATACATTGAATGTGTTGTAAATGAAATTTGTATCCCATTTAGTTCCCCCCTCCATCGTCTCCTTTCTTTGGGCTTGACAGCCCCTCACCACAGTGACAGCATATATTGTGGCCCCTCACAAAAAGGAGTTGCTCTCTGCACTCTGGCTTCCTCCAGCCATTCCAAAGCTGGTTCAGTGGTAAGTTGGTGACTCCTAATACATGCTGGTATGAGTGTTTGTTTGTCTGTCGGAGTCCAATCACAGCCAATGACATCGACTCTATGACTCCACTATACAGGATTGTGCACAAAATCATGACATTTGAATGAGCTAAGCGGAAGAAGTTGGATTGAATCAGTTCAAAATAGAATTATTGACATTGGAACACAGCTACAGCCATTTTCTAAAAGCTAAGCAAACAGGAAGCATTTTCCATGCTTTAATCAAGGTGTTTATTTATCATATTTTATTCAGTTCTTGCTGCTTTATATTTCATGCATTTGATGTAATTCGGATATATTTGGTACATGAAGTTTACAGTTGTAATGTCAGTATGAAATATGTAAAATAGTTTCAATTTGTAAAGCACAGTTCCAGAATAAAAAGAAATATTACAATTACAATTTGAATAACAATCTTAGTTCAGGTGCCATCTCTGTTCAAATTCCTGGAATTAAATGGAAATTGGAGATACACTGGAGGACACTATAGATGAATGATTTTCCTTGTCAGGAATAAATGTTAACCTTCTGTCAAAGAAAGAATCGCAGACACAAAGACGGAAAGAGAAGTTACCATAAAAGTTGAAATGATGTTCCTCCAGTGAGGCAACCACAATGACCCTCTGCATTTCAAAGTATTTCCAATTGCTAAATTAATGTACCATTCTAAAGAAGTTTCCTCCATACCATAGTACTGTATTATCTCACCCAAAATCATCTTCATCATTTCTATATACTTTCTGTTTAATTGGATTGTTTAAAACATTAAAATCTATGTCCAACAGCACTATATCTTTTTCCTTTTCTTCCATGCAGCTCACAGAGCGAAAAGAGATCTGCTGAGGAAAGAGAGATAAAAAGCAAATTCTCAAAGATGAACACAGACATGCAAAGAAAAGGAGTTTCTTAAAGTGGCTGTGGAGGGGAGATGAGCTCAACAGGAAAGTGTAGATAAGTGGAGGGACAAGTTGGCCGCCGGGATGAAGGCCTGCTCAGGCAATTAACAAGTGCACTCTGAAGGCAAACGATTTTGAGCCAGAGGTTAGTTACAAGTGAAGCGACTATCACATAACTTCATGTTGGAGGGAATATGTTGCCTAGATTGCAGGCCCTCAGAGACCAAAACAAGGATTCAAAATGACTTGCTGACAAATGCCATGACCATTGTTATTGTTACACCTTGGTGTGAGAGTACAGTTGTCAGCCACTCCCTGGTCAGTCAATGGTTTTGATTTACCAGTTGATCTATGCACCCACCCACACTTCTGGTCACAAGCTTTTCACCCGCACGCTTCTCCACCATGTGTCTGAACGATCAGAGGAACCACTGCTCCTTCACAGTGAGAAAAGCAAGTTGAGAAAGGTCAGGTCGACTGGATGTCTCCCAGGTGAGACGTTCCATCCCTGCCAGCGAGCGAGGCGGACGCAAGGCAGAAATGACTGGAGAGACTGTGTCTCATTTGGCTGAGACAGTTCACGGTATCATGCCGTACAGGACTTCTGGGGACCACGAGTCAACCAGAGAAAATCAATGGCCTGACCCTTAAGGCAAATTTCTCCAAGAGAAATTGTGTTTGATGTGTATGTGGATTACAGATCTCAGACAAATGGAACATTTTCAAGTGGACTGAGTGACGCCAAAGTCTGCTTTCCATGTTGTATGTTGACGTGTCAAACTGGTGACAGAAGTCTATAAGTCATATCGACACACACTATTGATCACTGCAAAAGAAATTGTCATTTGCATTCATGAACTCATTGGAACAAACAAGCAGTTTTCACATTTCTCGTGGTCTTGGTCTCACCTCCAACGAGTCTTGGACTTGGTCTCTGTTGCTCTTGTCTCAGTCTTGACTTGCTAGGTGGCCTCGACTACAACACTAGCATTTAGATTGGTGTGGTTGAGATTGTTAGGGTTAGCTATAATATGGCTCTCCTTTCCAGTGTGTCCTTTTAAAACATCATATGCGAAAGAAAAACATTTGACGTCAATGCATCATGCGACTAGTAAAAGCTGAAAGAGAAGCTAAAAATCATAGCGAACCTTACAGTGTTCTTTGATTCCATTTGTGAGTCAGTCTTGGTTCTAGTCTAAATATTTGCTCACATGACCTGAATAAAAGGCCCAATCAAAAGGCAGGGTTTAATAAATTAACTGTGCATTCATTTGCATCATGATTTCCAACACTGCAGATTTCTTCCACTCAAAGGTTCAAGGATAGCTATGACTTCATCAGCAGTAAAGCAACTTAGGCTAGGAATGGAGAAATTCTCCATCAGAAAGAGAACACATAAGATGCCCCCTGATGTTTTCACTCTAAAAATCAATACGGCTAACAAAAAAGGTGACCGTTGGTTCACAAATTTCATGACGTTGTGGATGTTTACCTAAAACAAAAGTGTGTGACGCGAGCACTTTAAGAGGAGAAGGGTGGGAAAAAAACAAAAAAAAAAAACGACAACAAAACACTTCACCTTAATTCAGACCTCAGACACTCTGTCCTCTCTTCCACCTCATCAACCCCCTCCCCCTTCCCTCCATCCTGCTGCCATCTCTCCGCAACCGCTCCAAATTAATCTGCAAAATATTGATTTGAGGAGCAAGGGGGTTTTGAGGGGGGGGGGCACGCGATTGCGGCCGCATATTAATACGAACGGGCCGCTCTTCATCTCTCCTCTATACTTTAAGATCCTCATATCTTCATAATTGATTAATGTTCCTTTGTGAAGTGGGAATGAATAATACATTAGTGGGCCTGCTGCAGCCTCAGGCTGATGAGAAAATGTTTAATTTCAGTAAATGTAGCGCTCCCTCACTCTTTCTAGCTCTTATTTTCCCTTTGTGGTTATTTGTGAGTTTTCACTTGTTCCACTGTTGTTGATTTGCTCTTTTTCATGTTTACTGTCGCCATGTTAACCATCGAAAAAAGCAAAAATAAGAGGCATTAAATCCAGCCCCTGGACATTTTCTCATGCACTACAGAAGAATGTGGCGCCATCATTCGCTGACACTTTATCTATCAGCAATCCGTGCTGAGCGCGATGGAGGCCTCGGCGCTTTGGAAGCCGGCGCGACTCACGTTGCCGCGGCTCATCTGGTTAAACATGCTAATTGTGCTGACGATAATGAGGAGGGATTTAAGCGCACGGCGTGCGTTGGTTGGCACCTGATGGCGAGCATCTGTTGGCGAGAAGAACCGACAAATGACTAATTGAATTTGCGCACGACACCCACTTCATGCTCGGCTTCCTTTTCACTTGAACCCGTGCCAGTGATGAAGAGGATATTTACATATGCAAAGCCCCGTCTGCACAAACAAATTGAATAAATAACACTCATCTATTAACAAGGGCCCTAATTAGTTATGGTAATTTGCCTTGATCACCCAATTAACCTCGCCGAGCGCGACGGATGGGGGTTTCTTGATGTGCTTTTCTGCTCATACGCTCAAGAGCATATCAGAGGTGCTTAACAAGCGCATTTGCTTAATTCCTTTTCACTGACTGTTGTGTTTTTCTCACGTCTTCATTGTTCTCCTTTGAATATGAGCTAATAGCCGAACTTGTCAAAGGAGCCAAGTGGCACTGAAAACGGATACAGTGTTGCCACAGCTACTTTGAAAAAGTAATCTGATTACTCCCTCAAAAAGTAACTTAGTTACTTTACCGATTACTTGAATTTAAAAGCAACTGAGATGGATTACAAGTTACTTGTCAAGTTGCATTTGACAGCTCTCGTCGCCTGAACAATATCTTTTATGTCAATTTTGAGGTTGGAGATCTTGGGGGTCCAGCGTTTTTCCATGTTTGGGGTCTTTTTTTTTTTAGCACAATCTCAGTGATATGAATGTTCAGTCAATATTTTACTTTGACACACTCGAACCCATTGGAGCGAAAAGCACGCACAAAAAGCAACAAGAACGAAAATGAAAAACAAAACAAAGTGATCTATTGTCATTCATATAATAAAATGTAGGGAATGCCCCATTATTTTTATTATTATTTTACTTTTTTGCTTTTTTTTTAACTACAAGTTTATTAACTTACAGTGTGTCATGTCTCCTATTGGCCATCTGGAGGCAGTAGTTGCACTTAAGTTCCTGGCCACTACGCTGCATCGCGGCGGAGGATCATTCTATTTCTGACTTTCGAGATAAAATGCAGTACATCACAAGTGTTGTTTAACTTGACCTATAAAGAGGATTTTTAAAAAACTGGTACATAGTTTTTTGGGTCCGCACTCGACACGTTTACGAGGCTACTTTGCTCCCTTTAACCTGTGATTTCTGCACGTTGGTGGACTCTGCAGGTTTAATACCGTCATCTATAGCAGACAATGATTCAAAGTAGTGGCTGTATTTTCAGCTAGAAACGTGCATCTCTCTCCTCACGCCTGTTATTTATTGCCGTGTAGCCGGCAGCTTGACACGTGAGCTGCTGAGTGTCTGGTGACTGGTATGTCCTGCACATGACGTCATGCCCGAAGACGTGAACGGTATTTCGCTTCCCAACAATGGCAACAATAGTAACTTTAATTTGATGACTTTATTTGAAATAGATTACTCGTAACTGAAAAAGTAACGTGTTGGTGTCATCACTGTTCGGGTAAACAGTGTTTCATGAATGCACATAAGAAGTATTTCTTGCCACATTCTTCCTAGAGTGCCTACTGTCAGTATGGTTCACACGGACATGTATATTTTTACAGCTATTATGGCGGTTTAAACAGAGTGTGTATTTGTTCAGAGAATGTCTGCCTGTTCCATTAGTTTATGTCCTTGGAAATACAATTTGGCCTCAAGTTTCTCTCCGTTTATTTTAAACCTTCAGTCAGCATCCCCCTCCTAATAGTGAGCCGTGTTTCCTCTTGTTTAACTTCACCACTCATTATCCAGGCCATGTGGAAGAGACAGTATTTAGAGGAGCGAGGGAGACAAGGCTTTGGTGAGGAAGAGGGAGGGAGGAAATGAATGAGTGGAACTGAGAGAGGAAGACAAAAGCAAAATGAATCAGTGACAAAAATGGAAAACATAAATGGTGTAAGAGGCTGACCTTCAGCTTTTTCTGCTGCTAATTGACTGTGATAAGAATGAGTTAATGTAATACTTTGGACAAGGCTGTATTTTATCTTTGGAATTAATGTTCAACATATGGAAATCTCTCAATCTAAATGCTGCCTTACATGGCCATCAATGCCCTGAAAATATGAGCATTTTATGTTTATACAGATGCATTTCTGAAGCCAAAACATCGCTGTAAAACCTTCACATCAATGCAGCGTTTAGTTAACACGTCCTTCAACCCTGTTTTTGTGCATTGTCTTCTCCCCCATCAATGACCATTAACTTTGAAAACTTTGAAAAAAAGTAATTTTCATCTAAGTGTACGGAGGCATCATTCATGGGCGCTTGGAGCATATTACATAGGCTCATCTACTTTACTTGTGACACTGCTTTAGAACACTGTAAAAGTACAGTGGTCCCTCTGTTCCCTCTGTTCCCAGAAGGCTGTTTGAGAAGCGATTTGTTCGAAATCGGAATCGATTTTTCCCATTACAATAAATGGAAAAAGAAATGATGGGTTCCAAGCCTTAAAATAGGCTTTTGTAGGAGTGAATGTAGAGTGTCTGCTGCAGGTGCGCTGTTCCTCTATGTGTGTGGCCGCTGCATGTGGGAGGGGTTGCTGAGTGAGTGACGTCTCTCCAGAAATGAAGAGGTGCCCGGTGTGTGTCCAGCTCTGAATGTGCGCTTCTGTGCAGTTTGGCTGTGACACAGTAATAAACCAAGTTACACTCTGTCCCAGACTCTCCTCATCCCTGTCCCAGCTCCAGCCCACAACAGGACATCAAACCTCCAGCCTCGGAGGTGTGGAGAGCGAGCACCTCCCCTGTGACACTCTACCACGGTCCAGTGCGGAGACAGGAAAGGTTTTACACCTCAATATGAAGAAAAACAGTCAGTAAATGTAACTAACGTGACACGTCTGCATACAGAGGCTGCGTTGTACACCATAGCAAAGCGCGTCGTGGGTCAGCTGATCGGTCCGCGCACATTATGTTTTTTCCGGCTTTTTTCTGGGCCGTTTGAACCAAAAAAATCTCGAAATTTTTGTTTGAACTCCAATTTGTTCGAAGCCCGGGACGTTCGAAAACTGAGATGCCGCTGTATTAAATATATAACAGATGACCATTGTAAACAAGCGAAGATACTTGCAATAAACCATAGTAGAAGACAAAGTACGCTGAAGAAACCAGACAGGGATGAGGCAGAAAACAAGGAGAACAGATGAAGCCCCAGTGTTCAGAAACCCAAGAGGAAAGAGGCTCTGTGGGTGTAACAGGATTTATACAGACTGTTAGATCAACTGATCCTACTTGAAAGCAGGTGTATATGACTGATCAATTAACAGTCTGGTAATCTTCCTTCACTTGAAGAAAATGAATGAAAATGGAGTGATCATCCAACATTATTAAATAAAGTATATCTGTGTCTCCTAAGGCAGACGTACATAAAGAAACGCTGAATTCATCATGTCCTTGAAGACATGGGTGAGTCGTTGGAAGACACCAATTGGTTTAACTCGATCAAACATGTATATTTTTGAGCAAGAAATGGATATTAATAAAACCTAAAATATTGCTGTTGACATCGCCGTCAGTTCTGTTGGTGTAACATTTATTATTTAATCTGACGTCACTATGAGTAGTCACCACGCACCAAATGAACTCGCCGAGCCAATCGGGTATTTTTGCCGGAGGTTTTTGTATTTTTTTGTCTCTAACAGCTGCAAGTTATTTCCAGATTGTAGTTCAATTCATGGTCAATCTGCGTTCAAGAGGCACAGTAGCAACACCAGCGTTCAACGGAGCTGGTCCTCCTAGAGACAGAGGATGGAGGTTCATCATGCAGGAAGAGAGACATGGTACTGGAGGACATCTCCAAATATGGAACAAATCACGACATACAATGGTGCCATGAGACATATTGTATATTCACCTAAAATACAGAATGATTCCATATTTTTAGGAGAAACACTGACTAATAATTTGAATCTCAATCCAAAACTATTGAAAAGGTTTATTGCAGATTCCCGATATTTTGACCCATCCTGGACAACTACCGCTCCGATGTGTTGACTCTGGACCGCTTTAGTTAAACAGGTGCAGAATTCGATTTTGCTGTATACAGAGTCGAACATAGGTGTTTCAAAACCCCACCTCGTAAGTTGTTCGAACAATATTCCTATTGATCAGTCAAGTATTGACAATTGAACTGAAAGGACTGAAGAAGTCAGGGTGCCACAGTGCTTTATCAAGCTACTGCCTTCATCCACCGAATCTCTTCAAGAAAGCGTGGTCAATACCAGCTACTGACTAGGGGAGATCTAGTAGCTATGCTATGATCATCAGCATGAGAGCAACCACCGGTTCAACAACACTCCTCCAAATGTCATGACGTCAGCAAAAAACTGTCTAACAATGTCTGTTGCCATATATTTGAAATATCAGAGTGACTTCTTAGCTAATGCAATATTTGACTCTCTGGCGGGCAGAGATGCTACCAAGGATATCGGATGCTAAGGTTAGTTCATGCTCACATCTGCTGAGTCATCTCCTCTGTGTCCTTGGCTTATTAACTGATTTAAGACTGATTAGATCAACCGTGCACATGAGCGCACGCGCATGTTGGACGGGATACGGGCTTAACACACCAAATTTGCATATCAAAATGAAATTGCTTGACCAGTGAAAACTAGATTATTTCAAAATGTTTACATCAAGGTGTAGATAAAACGATGAGTGTGCAGATTTTTAATGCACCTTGCAGCATTAAAAGCCATTTACGACATTAGCTTAAGCTCATGTTATGCAAACACATTTAGGGAGTCAGAAGCACTTATAATGGGAACACGTGATGTCCAGTTTCTTTCTCCCGCGCCGCTGTGATTTGACTTCAAGAGATCTTCGGCATCCGTATTGATTTTACACTCAATATGATGAAGTATTAGTGATGTTAAATGTCTATACCATCTGCATATTTATATGCCTCAGCCTTGAAATGATGACAGCCTCAATATTTCTCCAAATACGTTATAGCGCAGTAACAGGACTTGTTTAAAACACCTTGCAATGGTCTTACAAGATGGTCGCAGGTTTGAATCGCGCCTGACGTTGGTGGGGTTTGAACTGGGTTTTGTTTGTCTGGAAGAATTTCTGCTTGGGCTTGTTTGGGTTTTCTCAGAACGCTCCACCGGAGACTGGAAACTGGCCATAAATGTGAGGTGTCCATACAGAACCCAGTGATTGACGGGCAGCCAGCCTGTCTTTTTCCCTGTGGGCCACGCTCCAGCCCACACAATGGTGTTAAGGGAACATGGAGAAGATGCCACAGAATGTACAAATGTATCACTCTCATCATGACTTCAATGTAGATGTCACTTAGAGTACCTTATGTAGCTAGGTGCCTTCTCGGAGCCGCCATGAGTAAACCATATGATCAGTGGAAATGCAATTCACACCAAGCTCCACTTGAAAATAGTCACCATTCGACACTTTCGGACTGAGAAAGTGTTTAACTGACATAGGCTTTACTACAGCATTAAGGTCAGTTCCAACATGGGCACTATGATTTGGAGCTTTAAACAGTTCAGTCCAAAGAGATGATGGAACTTGTATGTCAAAATTGCAATTGCAATTGAATTGAATTATATATATATATATATATATATTGTAAATGGAAAATAATGCAAGACATGCCAACATCATAGCATCAAAAGAATACTCTTTACAGTATATGCAAAGTACCAAACAACTTTGAAGGTGTCGAAGAAAGTCAGCTGTCTTCACTTACTGAATAAAGAGTATGCGTCAACAACGCACAAGGTGTTGTGTACAGTTTTGAATGTTGTTTTAGGGTCATCGGTAAATTCTTTGAAATATTTGAGAACAGATGGGGAGGCAGAGAAAATCATTTTGTGTTCTTAAATCCTTTTCCGAATTCATTTAAGATGCCTTCTATTAAACCTTGGAGCAGTCTGAGATGAGAGAGGACCAATCCCCTGAACAAAATGGTTAGGGATGCTACCAAACACCCACTGTCTTCTTCCGAGAACACGTTCTATTATTACATTTCAGAGTTCATTTCTGCCGTGAGCACTTTTTTTTATCCGCTAATATTACTCAAGTCATATTAAATAATGAATTTAGTAAACATGAAATACAAAAAAAGGATGTTTGCTCAAGCCAGTGCCTTAAACTGTGTTTGCGTGTGACAGTTTCCTCTTGAGATGTTCATTTCTCTCCTCCATGTTGTTGTCAGGCTTCCACCAGCAGTGTCTGCACCAGGGAGACGAAGACATATTGGTGTTAATGAAAAACCCTCCTAAACTCTCCTCCCCACATGAATGTTTAAACATGCTTGTCATAACATTCATTCGCTCACACATGACAGCTAGCATCTGCAGCTGCCTTGCTCGCCCTCAATATTTTATCATACCATCTACCCCAGCCCTGCACCAGCACAATGGCTGTGTGTTAGCAAACTGAATTATAATGACTCAAAAACATGCTGTGTTCGGGCCCAGGGCTGGCGCGGGCCATACATAATGGATCCAGCGACATCACAGAACTGGTAATAGAGCAATTAGTCAGGAACACGTTGGATGAAGATTAACACGTTTAGCATGCAAAGGTGAAGAAAAAAACTTTATGTTGTGGTACAAGGTGACAAACAATAGTTTAGAAATACAGAATATGTATATAAAAAAGTCTGCCTTAGTTGAACAAAAAAGGTACAATTGAGTCATTCTGTTATTGCGCAGGTGAGCAACTGTGAACTTGTTGATTTCGACAGAAGTGCTTCACCATGGTAACAGTTGGAAAACTCTTGATCCCGTCATCTCTCCCTGTCATTCCACCCTTTGGACTTGCACCTAAAATGCCAGAACTCCAGAAACGCCCACATACACACACACAACAGATTAGAAATCACTTGTATGTAAGAAACCGTGCCGGTCGGGTCTGAAATCAGTCAGCAAAAAAGCTGCAACATTTTAAGAGCAGAAAGGTTTTAGGTTTTCACTCAGGTATTTTTGGAAACGCGGAAAAGTGTCCACGTATATTTGTGTGAACTCACACCCACTTAAAGCTCTTAACTGTGTTGCCGGCTTGACATTGTGTGGTGGGCGAAGGGACCGAGGCACCGAGCATCAGGGTAGAGAGGCTTCTCATAGATGCTGAATGCAGAATCAAATGAATATTAATGCGGAACCAATTACCTTAGGGAAATGTTGTCTGTAGGTTAGCTTTGCTAATGCACGTGTCTCACCTTTAGCGGAATGAAAGCAGTGGGGGTAAAGCCTGGAGGGCGGACAGAGCAGATGTATTCATTTTTCCTCCTAACAAGCTTGTCTAGCCAGCTGAAATGGAATTGTCCAGCAGCTACCAATCCTTAAACCGTTTAAAGTGTCCAGAAAGTGATTTAAAAATGGATGAATCCTCGCATAAACTGTTTATTCAAGGATTCCAATTTTTGCCACTCATTTATAATTAATTGAAAACCTTGAAAAAAGTGTGAATGAGAATTCAAGTGCAATGTGATCGAGTTGTGTATGTAGCGTTGCTTTATGTTTATACACCACAGTTGCAAGCAAACATTGGAGTGATGCGTTTTGCTTTGATAAAATTCATACAGTCTACAGCATCTGTTACAACAGTGTCTCAATATCATAGCTGTAAATAATGAGTTCATTGTTCATAAAAAAAATCTGATTTGCATAAGTGAGTAGAGCACTTACAGCCACTAAGCTCCTTTTAAATCAGTGTTAAAGCCCAGATAATAGACCCCTCTGACCAATTGATTGGCTTTCATATGTTTACAGCTCACTTTAATTGCCTCAAAATTACCATTTATCAGGCACGTTTGTCCCACTTCGCATGCGTGCACGCCTGCGTGTGTGTGCGTGTGTGTGCGTGTGTGAGCGCGCGGGCCTGTCCATCGACAAAAAAAGCATATTGATTTATCAGCTCCAGGATTTGTCCCGTTCACCGTACATAAAACCACTGCCTACGTGCCGCTCAAAATGGGAAATGGCCCCATCGATTCCCTTAAGTTGGAGCCCAAATGCTAAAGATTTTTGGATAAGCTTTCTCATTACTTAAGCTGAAATCAATAGGGGAGAGCATGGGTCTAATGAATGAACGGGCCACAGATCAGATGGGGTGTGCTCATCCCTGGCCTGTCCTGGTCGATCAGCCTGCACCAGCGTGTGTGAGCGTGTGAGAAAAGAGTGCGCAACAGCAACAACTTGACTTTAAAACATCGCTTACCTCTCGCTTTGCCACTCACAAGAAAGATAACAAAGTTAATGTCCTGTGTCGACGTCAATCATTCGGTCTTGTTTCATCACCTGCGCCCCGAAGCTTCAAAAAGTTTTGAGTCATAACGGTAGATATTTTGTTTTAAATAGTGTCTTTATCTGTCTAACAGGAAAACTATTCTATAATATAAATAAGGACTGCTATTGTGTGGCAAGTTTCATAATGGCTTTCAGAATCATCATCCACTTTCATCCACAGGGGTATAGGGTAAATGTATTTTAAGAGTAGCAGAAGGCAATAAAACAACACCATATTCCATCACTTTATTCTCTTGTGTGCAGATAATTGTAAGTAAATTCCAATAATTTTCCATCACCAGAAAGTCTCCTCCATCTCGAGACAATAACGTGGTTATAAAAAAGCTGAGAATGTTCAAAGAATACAAATTATATATATATATATATATATATATATATATATATATATATATATATATATATATATATATATAGAGAGAGAGAGAGAGAGAGAGAGAGAGAGAGTTTCAACTTATATTTATAAATATAGAGTTAAAAATATATATATTTTAGAATTTGACAGTTTGACAAAATATTTATGTCTAAACTTTTTATTTCTGCATGTTAGGCAGGCTAAATGCTGATTTTTTTTTATTTTTTTTATTGATTTACACATTCACAAACATGATGCTAAACTTGGATATTTTTGTCATTGGATTATGAAAATGATCCCAAAACTAAACATGAATGCAAATGCGATTAAATTCGCTTGTACTCACATTCTTTGCAAACCTTCAATTCGATCACTGGAACACAATAAAAATCCATCATCCGGCAACTTTTGCCTTCAAAACCGCCAATCTCCCTTAAGGGATGTGTTAATTTATCTTATATTTCGGTCTGATCAAGGACTAACAGGATAAAAAACATGTAATATCAAAATAATGCAATGATCACTGGGGAATACCCAGGGGTGGAAAATTAGAAATCAAATTACCCTGTATGCCATATCTTCAAATACATTTTAGATTAAACATCTGGGCGTTGGTACGCAGCGAAAACAACCACAAACCTTCTGGCCAACTTTTTTTTTTTTTTGTTTTAATCTTTCGGGTTTTTCCGCTTTTCATTCTTTCCACTCCTTTGCAAAAAGGATTTGATACTCACGAGTGTATCTCTAGAAAGTTGTCTTTGGCCAAGTGAGCAAACGCTGCTCTTGAAG
The DNA here is from genome assembly GCF_027744825.2 of Synchiropus splendidus. Lineage (NCBI taxonomy): Eukaryota > Metazoa > Chordata > Actinopteri > Syngnathiformes > Callionymidae > Synchiropus > Synchiropus splendidus. The sequence goes on from NC_071336.1 coordinate 21,608,332, forward strand.
AATACATTATCCAGACATCTGTGAAGAATTCCACTTTGTGGTTTGGCCGGCTGGTGGAATTAACTATGTTAATGAGCTACAGTGGATATCGCAGGCAGTTGTCATTTCAGCTGATTAAATCTGCCAGTGTCAGCAGTTAAGCTGAGAACCCTGCAGACTTCTCACATGAATAATACAGTTAAACTGATATATACCATCAAAATTATTGGCTTAAAGTTGGAAACTCATTCTCTTTTTACTTAAAAGTTTCATATCATAATGCTCCACTGTGGTCATGAAAAGAACCACCAAGTGGCACGTTCAACTGGAAGAGGTTGTTGCTCTTCAGGTCAAAGCAGGTGCCTGAAGAAGCAATAACTATCAATGGGAATGAAACAAATACAGTTATACATACAGTGGAATGATCTTATATGACATATATATATATATATATATATATATATATATATATATTGGTTGCCAGTGTACACCACTGGACTGAATGAAACCCTGTACAGCAAGTAATACTTCCGTTAGTATCACTGATGAGAATTACAAGTATTGAAAGTATAGACTTGTATATTTTCCCTGTCCTCCTATTGTCCCCTTTTTCATGTAAAAGAGCTGAAAAATCTACAGCTACAGAAGAAAATATGTAGTTCAGTCTTGGTAACCACTTCAATAAATAAATAAGTAAAGATCACACATAAATGCGTCACTGTTGACATCGGCGTGTGGGTTGTGATCTACTACAGTCAAACTACTTCAATAAATACTTCCCTTAAGGCTTGATAGCTTGTCAGAATAAATATTCCATTCATTCTTGCTTCCAGAAGGTAGCAAGTTCAATTCCCGGGTTGACTACTTTTCTGTGTCCGGGTTCTCCGGTTTCCTCCCGCAGCCCAAAGACATGCTCACTAGGTGAACTGGACACTCTAAAATTGACCCTAAGTGCGTGTGAACGGTGTGTGTGTGTGTACACTGCGATGGCGACCAGTCCAGGGTGTATTCCCGCCTCTCGCCCGATGACCACTGGGATCAGCTCCAGCGGTACCTGCAAGTCTGAAGGGGAATAAGCACAGCATTCTCCACCTGCAACACTACCTTCAGCTTAATTCTGCATTTCTGAAACAGGACTGCTTATGTTACATGGATGCTAAAACACAACTAATTCACAGTACTCTATCACCAGTAGTATTGCGACCAACCCCAAGTTAAGGATATTTGACACGTAGTGATGGACCATTTATTTTTAAATGAAGGTAATTTGTATCCGGACTCACTCATCCAGACACAATTAGAAACAAGTATCGCAGGAACGTCGAATGTGGAGTGGTTTGGTGAAAAAGTTCAGGAGGCCAGACTCAGATAGTTAGAACAAGAGGTGAATGAAGAGGTGTAGGAGTTAGGGGTGTCAGTGCTGACGGCAGGAGAAATACTGTAAATGTTTCAGCGCCAAAATATCACTGTCAAGTCCCGGACAAATGATGCCACAATGACTGTGTCTCAAATGAACTCAGGCATTGACAAACTACATTCCAACAGCAAGGTGGAAATGATCCATTGATTCTTCACCAAATGACCTGGCACCACAGATTCTCTGACAAAGGCAGGTTATATGGAATCAAAGACAATTTTTTTCTCTGTATTTCTTACAAATTCAACTTTTAGTTTCCACATAAATGAGATCTATCTTGACTGAGAGTCACATACGCGCATGAGATTCTTATAATCACTCCGTAAAAGCAGCTATTTATGCAAGTCATCAGAAAAAAAAAGAACACACTGGGAAACTCAAACCTCACTAATCACACTAACCCAAAAATAAATAAATAAATAGACGTCCCTTCCTGTCACGATCCTGGAAGGAGTCCCCATTCTTCAGCTCATAAATATGGAAGGCCAAAGATTATGAGATTCACTGACAAAAAGGGAATCAAAATCCATTGTAACGTGTCCTTTTCCCCATGTAAAGTTTGGATTAAATGTCACACATTAGCATGTGAACTTTTAAATGAGCTTGTTTGCTCTCTGTGGTGTGGGCCATGTAAATACTCTTCTGAGTATAGAACGGAGATAGTTGAAGCAGGGTGGGGGGCTAATGGCAATTGGGATGGGTAGACCTTTTTTTTTTTTCTTTTCTTTTTTTGGGCCACCAATTAGCGCCCAGTTGGGGACTTGAGTACTGTCTGTCTGGTGCAGTGGTGAAGTGGCAGATGGCAGCGCATCCTGATGCTCGACACTCCTGGTGATATTCCGGGAATGTCTCTGACTGGCACACTTGAAATGTAATGATTGACATGCATTACCTAGTGGATAACTATAGGCCTCAAAAGAACTGTGAAAATACTGAAGCACATTCACCTCTTACATCCTTTTGTTTCATATAATAAGAGCATTTCATTTCCTCATGTTCATGTGAAACCATAGCACCGCTGCCTGAAATGCTTGATAGAAACCAAACACAATTCCCTTTCCCTTCATTTTTCATCGACTGCGACTCCCTTTGTTTTAGATGTGACCCTGCTTATTTATTGTTATAATTTCCTCTCTGTGTCTGTAAAACACATTAAAATCATAATGCAATCTTTGCTAACCCGGGAGCAACATTATTGTTCCATTATATTCACCGAACAACAGCCCCTCAGCCTCTTTATCAATCCAATATCTCATAATGTGTGCCCTGCCTGGTCATTTTGAATATAAAAAGATATCACAGCGTTATTGTGCCATATTTCCTATGTTTAGTGTTAATCTCTTGTTCTGTCAAGAATCAGACAAATCCAATACAACATTTGATTAGTTGTATTTTTGTGCCTTTTTTTTGTGCTCATAGTCTCCAGGTGATATTGGACGTGTTATATAGCATGTACAGAGCTGCTGTTATGTCTGAGGATAAAAATGATTTAAGGCGTGCTCAGCACAGAGTTTTCATTGACTGCCTTTAATTTGACTGTGAAGGTGGGCTTTATTACTCTCCTGATCTGTATCACGGTGAGTTTTCATCCTGTCGGGTTGATTAAAACAAGCAACCTTTCAATTGCGTGCAGTGTCATTAAAAACGAATCATCATTTGGTGTCAAACTCTTTGGAGCATTCGCGTTTTATTGTTCAAGGGCAAACTATTTTGGGCTGTAATTAAACCTGTAACCCATTGACTAGAGAATAGGCAGACTTGTTACGGAGTCACCGACATGGCTGTGGGACTACGCATGAATATGCCGTACGAAATGATCATAAAGTGTATATTGCGTACAAAGTTGATTCTTTTGAATTAGAACATAAAACTGAATTTGAATTCAGCGCAAAGCAATAGCCTAAAATGTACCTTGATGCTATCACCAAAGTAAGATCCCGTCGATGTGTCCGGACTGGTGCTACTGAGCGTGTAAGCCTGTTCCCCCCAAAAGATGTTGAGCGTCATAAGATATGGGTGAAGCAACTTAAAACAACGAGGGGCAAGTGGCAACCATCGCCGTTGTCTGTACTCTGCAGCCATATTTTTTTCCTCAAAGTTTGCACAGAGGTGCAGAGAGAGAAAAACGTACTTTGCGTATAACATTCCGGAAAGGGGTATAGAGCGTGACACGGGATCCGGGGGAACGTGACGGATGGCGAGACCTCTCCTCGCTGAATATTGGATGTCAGTGGCTATTTATGACTACACACATAGGTATCCTCCTTAGTGATCATAATGAAAGTCACGTGACAAAAACTGCACAGCAGTTTGGTGGTCTACTGTGAATATCAATCGACTCGTTGTTACACGGAGAATGAATGGAGCACCATCCAATAGCTCACCTTAACCCCAAACTGTGTTTTTTTTTTTTTTTTTTTTTTACATGTCGCGCTATAATGGGCCAGGAATGTATTCAGTTGAAAACCTCCTGCGTCATCATGCAACGCAAAAGACCGTCTTTGTCTTTGGTATAGGACGCTAAACTATATAGACTAATATAGCAGTGGAGTGGAGTGAAGATGTGTTGCCCAGTTATGGTCGAACATTGCACTTATCTGCATTACAGTATAATGTATGACAGTTTTCAGAAACTACTTTTTATGTAATTCTTTTTGTATACACACAATGGAAACTTCTTACTTATTACTCTACTTAGTAAACCTTTAAGTTTGGATTTACAATGGGATGCAACAAATCAATCACTGTGTCTGCTGTAAAAGTTAACATTGGTTCTCAAGACTTCACAGCCATTTGACTGATTTATAGTTCATTGACTGACAAACAGCAAGTGACACACCAAGACAACAGGACCTGAAGTAAATGCCAGCATCTTAACAGAGCTGAAACACTCACATCTGAGGGAAGCCGTCAGACTCATTTAAATGCAGAAGCGCACACATGGAATCATCCAGTAGTACAAAGGGATCACAAGTTGTTCAGACTGTTGACTGAGATTAACAGAACAGTGTGACACGTGGCAGCACGACCATGCAGGAGAACACACAACATTACACGGTGTAGTTTAATAAACCTGCATATTGGTATGTGCAAATTTCCCCTCAATTTACTACAGTGTTACAGTACAGTGATCTCTGCACAAGTAAAATTGTCAGCAATGGGATTATATGTAAAAAAAGTAAACTTTAACTTTGGGTATTATGAAAAAACGGATGATATGGGAGATATTCTGTGTAGAGCAACTTCAATATTTACATGTGTTAAACAAGTCTTTGAAGGTATTTGAAGATAGATTTGAAAAAAGTGGTGTCGTTTCTGATGTTTGATTTTGACATTTAAAAATAAATAAATAAAATAAAGAGAGCTTCAGTCGCATTTGAGGTTGGAGGAAGGAAGTAAAGAGGAAGTTACTTACTAAGTTACTAGGACGTACTGTTTCATACTGCTGTTTCTATAATTCATAATGGTTATCATGGTATGTATCCTGTGTGCACACTTCTTTTCCTTCTATTGGACGCAGGTACACAAAGAATTTCACCATGCGTTGTACCCCGTATAACTGTATGTGTGACAAATAAACCTCTTGAATCTTCAGATGCTTGACATGGGGTTGGTGGAACTACACTGAGGGGGGAACACTTAAATATTGAATCTTCTAATTCCACACGTTACATTTCTAATATGCTCCTCATCAGCTGGACTTTTTGATACGTCTGATCATGTCCATGATTTTCTCCATAACTTCTGAAATTAAAGTCTATCCAGAAGCTCTTTAGCAGTCAATAAGATGGGTAAACAGACAAGACGCTCACATCAAACTCCCTCAAAACAGTGGTCCAAGTGCAAGACGCAGGGAACTCAACACGCATTCACTCTGACAAACCTGACTTCTGATCAAAAGCTACAGCGCCGTAATCATGTTTGTGCCACTGAATTCTTTAACCTTTCAGTGACCCCGCTGAATGCCAGCGGCCCAATCACAGCACCTAATTGAATCAGCTCAGTGCTGCCCCCACCCACCCCGCGGCCCCCCCACCGCCACCTCCGACGGCTGAAAAAATAAAATTGCAGGTGAAAAATGAATCCAACAGTTGCAGCTCAGAAGGGGGGAGGTGGATTGAGGTGTTGATAGGAAGGGGCTCTCATTGCAGGTTTATAAATTACAAAGATGCGCTCAAAAACACACATCCAGACACACAGTTGCACCTTTTTTTTTTTTTTTTCTCCTTCACTCCCGCCAGAGAACAGGGAGTGGGAAGTGACGGAGCAAGCGAGGTAGAGAGAGATAGAGGTTGAGAGCAGGTTTCTCATTACCCTCTCTGCCCATTCGGATGATATTCCTATAAGATAATCTGATTTATTTGCAATTTTCCTTTAAGCGGCTTAGTGTTTACCTCCAAGATTAATATTTCTCTCTGTTATTAATATCAGACTGTAATTAGGAATGATGTGCCTTGTTCCATGGCCGCCAGGCAGCGAGCCGGACGGATCTGTTGTTGTGACTCCATTTCACAGCACCAAAAAAAATATACGGAAATACAAAGAAAGGCTTTGGCTTAAGACGTTTCGGAGTCATAAAAAAAAATGGAGGAGACTTTTACTGTGTCTGGAGAGGTGGAACACCAAAGGCAGACGTGTGGATATATTGCATAGGTTTATATGACTGTGTGTGTGTTCAGGTGTGTGTTTTGGTGTCCCCTCTGATTGATAAAGTGTCTGTGTTGGCTGCAGATTGCTCTGGCTGATTGCTTCTGAGGGCTCCAGCTGATTTATAATCAGAGCAGGATGAGGGATTGGGCTTTGGATTGCTTATCTGTTTAGCCCCATCACAACATAAAGTGACAAATTATTATGTTGAAGACACACACCTGCACAAACATGTATGAGGACACATGAGAACACAGCCATCGCTTTATTAGACAAAGGCTCTGGGTAAATACAAAAGCTTTGCACGTGGACAATATAAGGTCTTCATTATAGACACATACATTTTTTAACTGAATCAATAATAATTCTTTTGTAGATGAAACGAAGTAAAGTTTCATTGACAAGCTGGATCAAATACATGCCACATTTGTGGATGTGTATTTTTATACGTGGCTAACAGCGTTTAGCATCCAGTCTTTGACGGTATTTGAGGTATATGGAGACAGGCTTGGAAAAAGTGGCGCCGTCTGTGTCAAACAAGATCAAAAATGTATATTTTTTACCCTCCTTCATTTCCTGTGGACGTTTATGATGTTTGATTTTGACAAAAATAAAGAGCTTCAGTCACATTTGTAGTAGGAAGAAGAAAGTAAAGAGGAAGTTTGTATACTAATAGATGCTTGACATGGTGTTGGTGGAACTACACTGAGAGGGGAAACCAAAGGAGAACAGTTAAATATTGAATCTTCTAATTCAACATGGTACATTTATGATATGCTCATCATCACCTGGACTTTTTGATATGTCACATCATGATTTTCTACATAACATCTGAAGTTACAATCTATCCAGGAGCTCAGCAATGAGCTTTTCTTTTCTATATATTTGTACAAGCTCATGTTTTATTCAGGTTTGAAAATAAAGGTTTGCTGTGAATATTAAACTTCCGAGCAGGTTTCTGAACTCCGAGGTGGACAAGTCATAAAGTGCTATGGGAAACCCTGATAGAGAGAAGTAAAAGAGGAAGATGGATGAATATAAAGCTTCTGTAATATATAAGCTCAAGGAAAATCCATTTTTGGTTTTTAAGATGAGAAAAGCAAATGCATTGGTGTGGTTGAACCAGAGTCTGACATGCTAACACACAAAGGTGTAGTTTGCCCTTGAGCAATGTGACAGTTCTGACTGTGTGTTTGTTGCATCTTTCTATCTTACCTGTCCATCTGATTATCTACTTTCTCTCTTTTCGGCACTTTCTTCTAAATGCGACGTGACGGGATGACAAAAGGAATGCAAAAAAAGAAAATTAAAGATGACATAGCAAACACATTTCCCCACACACAGAAAGCAGATAATTAAACAGAAAAGCCAGCGCTTGTGGGGACAGAGAAGATTTAACTGTGGCATTGGTCTGTTTGTGTCTGTTGGCATTGTGTTGGTTATTCAAATACTCATCCTGGTCAATGTGTGGCCCTGGGTCTCGTCTGGCCTTTGTCACGTCTTCCATTCATGTTGCATCTACTCTTGGCTTTTGTGCATGAATAACACTGAGGGGAGATGGACAATAAAAAACAACTGGGTTGCTAAAATGTCTCAATGCCAGGCACAAGCTCAGAAGCCAAATAGCACACACCAAGTCATTTTAATAATGACTAGAAACATATTTCCTAATAAAAAAAAAATTAAACTCATGTCAAGTATATACAGTATATAATGCAGAGATTAATAAAACCAAAAAAAAAAAAACAAAACTGTAACAATCATCATTTAAATAAGTGTGAGTCAAACATTGTTACAAATGGTTGCAATACAAAACATTAAGAGGATTCATTGTAGCCACAACTAATGTTTCCATATTTTACATAAACCAAGGCTGGTGTGCACTGGAAATCTGCTTCCTGTATATTACATGTAAACTGTACGAGATGCATTTAGGGATTAATCTCCTCTCTTCTGATTGGCTCGTCCTAATTCAATTGTATATCTTAAAGGAACTCTTTGTCTCAGGAGTGGAATAAAGTGTAAATAAATGTGAGTTGTTAGTTACATTTAATATACACTATGTATCAAGTGGTGTTTAATATTTATGCGGACAATGAATGGGCGTATGTGTTTGTGTGTGGCAACTGTGTTGCTCAAAGTTAAATGGGTCATCTATCATGAGTATATGTGACTAGGACACTTGTCTCTGCCACACTGGTCTGTGCGTTTGTTCGTGAGGTATGTGGTGCAAGGGCATTGTGTGTGCCTTTGCTTTATCCCCCGAACACTCCCTCGCGTGTGTGTGTGTGTGTTCATGTGTGTATGGAGTGGCTGCTTGTCTTAGCCTGCACCATGATTAATGGTGTACATTGGGCTGTTCAGCCATGCATGTTTCTTGGTTTATCGTTTTATGCTGTCGCCAATTAAAGCTCCATAACTTGACTGATGGCCTCACGCTTGCGTCCATCAATAGAGGCCATCAGCGGCCGTCCACGTCCAAGATATGGAAGCCACCTACTTCCCGATATCCTCTTGTGTCAGAACCCTTTGGCGAATCTGTGGTGGTGAATATTTACGTGTCTGTGTTTGCGCACACTCAGCAAAAAAATATTGATCCTAAGTGATCGGACCAATAATCATGTTAATGAGGGTTTAGGGAAACTGGAAGAGCCTGTCATCATTTCAAAGCGGTTCAAATGAAAGTCACCAACGGCTCTTATGTGATGCCTAGCAAGCGACACAACTTTTGTGTTTGTTGACATTCCTTCACGACTTCACGACAGCCCGGATAAACCGAATTATTGCGCTAGTCTGGCTAAGTTCTGGCTTTTAAAATGCATGACTAAGCTAAGCATGTAGCCCAGTAGCTCCACTATGACTGGTCGGGTGATGTGCGGCTGTGTGAGCTTCAGTGACACAGCGTAAGTAACCAAACTCCTAGACTAACGGTCTCATGACGTCCAATAACTACGGAATCGAGAAGTAGCAAGTAGCAGTACGTGTATCCCTGGTCTTATCCGATGCCTGCAGTGAAAACATGACAAACCCAAATTCAGCTGTGTTTTGAAAATTTCGACAGCGTGTCCAAAGGGACGTGGTTCTCACCTGCACTAGAAGGCTGACTTGAATCATAAATAATAAAGTGCACAGTTGTTCATTCCACTTTCCGTCGTTCAGAGTTTGAACACCCATGGTTCAACTCACTAGCAGTGTTGTAAGTGGATTTTCATTGACACTCATGGGAAATTACATGTAATGTAGTGTATGCAATGGTATGGCTCACATACATTGTAAAATTGACAAAGGTCATTTTTTATTTCAAACTGTTTTTCTGTTTCCTGTACCTTTATTCATGACATTCAATTCAATCAATGAATCCAAATATCACCATTTTGTACGAGTATTGTACGTATATATGTATGAAGTAACCATGATGTTTGTGCGTCTATACGATCTGTACCAAGGCCCCTGGCCAGGCACCAGGGGATTCATACATCTGGACAAACAAACTCGCTGATGTTTTCTAGCATGCACGCTTCTCATATAGCTGTAATGGCATTTGTCTGATCATACTGTCAGCAAACAGCACCCAGCTGAGTAGGTTAGCATCTTACCTTATACCCCATCTCTCAGCCTTCATCCTCGTGCACTTCCCTTTTTTTTATTACCCCATTTTTCCAAATCATTGCGCGCTTTCTTCCGTATTCTGGCCGACTTTCCCAGCCCTGGTATGGTCATCTAACAAGACAAAAATGTGAACGAGGGACAACATAAAACCAAACGGGAGATGTTTACGTTTTACCTGAGAGGAAGACAATGATTGGGCAGAGTTGGGCAGGGAAGAACACCTTTACACACATTCTCACTGCCAAGTTCATCTTATTTTGATGCTGACGTGACAGCTCAGGAAACTGAATTGTCTCTTAGTTGAACTAAGCCATCTGGATAATTCACTGAATAGCCGATAAAGCCTGGACCTACTTTGGGACAGCAACACCTATTAGTACTGCCAATACTGGCTCAAGGCCCATTTGTGCTCCCTTTACGTACAAAATTGTACCCATGCATTTCAAACAATGTTATTGTCACTGATCACATACAGTATTTCCACGTGTTCTTTGCGTTGGTATTGCTGTTCTCCAATATATCCACCAGCGGGAGCAGCCCACAGTCAAAGGTTCATGACAACGACAAACTCCAAAACAAACGTGGCGCCTGTAGATAAATATATTGCGACTGGAGGACAGAGAATTTACGGCATAGTTATTTATTCGTGTGTGATGAGAGCTACGTATCGTGTGGTAACAGTCACATTGCCCCCACAGTTTTCAGTGGTACTGCTCCGTGTGGTCTGTATCCGTAAAATTCGTGGAGACGAGAAGGACAAAATGTACGCAGTGCACGGAGAGAAGGCTTTGTTCGTATCCGGATTCATATGTAACATTGAGGATAAATGTCTGACTAATGTGTTCATGGAAACGTGGTCACTGACACATTGCTTATGGTGAACAGAATGACAAAACACTGGGCAAATTCAGAGTTGTTCCTTCATGTTTTCCAGCCAACACCACAGAAACCCAGTCATATGAGAATTCCTGGTGCCAAATGGGAAGAACCTATTTACTTACTTGTACATTATTGTAACTATAATTATACACATTACTGAGAACATATTTTACTTATCCTCCAAACCAATAAAAAGATAAATTGCGTACAAATCATTTGCAAGTAGAGGAAAAAAAGCAAGCACCAGTGGCAATAACCATATTGTAGTGAAACTGGTTGCCATTTGACTGGTAAACACAGCAACATATCAAGATGGGACATTTCACTGCAAATAATTTATGTGATTCAATATTCCTACCAGATGTGCTGGTAATGATTCAGCCATGCATAGTGTACACTTGGACACACAGGCAGCAAATGAGAAAAAGATAGCGTTAATAATAACTCACATCAGGTTTACCTAACGTATATATGCTGCTACAAACATGTCACTGCCTTCTGACGTTGTCAGGAAAAATGAACTGCGGTTATCGAGAAATTAAAAAAGCTGATGATTTAATATTCTGTGCAGGCTAAACAGAGTTGGGGGATGGGAATAGAGGCAGACATATAGATGGGGGAGGTGTGAGCGTGATAAAGAAGGAGGAAATTAATCAGTGGTATCATGGTTGCTGGTGTTTCGCTAAGCTCTGACTTCTTTATTCAGCCTATATGACTGAGGAACGTTGCTCCAACACTAAACCAAACCCTTCACACATGGTCAAACAAATGCTCTCTATATATAAATATCTGCAGTGAGCCTCAATACTAGCTGGAGGATAGTGAATCATTTTGAGAACAAAAAAAAAAAATGAAATGTTGCAGGTCCATTCTTGTATAGTTCTTGCTCTAGTGTTGCTAGTTTTTGCTTGTTGCTCCCAACTTCTTGTTCTTGTTAAAGGTGTGTTCATTAGTTTTCTTTTCTGTTCCTGCTGAGGTGTGTTCACTCCAAACACGGTTTGGCAAAACTCATTGCGCCACTCACACTCAAAAGGTCTCTCAAGTCTAATAAAAAAGGTAGGAAAATCTGCTCTGCCACTTGTTTCCACTCTTTCCCGACCCAGATGTACAACACGTACAATGCATTCACGTAAACTCAACCTACTACACATTACGCAAGTTCTAGTAAAAGCTTAACAGTTTTCTAATAAGATGAAATTAAACATATACGTATTAACTGTTTTTTTAGGGGCTTTTCATGCTGCGGATTCTGTCTCGGGTTGCCTGAGTCTGATTCACCCCCTGCTGTGCAGCCTCGCACCTCTGTGCCTCAAGTGATGCCGCTTTTTCTCTTCTCAGCAGGCGACGCTGTATGCAAAATAGCTACAACTCCCCCAACGTCTCAAGGAAGTTGTCACCAACCAGGCAACGCAAGCCCAAAGATATTTACGACTGTCGGCTTGACCACCTTATTTCTGACACTCTAGGAGTCATTGTCACCGCAGATATTAACTTATGACAGAATGTGGCGTTTCACACCCAAAAGTAAACATGAAAGAGAGTTACCATGTTTATTTTACAAGAAAACAGCGGAAACAAAGCTGTCAGCATCTTTCCTCCTCCTTGTTCTCCTTGCCAAAACAGTTGCGCAGCTGCAGGATCACAGTAGTGAACACAGTTAGATCCCAACATTATTCATTGAAGTAAATCTGTCTGTCAATAAAATCAGACGTTTATCAGCCTAATAAAGACGAAAACACATGAGTTATCAAACACTCGCACACATTGCGAGTCCTGGACTGCTGCGCTGCTCAATGACAGTTCGCCAGCATCAGTGCCCAGCAGCTGCGGGTGCACACCTCAGTGTGCTGGGAGTTTGCAAAGTTGGTTTTGAATGACGTCGACGGTGATGAGAAGCCTTTACTGCTCTGCATTTATCATGTTTGAGTGGAGTCGCGCTGTATGCATAGTTTCCGGCATCTGAGCACCGAGTCGCCTGAGGCGTGGCACAGCTCTCCAGCCGGAATCAAGTCCGCGGCCAGAACCTCGTTCGCTTGTGTTCAGATGGACTTTTGAGCCGAACGCACTTTGTCTCGAGACAGAGTCAGCAAAAGCTCCATTCATTCCTTCTCGTCCTTCGATCTGTCACAGTATGAAAGCATAGAGTAGTAATATGCCAGCATCCGCTACTATCGGTATCAGTTTTGCTTCACTTCTTGTCATTATTTAATTCTCGGTCTCTGTTCACGTCAGAGTATGCACCTCGTAGCATGCGTCATAGATTCTGATAGGGTGTCAGCTCTACCAAAAGTGGGTCGACTCACATCCCGTCTGCATCTGTGACCAATGGTGGTCAGTGACACTGTCACCACTGCGTGATGGTAGCGAATTGGCACGGATGCCTACACACTGTGGACAGCTACAGTGAGGAAGCACGCCATTCCTAAAGAGAAACATCAGCTATCAGACGTATCCCACTGAACATCAGTGGGCAATGGTGATTCCCACATGTCAGACACCATTAAAAACCACACAGCACTCTTTTTGCATATCATAATGCTTCTGGTCAAATGCCAAGTGTTTTCCAAATGACGAGCCAAGTGGAGCAGATGCATTCACACCTGTCGGCTCTGAGCCTGTCTGTGAGGGCGCTTGAGATAGAGGCAGCTGTGATGTCTGCACCTGCTTAATTGAATTAGCCTTGTTAATTTATTCACTGCAGAAAAAAAGCATGTCATCAACATGCTCATTACAGCAATTAGTTAATTAATTGTCTGTAGAGCGGCTTCTACTCAACAAGCGTCTTCATTATCTGATGCCTGCCGTCTGTTTGATCACTGAGAGGGAGCCGATAATGCAGCGCCGCCGCTCTGTGCTGGCTCTGCGCGTGTGGTCGTGCGAGCACTTGACTGGTCCTCAAATGTCACCTTTGCCTGACGCCGACGGGCGTGTGTGTATGAGCGTGCATGTATAAATGTGTATGATAGGTACGTGATATTTATGTATGATATGCTTTAGAATATATGGGCCAATATCGGTGCATATTGCAGTGAAAGGTTACGTGGGGGCTGCTGTCATTCCCACAGGTAAAGACAGAGAAGTCCTCCGAGCCACTTTCTAATCTCTCTTTTATTAGAAGTTAATATCTCGCCTGCTCTTTCTCACTCCACACTCCCACCTGCTTAGAAATGGCCCAGCTCCATCTTTTTAATTCTATTATATTAGCCACCCTCTCTTTCTCTCTCTCGCTTCTTTTCTCCCTCCCCGTGCCCACAGCTGACATTTCTCTGTCTCTTTTACCCGCACTGTCACTTCCTCTCCCAGTCGCTCTTCCTTTTGTCCTCAAATGTTCCATTTTTGCTCATAATCCTAGATTGCAGGGAGACTTTGGCCAATCAGGGATTTGTGCGAGACACCGCTCTTTTTTTTTCAGTTAGCAAAAACACCTGATGAGAGCGAATGGGAGTTAAAAAAAGAAGCAGGATATATATATATATAGACGGAGGAGAAAGGAGCGAGGCGGAGGGCACTGGATGAGGGGAGCACCCCGGGGGCGAGGCGTTGATTGCCAAAGTAATGAGACTTGATCAGATTGAGGTTTCTCTCTCAATAGGGTTCTGCTAATATGAGTCGGAGGCTTAAGCACTCATTTCAAATAAAATCACAAATGTGATATTCTTCACAGACTTCCGGCTGAGGTCCCACACCTCACCACTGGAGAATTAAGGCTTCACACAGACCACATGGGAACTTTTAATCATCTTCATCTGTGGCAGATTTGAAGATGAGAAAAAAAAAAAAAAACGCTGTATTAATTATGCAGCCATAATATAAAGTTCTCAGGACCTGAGCTGTAAAGACCTCGGGCTACAGGACGGACTCGGACAGACTTCCATCGCTTTCACTGGCACTCCATTAAAACCTGGTATGAGATCATGATAATGCTGCCGCCATGTCAATGAATGCAACAACTAAAATTCCCAAGGCCACTCTTACAACTTGGACACCTATTGGAACCATTTTAACTTCGCAAATGAATCCAAACAGAATTCTCCTCTAATTCTGTCGCACGAACAATAATCCACTGCTGAATTATTAAAAACATATGAATTAAGGAAAAGCAGCTGACATTTTAAACCTAGATTCACTCTCCATTGCTGCTGCCAGCGAGCAACATTCACACCCGGCTGCATCAGCAATTATAGCATTAACTACTTTATTCTTCTATTATTTAACAAAGCACCTTCATAGATTCTTGCGTTTCTCCTCTTAATCATTTTTTCCTGTTTCGCCTTTTACTGTGCTGCATAGTTGATGTATATTTAAAATTTAACATGTGCCTGACCTACTTAATATTCCAACCTTGGCATGGCACCTGCACTGAAAAGTTCCGAGTCCAGGACCATCAGATAAGGTGTATTTACGTTGGGTTTTTCCATTTTTTTGTGTGCCTTTTCTTCCAGTTGCTGTCAAAGGCAATGGTCACCTTGCTGACTTTTGACATGAGATGTTTAAGGTTCACTATCGTGCTTGTCCTTTCTTTAAGCAAGATGAAACCTCACCCTAATATAGACTTAAGTGGAATAATGTACATCCATTACACAGTAACTGACAATCAAAAATAACAATATTTATATATTGTTTATTAATTTGTAATAATACATCGGCAACAGTTTGCTGAGTGTGTCATCCTACAGACCTCACCATTATTGACAAGAGCGTATTCATGTAACCCACAAAGGATCATGGTCCCACACTGTAAAATAATGCTACTAATAAATGAGGCCACTGAAGGGCTTCATATGGCGACTTTTTGACCATGGCTTACTGTTGGGTCCCGACTTGAGAAAAAGGAAAATGGCTAAACGGTTGGGCACATCTTTAGCGTGAACTTATTAAAGTTAAGTCGCCATGAGGAGTTCCAAAATCAGGTGGCTGCTATGGATGGGTGATAGCTTATCCGCCAAATACAACCCCTACGAAGAGAATTCTGCATGTCATGGTGAATTCGATAAACACATCGCACACTCACTGCGTGCTCTTCACCTCCGCGCTGTTTGACAGCCGCCGGTGTTGTGGAGAGTTTGGTGGACTGTGGCTCACGATCGTCATTTTAAATGTGTCTAGACTGGTCCATTGTTAAAGTCAACTGTTAAGAGACATGAGACGCAGCAGAGAGACGGTACAATTTCACCCCTAAATAAAACTGGCAGAGCAGTCTGTCAGACACGATTGGGTTCGACGAGAGATGTGAAACATGAAATATCTCATCTCTATACTTAGTTAACTGTTATATTCAAGCATAAACAAATGATGTTGGAGACAAAGTTTCATCAAAAGACAAGAGACTGTCGTGTGTCCAACACATGTAATGTAATGAAAATGTATACATTGTGGTAATAATTAACGAAGAAATGATGACAAAAAGTATCATGATTTTTTTTTTCCCTCCATATCGCCCATCACTAGTGGCTGCAGCTGGTTGGTGGATGGAGGTCATCAGGACAAACCACAGGTACCTGGGAGAATGGATCGCTGTAACAAACAGGCCCGCGCCGTAACACTAATCTTTGTCTTCGAAGATGAAGATGTGCTTTTGTCTTTCTTTAAGTCCTCGATTCAAAGACTTAGTGGATTAGAAGTTTGTTTCATTATAGACGCTATAAAAGCACTGGCGATTGAACGTTTGAAACAGGTAAGGCGTCGCAGACATAGCGCACGGCCATTTTTGTAGTCCCTTTTGAAGAGTCTGCGATTTTGTTAACTTGAGGTAAAACTGTTGTTTTTATGTGAAACTACTGTATTTGTATGACAACTGAGAAAAGAATATGCAATGGCGCACAACAGAGAATGGAACTGGATGACCAAGTCTCAATGCCCTTGGATTTAACTGTCAGTTTTTGATGCAGCCCTATAAATAAATAAATAATAAAAGGAAAAAAAAACATAATTGTAGTTGTTGTCATTGCCTGTAGGTGAGAGCCACTGGAGTGGTCGAGAAGAAGCAAGTTCTTTTTGTCTTCATTTATTCCTGCTACTTTATTATAACCTCATTTAAGTCGTAACTAAAATGCCCATTAAAGACTGCACCAGAAATGTCAGAATTTCAGGCTTTGATATCTTCAATTACATTATGCAACAACAGTTAAAACTTGACAGCAGAAGTTTATCTTGAGAAGGATTATCATAGAGTTGTCCTGCCTTCTCCTGAGCATTTGCCTTCTCATAGCTCAGAGTTCTTTAACCAGTCGAGTACCTTAAACTTAAGCTTTTACGGTTTAACTCTCCTCCTCATCTATTGGCTTGACTGAAAGCGTGCAGGAATAATAATACATTGTTCTTTGATATACACAATGCAAAGTGAACGCAGTATGAGTTTTAATGAAGTGCGATATCATAGGTGTCAGTATCACAAACAGCAGCAGCCTTTTACCAAATCTAAGATCCCACTCTGGTGTAGTTAATTCCAAGACCTCTTTTCAGAGAGAACTTTTTCGCCCACTTTTCTCATTTGTTTTACTCAAGTCTACTCAACTTAGAGTCATATTTTCATCAAACTAATTTTATGTAGCAATTGTCACACTTAAACTCGCAGGATCCCCAGATGAAAGAGTCATTTTAATTCACTCTTGTAATACCTACTGCCCCATTGCTAATAATTGTTACTATCCATTAGCCACGCTGCAGATGAGTTCACCTCATAAAAGAGTCACTTTGGTTCAGTTACTGTGCGTTATATCATTGTCTTCAGATACACTTTCTTTTTTTCTCCCTTTTTATCTATAAATAATCAGGTACTGTACCCACCCAAACCTTTAGTTTATTGGATTTTAACTTCCAGGGACACACTATTAATGGTGTTGGACAGAATACAGTGAGATTTAAAAGTTGAATGCATCCAAATAAAGTCTTCATTCCTCTATCTGATCACATGGTCCTTTAAATTTCCCTCGTGAGGTGCAGCAACAGTAATGTGGGTTCTCATTCAGCCAGGTCACTGTAAACTTGGATGCTGTTCTTGGCTTTGTATCAGGGCGACTTGAAAGGGGCCCTGTCGTCTCTTTTGGTCCACCACACATCACACAAATTCATATAGTTTATTCAGTCTCAATAGTAAAGTGGAGTGCTGCCTCAGCTACTGTAGGAAAATGCAGATTTGAAGGACGGCATTTTTCTATCATTTTTCATCATTTTTTAGCTTCTTTTGTTGTCTGATTTCAATAAAAAAAAAATCAAGAAATTGTAATGGGCCAAAAAACTAAAATTTCGATGGCATTCCAAATCACAAAAATACGGAGCACTGGAAGTGACATGCATGACTTTATTTTTTTTTGCCCAAGATAACAATTATCTCGAGATAATTTTTATCTCAAGATACAATCATAAATGTCAGCGCCTGCGTAGCTGCCTCTCTGGCAAATGCATTTTGTATACGTCCTCCTGTAACCACTCTGTCTCCCATGGCTTTGTGACTGTTTGTCAATGTTGTCAGTCACTGTCTGCAAGTCTGTGCGCTTTTAGCACTCTGATCAAGTGCCTTCTACTCAAAACAATACCACATGTGGCATGCATGACTTTTTTTTTTATCCCGAGATAAAAATGATCTTGAGATTCAAAATATCTCGAGATACGAATTGTCTCAAGATAACTATTATCTCGCAAGAAAAAAAATAAACTCATGATGCCACATGTGGTATCATATTGAGTAGAAGGCACTTGACCAGAGTGCTAAAAGCGCACAGACTTTGCCGTCTGCAATATTCTGACTTGTAGACGGAGCGGCTGGTGTCCTGGTGCAGCAACAACAACCTGGAGCTCAACGCCCAGAAGACAGTGGAGATGGTTATAGACTTCAGGAGAGTAACAGTTTCTCTGTCCCCTCTCATGTTGGCTGGTTTACCCATTCCTATTGTGGACTCCTTCTGCTTCCTGGGAACCACCATCACTGAGGACCTCAAATGGGAGCCGACCATCAGGTCCCTCATCAGGAAGGCCCAGCAGAGAATGTTCTTTCTGAGGCAGCTACGAAAACTACGACTGCCGACGAAGTTGCTGGTGGAGTTCTACACGGCCATCATCCAGTCCATCCTCACCTCCTCTATCACCGTCTGGTACAACAGCGCCACCTCCAGGGACAAGAGCCGACTGCAGCGCATCGTACGTTCTGCTGAGAAGGTGATCGGTTGCAGCCTGCCACCTCTTCAGGACCTGTATGTCTCCAGGACCCAGAGACGTGCAGGTCGGATCAGAGCCGACCCTTCTCATCCTGGACATGGACTGTTTGTTCCTCTTCCCTCTGGCAGGAGGCTACGGTCCATCCAGACCAGAACCTCCCGTCACAGGAACTGCTTCTTTCCCTCGGCCGTCAGACTGTACTCTTTCCTAGTCAGTGGGCTCCCCACTGACCATGGCAATAAATTTGATTCTGATTCTGATTCTGATTGAGTTGGAGGACTCTGAATCCAATCTGCTGCCAACCTCATTCATTCCTTCAGGTGTCTGGACAGCAAGCAGGACCTCACGTTCTGAAAGCTATGGTTGTGTTCCTGTCATTGAATTATGATGACATTCCAATGCACCTCCATGTTGTAAGTTGTGTTATCAGCACCTTGAGAAACTTTGTCTCAAGGTGCTGAAAACGTGACTACACATGATACAGAAAGTGTCAATAAGTGGCACCTAGACTGTGTTGGCTTTGTAGAGGTCCATGCCCTCTGAACACCAAGGTTCCATTACTAATAAAACAAAGCATTCAAAACATGACAACGCTTCTCAAGTACATATGGTTAAATATTTTTTTGGCAAAGTGGCGATTTTCAGCAGCGACTCTACTCTGAGTCTCTTGCAAACATGTGAGCTCTAAGCCTATCTCCACGGTAACTGCTCCTCGATCGTCTTCTTTCAGTCATTTAGGCAACTGTTGGAAAAGCAACTCCTTCATCAGCAGCACTTTTGTAAATCCATTTATTGGATGAACATCCTCAAAGATTCATGCTTCCTCATGGCGCCTCTGTTTGCATGTGTTTTGCATGAACATGAATGTGTTTGGGCGCAGACCCAGCCCTCGCACTAATCAAACACAGGCCCGTTTAACACTGCTAATGAATAGGGGCTTTGATGAGACCAGGGGCCCACACACACTCGCACTCACGCTGCGGGTGAAGAGTTCAGCCACAGTCTGATTTCTTCAAACAGTTCAATCCCTTTCCTCTGTGGTAATTACTTATTAATTAAAGACAAAGAGCCGCTTAAAAACAACCCTTTGTTTTCCACCAACATAACCGTTGTTTTTACATCCAGGGGGGTTCATTTTGATCAATGTGCGGCTTTAGAGGGCCAGCTCATATAGCCACTGTAAGTTGTTTTTGTTTGTATGTTTTGAGGTGCACATCTGCCCTACACTCGGGTTCCAACCTAAATTGAGATGAGGCAGGTTTAGTTGCATCAAATTCTGAACTGCTTTTGAGTGCGAAATGATCACATGAATAAGAAACCGATAACAATACACTGCAGCGCCCAGTAGGTAACACATATGCTCTGTGAATGCTCTTAATAAGGAACTGGATTGTGCAACCTTTCCTAAATCAAATTCAGCTGGTTACATTTGGGAATTGAGATTTTTTTTTTCCACTTCTCTCACAGTTAATCATCCATTCTTCCTCCCCTCCTCCCTTGCCTCTGCTCTCTCTCACCCTCTCTTCATATTTAATAACTCATCGCCACCATCTTGGCTCCGCGGAGAGCACTCTCCATGCACAATGAAAGACTGTGTTCATACAAATATCGCGCCAACAGGATTTCAGTCTGGTTTGGTGACTTTCCTTTCTTTTATTGATTCTTTTTTCTTTCCTCTTGACCATTCTTGCATTCTTGTCCCCTCATTCTTGTCTTTGTCTCCTGTCCAGACGGGCCTTCACCCCAAACTGCTCGTAATGAATGGGAACATTAAAGAGTCATATGCATGATGAATGGAATGGCCTTTAAGCTGCCTCTCATTGTCCTTATTCTTGTTCTTATGATTTTCTCCCACCTTCCCTCTCTCACCCCCAGACCCTCTTTTGCCCCACTAGGTATGTCAGAGTGGCAAGAAGCTGCGACATCTTTTAGGCTTAAATTAACCCATTTACTGTGTCCTTGACCAACCCCAGCCATTCATCTTCTGGGAGTGTTTTAGTGGCGCCTGACAGAAGTGCGTCCAGCATAAAAGCGGCAGCACTTGAAACGTTTTCTCACATGCTGACTTTGTGCTCCTACTTTCCCCACTCTCACATAATTTCCATGTTAGTTAATTGAAATCATTGATGTATGCGGGACGAGGAAGGGCTCAAATTTGATCATTTTAACATTTAATTTACTTATATTTTGATGTGCAGCACACCGCGCCGCATATTTGAACTGTGGGAGTTTGATCCCACTTCGAAATGAGACCATATTGTGTACCCAATTTCTGATCAAAGGCCATTTAAAGATTTCAAGATATAGATATATGAAGAAATTCAGAAATGTAGTCGCATTTCTATATGTACTTTTTTAAAGGCACATTTTATTAGTTAGTTGCCAGCACAGCGAGAAGATGTGATCCAGTTTCAGAACTTGCAGTCGTTTCCTCCTGGCATTAACCTCGGCTTTCAAAAACACAGAGGTTAATTTGGGCCAGCAAATTGTACTCCTGATTGTTCGCCTGTACCTGCTTAGCGTTGGACTGGCAGTTTGTCCAAGGTGAGTTTCACCTTGGTTAGCTGGGATGAGCTCCAGATTCTGGAGGCCCAATGTAGGAAATTAAGTAGGGCACGGTCACAGCTCTCTGGTTACGTCTCAGGTAGACGCCACGCAATGAGAGACAGTGTGAGAGACACAAGAAACGTGTGGAAGAAGGACTGCACTGAGGCCTTACAGCAAAACAAAAAAAAAACGCATTGATGATCACAAACTAGTCACAAATTTGTTCAGAATACATTTAATTGTTCATACCAAGAATTTTTTTTTCCATTAAATGCATGTAAGAAATCTAATGAATGGCTCTAACATGCATACAGACAAATGAAAAAAAAAAAAAGTAAAATTACAGTGTGAAAAAAAAGAAGTTATGCAAATTATGTGGTTCTTAACAGGATAAAAGAATAATATAATTTAGAATAAAAAAATAATTTATCTTATTTTAAGCATGTATTTCGTATTTCTGCTTTTTGACTT
Source organism: Synchiropus splendidus (assembly GCF_027744825.2). Classification (NCBI taxonomy): domain Eukaryota; kingdom Metazoa; phylum Chordata; class Actinopteri; order Syngnathiformes; family Callionymidae; genus Synchiropus; species Synchiropus splendidus. Next base: position 21,630,035 of record NC_071336.1, read on the forward strand.
TTCACAAAAATCTTATCTCAACCATAACCTAATCTTCTTATTTATCTACAATAGACAGGAAATCTTAAAATGAGGTAAAAACTGGTAAAACATGATATTTTACATTGCCGCCCTTGTCTCATCAAAATAAAACTTGTTGCTTCATTCACGTGTTTATTATTGTTCTTAGTTCGTAGAATGTTGAGATATAACTGTATCACAACTCGTCATCAAACAGTCCATTTCACCATCTAAAACCAGATGTTTTATGCTTAAATGTAGTACATTGAAGCCTCTGGAGCAAAGGATTATGGGAATAGGGTTGAGGTGTAAAAATGGATAGTTAAGAATGTTGTTGTGTGATTATGAATATTGTCTGCCTTGTCCTTATTCGGGACATTTGTGTAGAGTGTTAATGTTTCCCTTTCTTACATACAGTATACAGTTAGCAGTGTAAGTTTGTAGGATATGTGTGAAGTGGGCCTGTGTTCTGTTACATCATTCCAATCTAAGTGTGTTTTATCTTGTCTTATGATGCCCTTTTCTACCCTTGAAAAATACTTGTGTTATGATGAGGAAACTTCCTTCAGATTTACTTTATTTCATCGAGGCTAACCAGGAATTTCTCCAGATTTTGGTCTTCATCATCTTATTTGTAGTCTTAATACAGAGACTTGTTTTAAGGCTGGAATTCAGCATGTAGTGCTTATTTGTAGGTTACACACTTTCACCATAGAATTGTAATTTCTAGTGTCTTGTTTCCTAGTTGTTGTATGGACAGATTATTTCACTAGAATGCTTGATATCAGTGTTAAAATCTTAAATTTGGGATACCATTTTTGCAGTGTACCATTTAAACTCTGACGGAGCTTCGAGAAGAAACCATTGTCAAAATTTGTACGTGTTTATCGTAACAAAGTTGAAACTCCAATTGCTGTTTCCCATAAATAAAATGTTTTTTTCCATGGACTTCTGTTAATAAAATAAAAATACGGCATGTTTTGTCTACCGTCAAATAACAAAAGTAGACAGCAACTCACTGCCCCGAGCAAAGTTCAGGAAGCAGCACTCAAAAGTTGGTGTCCTACGACTTTATGATTTGTCAGCCAGCAGTTTTATTGGTCCTGAGTCAAAGCAGTAACTGTAGGGTTCCTCAGCTTGGCACAATGCCTTTTATGATCTCCCTTTTCACTGCTATGGAGACAGAGCAGAGGCAAACATCCCTAAATTATACTTTCATCTCCGTCTGCTTGTAGCTCCAAGGGTTTGCTTTTTGTTTTTGTGTGATTCTCTGCTCTCTGCACATCTGCCTGTGTTCTTCTGCTCTCGAACCACTGACATCTCAACATCCAAACTTACTCTTCAACCCTTTATCTTTCTCTGCCCCCCAGTTCAAACAAGGGAGTACATGTTGGGCCAGATTAACAAGACCCCTGGATCAGACCAAAACCCATCTGAATGAGAAAGTCAAGCAGAGGAAACAGAACCGGGAGCAGCTTCACCACAAAGAGGTGGGCTGGCTGCATCTCGGAGGAGCTAACTTCTTGATTTTCTCAAGACTTTACATGGAAATCCTTGCAGTAACTTCTTCAAAAGCAGCAATCCGACACAAACTCATTTCCTTTTGTTCATTCAGTATTGACATTGACACATTGTTAGCAAGGCCACAGCGTACAAGGTGAAGGAATGTTCTCTACAATGTCAGGGAGAAAGGTTTCGCCTGAGTCGTGATGGAACGAAGATGAAATGTAATATTCACTTTAATATAATACATTGTCTTTTCCTCTCAATGGTGCTGATAAGAGGGGTCACACAGGTGAGGTGATTCATTTAAATATTCAATTCTCTCACCCACGATGACAAGAATTGTCTAGTTCTACAATGGGACTAATAATGAGGTTTCCGATAATTCATAATTGGAACGTTCCGATCCTTAATTCTGCATTGAAAACAGGTTTGACCGAATGTGGTTTCAGTGTTATTCACTTAAAATTAAATTAGCTCTTCTTTCAACTCTCAAAGTTCACACACACACACCTCTCGCCATGTTAGCAGCCATGCCGGAAATAGAATCGAGTGTGTAAGTGCCTCTCAAAGAATTTTGACTCCGAGACAAGGAACAAAAAAATCCAGCGTTTTCCAATTGCAACTCCCATTATGAACAACAGGCCTCTTTTACATCTCATGGTTTTACAAACACAGACTGACCTCTTAAGGGCTTTTGGTGGAATCCATTTTTGGAGTGTGAATTACCCTTTCAATCAACTCTCGTTTTTCACTTACAGTGTAGAAGCAAGAAATTCACTTCCTCCAGTGGCCTGTGTTCTTTAAAAAGATCCAAGGACACTTTCCTTGAATTTCCTGTTGCTGGTTTGATTTTTCAGGCTTATTTCCTCTGCTCAGCTTTACAGCTGAAATTGTGCTTATCGTTGGAATAAATGTCCAGGTGAAACTGACATTTGCATTCAGTAAAGTGCAAATGCAGCAGGACTTTAGCCACGTTAGCATTTCTGTCAATGTTACCAAAGTCCTTCAGCATTTTAGCTACAGCCACTGATGAAATAAAATACAAAATAATTCCCAGTAATGCGCCTGATTTACATTTAAAATGCGCTCGTATAATTCATTCTGATCTTTTTTTTTTTTTCTACTGATTTTGACTCAGTAGATACTCTGTGCCAGGAGTGCCAGAATTAAATGACAAAGAAGGGATGGAAGCATTCCTTAATATTCACCACTGTTGAGATTCAACTGATGGCAGTATTTTATAAAGCAAATAAAATACAGCGTGAAAATTGTTTTGACATTTATTTGTCTATAATTGATTTATCATTGAACTCCTCTAGAAAGGAACTTTTTTTCTAACTGCCTGCAAATGTACATAAAATAAATAAAGATAGAAATAAAACTGCAAAGTTAAGTGAAGTTGTTAAAATGTTTCATATAGGGATGCTGCTCTATAATCATGAAAAAAAAAAATCCCCAAAAGAGTAAGAGATATTCACACTTACAGTCAAGAATTATTGAGTGTTTGGAGGAGAAAAGCAAAGACAAAGATTTTCATGCTTTTTACCTTTGAGCTACTCAGTTAGCAAATTGTGCTGTTCAAGCTCGCCACTCTGCCACATTCAGTATAAATATAAGGCACATATATCCGCCTAAATTTGCATGGTAAATATATAAGTTCCATAATCCGTTTAGAAATGGGGGGAAAAAACAGTGAGAGGGCGGTTACCTTCGCCCAGGGATCCAGTTTCTGTCACGCATCTGGCTCTGCTTTGTGTTAAAACTTCTGTTCCTCTGATCTATCACAGACTTTTTTTTTTCCCCAAACACACACACACACACATCTGCACTTTTACAGCTCATGAACAATTCATTCCAGTGTTGTGTGGACAGTGGAAGTAGAGAAACTGAATAGTCTACATACTAACATTGATACAGCTGCGCAAATACTGTCAAAACTCACTTTCATTGACTGTGCCGCAAACACACAGTTTCCACAGAAGAATTCATCGCCAATATTTAATCTTTTTTATTGTTAGAAATAAGAATTACAAATGAAATCAAACATTTTTCCTGTGTCTATAGTGAATAAGAGGAGAGGTCTGTTTTTGTATTTTTCAGCTACCATTGCAATTGAGATTTGTGATATGCTCTGTAGAGTAGAAAAATCAAATAAAGAATTAGCAAATGAACCTTAAAATATAGGGGAGATGCGGATGAGTTTTGTCGTCTAACTATTTGGGAAAAGGGTGGAATAAAACAAACAGCAGATAAGTGAATAAAAAAACAAAAATCACATCACTACTTGTATCAAATGAAAGGTGGAGAAGGTCAAGTTCATCTATGGAGCGGAAAAAGCACTTGTTGCAGCACGACGACTTGTTCTCTCCAGCCGCTCAAGTCTCAAAGAAGCGACATGAAAACCAAAAATGGTGGCTTTGTTTCAGTTCCACTTTTGATGTCCAGTGCTTTTTAATGTACACAGGGGTATGGTGTGTAGCGCATCAGCGACTTCCCTCATGGGTCCGTGTGGGACTTGAGTTTCAAAGTATGTACTCAAGTATACAGAGGTCAGGATGAAAGACACAAGTTGAATATTGTTTTAAATGGCCCACATTTGCTGTTGGACAGGGAATGTTTAAAAGGAAAAAGAGCGAAGGTAAGCATCAGTGTGGCGGGTTGTTGGAGGCAAGAGGGTTGGGCTCGGACAAACATCTGTCCCGCTCCTTACAAACATCAGAATAGATTCATGATTTTTTTTTCTCCCCTTAGAGGTGTTATTTTATTCTTTTTTTTTTTGTTGTTGATCTCACTTATTGCTCATTTCTTCTGGTGCTTTGCCACATCTCCTTTCATCCACCGTCAGCACCCCCACAATTGTACAAATAATATTTCACCCCCTCCCGTCGTCCTCTACCCCTCTTTTTTCTGTCGTCTTTATCTTGTCATTGCCTGTCAGTAGGGATTCTGTCTGTGCTGGGTGTTGTGTGCGTGCGTACGTGTGAACACATTGAGCCTGAGATACACTTAAGAGCTCATTGATTTAAAAATACCTTCGATATTGGAGGTCCCCTCCTGCAGATTCGTTCAGGAGCTTATCACACATCCGCGTTGAGATATGCATAAACCAAAGCTCCACTCCAAAGTTTCTGCTTAAACTTTGTGATTGACCTAGTTAGCGTGTCATTTTGACAACTTGTCTGTTTTGACACGACATCCTCTGGTGTTTATCAACATCCATTCTGCCTATCACAAGCTCACATTGGGAATTCATGAACACGCGCACACACTATCATGAAGATAAATCAGGCTAAGATCTGAAATTTGGTGAAAAGAGACTTTTTGTCCCGGTAGCAACGTGAAACAGAACGGCTTGCCGTAGCGAACATCGGTGGCCATTATGTTTTAAGGCATCTTGCTTAATATACGCCACTAAGGCCGTGGACCCAGTTTTAGTTTGGCTATATTCATTCACTTCAAGTGTTTCTTTGATACGGTGTGGTTTTGCCATCAAAGATAATCCATTACGAGTGGTCTAGATCGGGGTTGTTGGTATACAGCTGTAGGATTAAATCTATACTCAAGAGTTATCAAGAAGGTGGGCAGAGGCAGAAAATACCACTGATATTCTTCCAGCTGTTTGATGGTTTGTTCCTCTTGAAGGTCTACAGGAGCAAATAAGGACCAGGGGTATCAACTTCTGCCCACATTGATTCAGATCTGCAGTCAAAGTGCTTTCATTTTCCTCAAACCGGCGAATATGGCGAAGTAGCGCTCTGAAGTGTGGCTACTGTGGTACATTCACCTGGACAAACAAGCAGCAAGTGTTCAGTCATGGAACCGTATGACTCTCTGAGTGCTTCTCTGGACAAGTGTCAAAATGACATGTAATTACAGAGCAGCAAACATCACCTGCATTCACACTTTTAACAATAAGAAAGTAAATGCATTTAGTAGAAATACGTATTTTTTAATTCAAACAAACTCAGCAAATTGTCAAATAAAACTCTGACAATAACAGCTCAAGGCTTCTGGCACAGTTACACATGACCGCCCCTTTGCTGTGTGTGACAAACTGATCGGTCTTGCTGGTGTTTATGTGAGCACTTTGGGTGGAGTGTGCAGAAAAGCCCTTTTTTTGTTTCTCCGCCGCCCCCTGCCATTCTTTCCTCCAGTTGCCATTATTTAAGTTTACTGTGTTTCGCTGGTCTGGCTGCTGACAACCAAAGGTGAGAGGTGAAAGAGTCAAGTTAACTCCATCAATTCCCTGGGACAGTTACAAACGAGCCCTCAACTTTGGTCAAAACAATCCCTGGATCATGCTGGACAGTTGGGCGGAGGGGGTCATGTTGTATTTCTTAATATGACAATGCATACTGTGCTGCATTGGTAGTGCATTATTATTATTCTTTTTACTTTTATTATTATTATTATTACTTTTTTGTAATGTTATATGTGTAACCATTGGTGAACAACTGATGATTTAAAAAGAAGTACACACACATGTTGTGTTTAAAAAAAATGAAATATGGGAAATGTAATTTAATGAATATAATAATTTGGGAGATTATTCTCTGTGGGTCTTTTTCAGCCTCATAATTTAAATCAGATTAAATAAACAGAAAGCAGAATACAAATAATAATATGCATTTAAAATACATGTGTCATGCAAATTAATTAGGATTTTAAAGTTGTTAATACAATTTTGGCAAAAGCATGTTGAACTTCATTTCAGACCAGATTCTGGTTACCGACTTACGAAGAAACCAGCAAGTTAATATGTAAACAGAACTGCCTCTGCTGCAGCCGATGCTATGTTAATAACCAAATGAATAAAGTGGACATTTTTCTGCAAGTGAAATTATAAGTATAAGTTTGACATCAAACCAGCACACATGTAATAATTCACTTGTAAATAAGCCATGTCACACACCTTTTAAAAATCTGACCACATGATGCAACCACGCAAATACAAAAAAAAAAAAAAAAAACAAAAAAAAAAAAAAAAACAGCATAACAAATAAAAAGCTTTTTCATTGCATGGACTCTGCAATTTTGACTAACCTGAAATTTTGTGAAACCTTGACAAGTCACAGCCTCTGAGATGATGTGAAGAAACTAACAAAGCGTGTGAGGATTCGAACATAAAAGCGCTTTCAAACAGGCAGGCACACACTCACACTGATGAATAGGGTAATTAGAAAGGTCACCGAGGGAACAATCGTACAGTAGCAACTGTCAGATATATACTGTATCTCAGGAGAAGCTTAATAAACAAACAACTCTGCCTTTGTTTCTGCCAAAAACCGCCCACGAGCACTGTGGATAGATGGAATATTTTATTCTAAATTTGCCGATCTGTGACCCAGAATGCCCTGTTTTTGGTGCTGATTAGAACTTATTTTTCAGTTGTCATCAAAAACAAACTTTTTTGTTTTTTGTTGAATTTTATTCCACCTTCCAGACTGAGACAATAACGAAGACTTTTGTCTGACAAAGAGCTCACAGACATTTTGATTGCCAACAAAAGTTAACACTTCACTTATTTTAGAGCAAACAGAAAGCACTCAGGTCTTATTTACTTTGTTGCATTTATTTGTTGTAGCAAAAACATACACTGCTAACATTAATTTAACTGCATTTAAAACAGCATATATATATATATATATATATATATATATATATATATATATATATATATATATATATATATATATATATATATATACAAACACAAAATGGCATCTACAACAGTATTACACAATTAATTACTCAAGAAATTATTATAGTACATATGTAACCTTATTTGCAAGAGTGTTATTGTGTTAAGGTGAGTAACCCATCGCAGTGTTAACATGGTGAAAGTGTTCTTTTGGGGTTTAGTTAATGTTACCATAAATGTCAGGTAGTAGTCTTTAACCCATCTCCTCCTTTTGTTTTCTCTTTTTGGAGCTGAGGATCAGATGACTAAACCCCCTAGTGTTCTGTTGGATCTTGTTTTCCTGTATTGCCCTGCTTCACACCCACACCCACCCATGGGAAGCGCCTAACTCAACCCCAGTCTAATACTATGGGCTACTGAGCCGCTGAATTTGAGCAGCATGGGGCCCTTTAGTAGCTCCTAAAAAGTTTGAGCTAAGATAAGGGGCAATTGTAGCTCTTTTTTTTCCTCTTCAGTGTTTACTATTATCCCACCTGAGCCAGAGACTAAACTGGGAAACATTGCAGCCGCCTCCTCGCTGACTTATCTTTGAGTGTGTGTTTTGTACAGTGTGCCCACAAAAGGTTTCTTCAAAGTTCTCTCTCGCTTTCTCATGCTGTTCAGGTGCTATCGCTGGAGAATGAGGTCAGGCGATTACACCAGAAGGCCAAAGTTCACCATGAAAAGGCCTGTCAGTTAAGCGAAAAGGTCGGAGAGATGTAATGCCTCCGAGAACGAAAGAAGACAGAACAGCATCAACTGCAAGATCAACTATGTAGTTGTCAGCCACAGGTTAGTCTTTTAAGCTTGTATCCTTGCATGCTGCAGAGGAGGCAAGTTTGTGTTTGTTCAGCTGGAAATCATTCAAGCTAAAAGTAGATGTAGCTAGAATTTTTTTTTACTGCTAAAGCATCAGCTTTAAAACAATTTTCTTGTCAAACGAATTAAAGCTTGTGTGCAACCATCAAAGCTTCTTTAATAGGAGGTAGAGTCAGGTCTACCGCTCATACGAACAGCCATTCAATGGACTGATCATCATCATCCACATCAGCTGATACAGGTCTCTCCCAAGGATCACCCCGGGCAGCTTTGTGGTGGCCCAGAATTTACGCCAGTTCAACACTTGCAGAACAGTGCCCATCTTCTTGACCTCATTCATCACTGTGTAGTACTCTACTGCAGTGTAGAGCAGTGTATTATAGCCAGTTTTCACTAGTTTCTGAATCGATTGATATCGAATGTGCTCTAGAACAATCACAACGGCTTAGCTGGGTTCCAAAATATAAAATGCAGTTTTTCTTCTTACCTTAAACAACATGTTTTAAGTGCAAATGTATACTTCAAATGTTAGCATTGGCTTCCTACTTGAAGCCTAACGTTGCTCTGCTTGCCACTTCCTTCCAATTTCTTGCCTTGAGTTGTATTAAATCCAAATGTTTTACCTACGTCCACCTTGGTGTGTTTCAATGCAAACTTCTAAGCTTTAACTGGATGTAAACACGTCAGTGTGCAATGACGTAAAACATGCTTCAGTGCTTTCAGGGTTGGTTGGAAATGAACTTCATTTTGGTGGTGTCCTGTGAGTACATCTGGATTTCACGACAGGGCAGAGCTGAAGTCAACAAACAGGCAGAGGTTCCTGGGGAGTCCAGATGCTCCAGAATGAAGTGAAGAGCACTGCATCGTCCACAGATCTGTTGCCTGTGTAGGCAAACTGCAATGAGTCCAGGTGAGAAGCAGTGATAGATTTCAGGTGAGAGAGAACCAGGCGCTCAAAGGACTTCATGACCACAGACGTCAGTGCCACCGGTCTGAAGTCGTTCAGTCCTGGCCTTCTTGGGAACAGGAGTGATAGTGGAGGACTTCAAGCATCCAGGAACATGACAGGACACCAAGGAAGCATTGAAGATGCCCGTGAACACTGGAGCCAGCTCAGCAGCACAATGCTTCAGGATGGCAGGGGAAACTCTGTCCGGACCCACAGCCTTCCAAAGGTTCAGCTTTCTGAACTGAGTGACCACGTCCTGCTCCATGATGTCAAGAGAAAGAGAAAGAGGGGGGAGGGGAGGGGTTGGCTCATCAAAAGTGACTGTGATCAACTTTGCTGGACAAGATCATGGGTCCACCTCCCGCTGAATAACACTGCGTATTACTATTTATGTGCAGCGTGTTTATGAAGACCAGTGATGTGGCGACGGTACGCTGTTCATCTCATTCCAATAGTAATTACTTTATTACAACTAACCAGTCAACTAACTAGTCAATCAGCCAATGAGGTGTTCTGGCCTTTGTACATGTAAAAATGTTTTCTTATTCTCACTCTGAAATTCATTTGAATTTGAATGAATGTAACATCCAACCACTGATACATTATCACGACAACGTCCTCAATGACTTATGGTGAGAACCTCCCTTCATAAGCAAACCTTCATTGAAAATGGTTTTGTGTAAGGATGACTTATAAAGCACTGTGAAGTACTAGTGTTTAGTACAGATTTCTGGAAGGGAAATCATGTTTGACGCATCCTCCACAAATGCTTGTGGTGGAGAACTCTATTGAAGGACACACTTTAATTTTAGTAAACAAAAGTATCACTGTCTTGGTGGGCAATGAGACATCTTGGAAAACGGAACAGTTCTCACTCCCACGCCATAAAGACCAAAGATAATGTCTCGAGCATGTAATACGATCACTGGATTTTACTGTTCTGTGTGTTTGCGCTTTTCACTTTAACATTTCTGCGTCGTCCATCATGAACAAACAGCCTATTGTGAGGCAGCAGCAGACAAAATACTAACAAGTGCTTCAATTCAATTGGAGCGAACATACTGGTGGGAAGGGAATGATGAGGAAAACCAGGTTAAAATAAAGCAAGGGTGAACTTGGGTGGTCATGTGACAGGTATGAATAGTTGAACAAATGGCGCTCATCAGGTCATATGGGTCAAAGCAGTGTGTTTTCCATCATATTTAATGAGCGCTGTTTGTTTCCTCAAAGCACAAGCTCCTGATTATGGTCACAAGAAAGCCATGGTGTTCCCATTAAGGCTCGTTACGAGCCCTTTCATCCCGCAACAGAAAGAAATACTGAATTTTCCCACAGCGTGTGTGTGGACAGTGGGTAGTTGGTACATTAAAGAGAAGAAATGAGTGAGAGGAAAAGGTCATGTATATGGATGTGAGTCGTGCAGGTGGCTGAAACGATAACTTTTGTTACAGCGCTCGTGTAAACATTCACCATCACACGCCGTTAAAATCGTGCCTGGACATGAACTGAATTGTTGGTGTTTTAACAGTCCGTATACACCATCACTTGGAGCAGAACAATGAAAGGCCTGCCTCCTACTGACTCCTGTGAGATTTTAAAGTAAAGAACGAGGTTTTGCAAAACCATTGTTTCCACCAAGGTTCAACATGAACTGTGGTCCAGTGCCGATAAAAGCACAAGCAGTGCAAACGGATTGGACAGTCACTGGCTGAAGTGAGCGGAAGAATAGCAGAACCCGCATCACCAGGCGCGGAGGCGCCACGCGGTGACCTTAGCAGCGACAGCGCCGTCTCCCACAGTCTGGTGATGACCAACCCCAGTCAAAGATGATTTGGACGCTCTCATGTTTGCTCTTTATTCGAACACTTTCCTCATCCGTGGTGTCAAGTATCAAGTGTGGCCGCCTCCATCATCATGGTGATGCTTCAGCGTCAAGTGTGATTCAAAGTCTGCATACAGTGTGGAGCTCCAAAAATTGACCGGATCCACTCTACCGTCCATCCACTGATTCTCTGCCGGAGCGACCCATTATACGCTAGCTTACTGTTGAAGTCGGTGCTGGGTGTTCCACTCAACACTGTGTGTCTATATCTTTCCTGTGATTATTGCTTGTGTTTAGTGCATAATATGATGTTTCAAAATAGACAAACACAGTCAGTACGCAACTGTGAAGGCAAGGACAGCAGTGGCCATCTGCGGTCTATGTGGTTGCTGACAGATATGCTTTTTGATAAAAAGAAATGTAAGTGTTGGAAGGGAATCAAACAATGCGTAAGGTTAAACAACTCTCACTGTCACCTCAGATATTAACATGGTATTCAGGAACATCACCAGAATCAAGATCATATATTCCCAATAGGCCAATAGCAAGAGATCTCAAAAATCTCTTTGAAGGCTGTTGATAACCTATTACGAAGTTTTGCTCAGTCAAGTCAGGCTTCCATCCATTTTTAGCAAATCTAGTGAAAATGTGCATCAAGAAAATATGACTTTATGCCCGGTTTCATTCATTCTTTTTTTGTGATATATAGAGGAGATGCACCATGAGATGATGTCATCCGAGAGCTGGCAGTCAACAACTGAGAAGCTGTTGTGTTCCCTCTGTTTTCTTCGTCCATTTCTTCGCCCCACCCAACGCATCTCACTTTATCATCTGCCGCCATAATTTGGACCACGTTTTGTGAGGTGATATCCCGTCCAGCGTTTTTCAGCAAAACCTTTTCAAGTTGTAATTTCCTTTTATCGATACGCAGACAAATCCACCTCATCCAAAGCAAGGAAGAATTTCCATTCATGTTTGTTTTCACTATTTGTGAATTTGAATTTGAATAAAAATGGAAACCACATTTCAGAGACAGACTTGGTGGAGGTAAAGATACATAGAGAGCAAGTTAATAAATGGCAGGTCTCTATTGAAATAGCTCAAATGAATTAGTAGATCACTCTGTTGGACAGCATCCCTGCATTTCTGTTCCTAATGAATTTAAAAACAGCGCTTTGTGTTTATAGCAATTTCAAAATGTATTCTGAGGACCCATTAAATCACTCGTCATTGATCTTCCAAAGTGGAACAAGTTGGCCGTCATTAGTCATAAACCCTGGTGTTCTCATCCAGATTACAACTGGATTAATGAGGATGAACCTCAGAAAGTGTAGGTCTCTTAACCTCTCCGTTAGAAGGTGAGCTACAGACGGATTGTGGATTAAGCCGGGTTTATTTCCCTTGATCTCTGCAGTGCTGCATTTCATTTGAAATAATGCCATTAACGTGCTTCATTGTTAAAATGTTGTCCATCGCTCCAATGATCCACTAACTGCGTAGGTTCGTGGGGCTAATTGTAGCAAGATGTTTTGCTCATTTCAGGGGTCACTACATCCAAATATGGGATGGTCTTTTCTAGATTACAAGTAAAATGAGATAATGTATTTCACAGATGATATATACAGTCAGTTGCTTTCATTCTTCTTTGGCCACACCAACAAGAGGCCTTGTTTTGTCAAATCCTGGAGGCTATATATATATATATATATATATATATATATATATATATATATATATAGCCTCCAGGATTTGACAAAACAAATCCTATATATATATATATATATATATATATATATATATATATATACAGTGGTACCTCGGTTTTCGAACAAATCAGAGTTTGAACAAAAATTTAGAGATTTGTTTGCTTCGGATTTCGAACGAAAATCCTTAACTCGAACGCCTCCAAAAAAAGGTTCTGTGTTTTTACAGTTTAAAGTAAATGAAATTAAATGAAATACAATACAATGAAAAACAATTAACTGCTTAAATATTTCAATGTGGTTTTTGTTTTTTTCTGGCCAGGCATCAGCATGAATTAAAACTGACAGGAGAACTTATAAAGTTTCAGGCAGTGGCTGATGGGCGCCTGATGTCACAGTGTTTCATGATTATTTTCCAGTAAATAAACTACTCTCAAGACATTGAATGAAAAGTCTGATAAAGATCTTTCAAACTGCTTCTGGTTTTGAAGAAGCTTCCGCTTATTCCACTCAGGATTCAGAATGGTGCGGCACTGTTGGGAGAGGAGCGTCGGTATTGACACCGGCAGCTAGAAATGCAACTTTGGCTTAATTCATTAGGACATTTCTGAGAACTGCTTTAATATTCCCGTCCCTGTCTTATGAACCTAATTTAATTGGAAGCTATGGGAGTCCCAATTAACAAGCCTTTGCATGAGGGACAAGCTCGCTGAGCTACAGCACCAACACCATGAAAAGGTTTGCCAGCGGGAAAGCTTGCAGGATGCCCAGGATCGGCTGTCAGATGAGCTCCAAGTTGATCAACACTCAGCCGACGCCCTGGAACAACAGGTCAGGACCAATCTCAAGCTGTATTTATTTCATTCTAAACAAATGCTAATGTCCGCTGTCACCTTCTAAATGCAGAGTTTTCAAATGCTTATTCTCAATTAAATGTCAAATCCGCATCTTTCCACTCCTGTGTATGTGCCAAGTGCCTCACTCATATCATAAATCCATGTGCACATTAGAGTGTGCGCGTGCGCCTGTGTGGGTGTCTACGTGAACTGGCGTGTGTCACTTCATCTTTTCCCCCATTTCTTTCTGTTTTATATTTACCACGTCAGGCAACAAATGAATCATCTTTATTACGGAGAAATTTAATTTGGATGAACTTAACGGCTGCCGCCAAGGTCAGACGGGCAGAATGTCATTTTAATCCAATCAACTTTAATCTGTTGGTTATAAAAGAGTTGGGCTGTTGAAGAATGGCTGTATCTCAAGCCCTTTATTACACTGGCTAATGACTTTGATTGTGAGGCGCCTATCAAGAGGTTAGGAGTTCTTTCTTCTGGAGCTTTGCCTCATGATAATTCCCCACCGCGTGTCATTGTCGTGGCCTGCTAACCCTCTGATCATTGTCCATGGGAAAGTATGGACTGAAATTTAAGGTGGAATAATTCTGGAACAATCTTTGTTAGTTCATTATTTATATTTTATATCAGTAAAACAGACGTGAAACAGTGTGATCCTACTCCAAGGACTACTCACGACGCAAATCTCAAAATCTCTAAAACTTTAAACTCTTCTAATTCGGATTTCGAACAAAAATCCAGAACTCGAACGCCCCCGAAAAAAGGCGGAAAAACATAAGGTGCGCGGACCGATCAGCTGACCCACGACGCGCTTTGTTATTGTGTATAACGCAGCCTCTGTATGCAGACGTGTCCCGTTAGCTACATTTACTGACTGTTTTTTCTTCATATTGAGGTGTAAAACCTTTCCTGTCTCCGCACTGGACCGTGGTAGAGTGTCACAGGGGAGGTGCTCCTCGACATCTCCGAGGCTGGAGCGCGCACTCCAGGGTTTGATGTCCTGTTGTGGGCTGGAGCTGGGACAGGGATGAGGCGAGTCTGGAACACAGCGTTACTTGGTTTATGACTTTGTCACAGCCAAACTGCACAGAAGCGCACATTCAGAGCTGGACACGCACCGGGCACCTCTTCACTTCTGGAGAGACGTCACTCACTCGGCAACCCCTCCCACATGCAGCGGCCACACACATAGAGGAACAGCGCACCTGCAGCAGACACTCTACATTCACTCCTACAAAAGACTATCTTGAGGCTTGGAGCGCATTATTTCTTTTTCCATTCATTGTCATGGGAAAAATCGATTCAGATTTCGAACAAATCACTCCTCGAACGTCCATCTGGAACAGATTGTGGTCGAGAACCGAGGTACCACTGTATTGTATTTGGTTCATTATTGATCATTTACATTGTCCCACCATAGTAAGTTATTCTGAAGAGTGGCACAAAACACAGAATCAACAGTGACAGTACTGTCCAGTTTCAGGACATCATTTCGCTTTCATTTGTTTACCTGAGGGTCCTTGTGCTGCTGTACTGCACTGAGCAGGCATAGCGTTTGAAACGGTTATTCTTCAGATGAAATCAGAGCTGGAGAGACCGTCATAACAGAGTCTATAAAACTCTCATTCTTCTCCAAAGATTCCTGCTACTGTCCTTGACTGTCTTTCCGTGCCCTTCTCATGCTTATCCAATATCTTACACTCCCTCTTTGCTCAGTCTATTAAAGACCTCTGACCAAATTGTTGAATTCATTATGCATACAAAGTTTTACACAATGTCAGTCCAGTCACTTTTTCTAAATTTGCGCATCAGTTGTCAGATTTCATTTCTTTTTAACTCTGTTCTATAGAAGGCTAAAAAAGTATACTGTTTGTACTGTTACAAACTTGTGCTTAAAACAGTTGAAACCAAGACACACGCTAATTGAGAGACACTAATATGATCATTTCACATACTGCATACAGTCAAACTTTTTAAAATCCAGATAGAACAGACGCTCACCAAAATTGAATTATCTGTTTCCAGTCCTGCTTTAAAAAAAAATAGTGAAAACTTAATTTAAATATGCGAGATGAGGTTATTAGCTGCCTTTTTTATAAATAAATTACACCAACTTACTAAATACCAATAATACTGAACAACACTGTACAGTACAGTGCAGTACAGTACTGTTAAAGCAGTATAAATAACAAATGAACGATACAAAACGCAAAGTGTTTAATATAAAATGAATAACTTTTATTCTCTTTTCATTGATGATGTAAACTTCACTCGCCACTTGTTAAATACAGAAATGCTGCCTTATAACCTGACAGACTGCCCCTCTTTTCATCAACACCACTCCGGAGTCCAGGTGCCCGATTGGCCGCTGAAGGCGCTGGTCCAAAACCATCAAGTTCATCAGCATTGCGTTCGCCTGCTGTTTGCAGCCAGTAGCTCACATTCTGTTCGGCTCTTGGTAGCACTCACATTTGGTGTAGTGATTTGAGGCCAAGTGTCTTGTTTTAATGCTGCTGCAGTCTCTGTGGGTGCATACGTTTTTGTTTTTTTTCTTTTTTTGTGCCTGGCTGGCTCACTGTCAGCTGCTGTTGGTCTGCAGGTAGGTCAGCAGCATCACAACAAGTTGGGTGATTTTTCCGGAGAAGAGAGAAGAGAGATATCTCAGCAGATAAGAACATAAATACAAAAAAGCAGTTTATTTGTCATTTCATTGGTTGATCCCGATGGCGTCATAAATGCTCATATCCACGTCGATAAATCGGCAATCGATCGGTGCAACACTGATGTTGTTCATCCAGAAGAGCACTCAAACTCAACCGCTCACCAACCACTCGTGGGATTGTTCCATGATTGCTGGCTGAAACAAATTACCTTGTCATTAATTACAGCACCAAATGTTGCCAAGGCTGCTGGAATTGACTCCAATTAAGAGCTCAACGGGACACTAAATATTCATATTAGTCAAAGTGGTGACTGTTGCTTGGCAGACATCCAACATTTCGAGCAGGCGCAACATGTTGCAGCATTGCTGACGTCATTAGTTTTCACATGGTGATACCTCTCAGGGTTAAACGTGAACACACTTACATGCAAACATATGTTTTGACAAATACATAAAGAAATGCATATCCTTATATACGGTCTGTTAAATGTCACTGACTTAAGTTGCTCATAATTGAAAGCTGTCCAACAGCTTCACAGTGGTCTATCAAAACGCACTTTTCACATGATATAGTGTCAGCCGCACAGACAGATGGATGGCTGCAGAGAATGGAAAATACGCACAGATGTGCATTTAATACAACTTGGGTTTTCTTGGGAACATTCTTTTGCAGTCAATGTTACAGACATTGTCATGGACACACATTCTATCAAAATCTATTCACAAGGTCAGCGAGTAATACTCCACGGCCCTGGGAAAAAAAAAGAAAATCTTTTCAAGCGCTATTAGAATTTCCACTGTTATTGCTGTACAGTTCTAGCAATGAATTGATATTTCTATTGGTCACAAGATAAATGTTTCTGCACCATCTTAGTTGGCTATTTGAAGTTAAATTCATGTTTTGGTTGGTTGAAAATGTCACGCACATGTTTATCTTTCACACATCTAAGGCACACATCTGTTGTATTCAATTGTTTAAAAATATGCTTCATACTCTAGTATATTATTTAATCCTTGTTTCACTTGAAGTATCTTGTACCACCAACTCCCTTTAGCTCCATTCATTCATGATGATTCTTGGTCAAGTACAGGCAGATCTACTCGAGAGTTCTGAGCAGGGAAACCATAGCAATGCTGCGATAATATTCCCAAAGGAATCATCCTTGAATCAGGCTTGGATAGGAGTTACTCAAGAAGGAGGAGAAGAGTGACCATTGAAGTCACATCAGGAATGTGAGTCAGGACGTGACAGAGCTACCTGCCAAACATCATCTGACAGGTACTTTTCTGCTGTGTAGTATAGCAGGTTCCTGTCCAAGGAGTGAGACAGTTCTCATCAAACATCAGCTTGGAATGACACCAGCAAGTCCCGCTTGTCCGGAAAACGTGTTGACAAGTGCATGAATCAAAACATGATGTGAACAGAATATAGGTATAAAAAAAGGACATTTAAACATAATTGGAAAGGACAGGACTGCGCCAATATTAAAGGCTAAAATGACTGGTGAAGGTCCCCTATCATCCTAATTTCAGGGGCTGTACAGTATATTCAATTTTAACCAGTGGAGCACGAGCTCTAGTTCATTTGGTAAAATACTTAACTCTTGTATGAAGTGGATAATCTTACTTTCAGGCTGTGCACCGTGTTCCTCGCCCTTACCAGGGCTCCTTCATTGCGATTGGTCAAAAGCTTGGTAGGAACCACATATAATAATAAATTGCGCAGAGAAACGATCAAAACGGGAAAAAAGGTGTCAAAACATTGGAGAGAGAGAAGGGTCAATACTCGCCCATAGAAGGATGAGTGAGTCCCACTGTTTACCCACACCTATTATGTTCTTTTTAACTTCTCGCCCTTCTTATGACAGTTTTACATTACTTTTGCATTGCCATTCGGTGTTGCCACTGTTGTCCGTCCATCTCTGATTCTTCATGTTCAGGCACTTCACCCTTTCACAATAACCAGAGGAAGAAGGTTTCACAACAACTTGATTGGAATAAAAACAAGTCCTTTGTTTACATTATCCTGCTCTTTATTTTCAAAAAACATTGACAAATCCCTCTTTATTTGCTCGAATTGCTGATGCTTCTACGAGCGTGACTTCTTTGATGATGTTGGGTACCTTCAGTGACGTCACAAGACGGGGGCTGTATCTGAACCACTTATGAGAACCTTGTCAGAATCACAATGGATAGTATGGTAGTACATGGAAACGAAGTTCTATTGATTTTTTTTTTCTCTTTTTTCTTTTCTTTTCTTGCAGTATTTCTTCTTTCTAGCTGTGTACTGGTTGATGTCAGTGACTCTGCAAGTGTAACCTACAACAACAACTATCTATGTCTATGTTTGTAATTTGCTGACAAATACGACAGAACCGCTGGTCTTCAACAATCTAATTATTCAACTTATTATTTTAAATCTTTTTTTTTTTTTTTTTTTTTACAATTTGTATTGTTCTTCAGGTGATATACCAAGAGAGAACATTATTTTGCAGAACTAACAAAATATCACACCAATTTAAGATGAATATCTGCGACAGACTTTCTGGATGATCATAAATATTAAATATTGAGTATTGTTTCCACTTCCTAAAAAAATCCTGATTCTTTTAAACGTGTGTTTACAATTTATGTACATAAAAATCAAACAGAACTTACCACTACACATTCTTACCTTTGCTCTTTCATCTTCATGAGTTATGCTGAAACCTGGTGTTTTGTTCGTCAAATTATTTAGTCTCCGTACTGACGTCGCCACAAAAGCAACACGCCATGTATGCGCTGTACTCCAGACGCTAACTATTCTGCCTGATAGGAAAGTTCATAAAAAATTGCCATAACCCAAAATGACATAATCACAAGTGCATTAAATAAATTATAAAATAATAAATAAAAGTGAGAGGTGATCAGATGGTCTTTGACATATTATCTGAAGGGATGTTAGTAGGTTGGTGGCCCTGTCGGAATATAATATGATGGTATAATTGGTGTACCAAAATCGGAATAACTCCAGTGAATCTTCCTGGCAGAAATCCGCAAGTGACTCAAAAATGCATTGGTGGTTTCATCTTTCACACGAATCCTGAGGCACTGCCGACCCTGAACAACAGCCCAAATACCATAACAATTGGGTGTGGACAAAAAGGGCCCTTCATTGTTCTGGTAAAAATGATTATTTGATGTTTTTGACCGAGGACCAGTCACACATCTGCCCTCCGTCCGATACAGCGCTCAGGTGACGCTACAGCAGCCAGCCTCGGTGAAAGAGGCGTCCGTGCACTGAAGGCTTTATTTTAATGGCACCCTGCTCTAACTGTATGGTAATGACCAGGCATGTGCGGCTGTGTGTGTTCTGCCTGGTTGTGGCCTTTGTAGTGGCGTGTCAGCTGAGGAATGGTGACGCTTGGGTCTCCGGGCACAGACACGTCTCATTAAGAATTAACGTACACATCCACGGTCACGGCAGCCAAACGCCTCGCATCGGCTCGGGCCATTGCCCCAAACTCCCACTGCTTAATTAGCAAACGCACACTTTACTCCAAGGTACAGGAGTACTCACACACACACACACATAAAAATCACCTATTGTCCGCAGAGAGATGAATCTGAGGTCTCTTTCTGTGGCAGACACTGGCGAGCTCGCTCAGCGAACACAGCTCATTAACAAGATAGAGACAGAAGGACAAGGCTGCGGAGCTTGGCCTTTGTCTGTGATCAAAACATAGACCCCCAACTCTATGCTGCGCACATACTTGTATTATTTTGCTTTTACCTCCAGACAATACAACACAGCTACCTCGTGGCTATTGTAGTGACTTAAGAAGAATAAAGGTGCATTAATGTAACAACGGCGGCGGCGGCGTTCGCCGGAATATGGCGGAGGCTTGAATAGGCCGGGTGAGGAATCATCTTTGAGAAATTACTGACATGAATGAATAACATTTGCATTAACATGGAGCGCTTTTTGTTAAAATGTAAACATTGAATTGAATGGAAGCAACCGTCGATGCCATTCAGTCGCTTTAAGGTCATTTAACAGCGGAAGTTATAAAACGTTAAACACAAGGTCTTAACAAGTTTTTCATAGCTATTTCAAAGATATGAGGAGAAAACTTTACTATCTAATACTTTACACTCAAAATAAAATA
The DNA here is from genome assembly GCF_027744825.2 of Synchiropus splendidus. NCBI lineage: Eukaryota > Metazoa > Chordata > Actinopteri > Syngnathiformes > Callionymidae > Synchiropus > Synchiropus splendidus. The sequence continues at coordinate 21,650,178 of NC_071336.1, forward strand.
CAGGATCACCAAGCACAATGCAACAGAACGGCAGCTTCGATCTTGACAGTATCTCATTCGTAGGAGTCGACACACTGCCAGAGTTTTCTCTCATCAGCTTCATGAGTTGTCTATACTTCAGGTGACTTGACAGGAGTCATGTGTTCCACAGTCTTGACCCTCTGTTTGTACTATGGTTACTTCAGGAAGTGTAAAAATAAAACAAAAAACATCGCGTTTGTGGGAGAAAATGATTGCATGAATATCAAAAGCTATGTATTATGATTAAGACAAATGAATTAATGGAAAATTTGGCTTCAGTATTTCACAGATGGAGTTAGAAATGGTCAGTATTTTTTCACCCTTATAAACAAATAAGACGAATCCATTGCAACTGTTTCTGGCGTTAAAGCCCGGCTGATGTTTGATGTATTATTCATGACAAATCTGATCATGACATCTGACATCTCACACAAGACTTGTTGTAGAGTTTGGATTTCATTTAAACCCTATCGGATTATTGCAGACGCCAAATGAAATAACAAAAGCATTCCTTGACTGAAAACCCAAAATGCGATGTTTCGTTTGTGAGCCGCATCTGCTTAAAGATGATGGAATCATTATTGTCTGCATGTATGTTCTCAGCAGTGGGGATCCCTGGACGCACACATGCACAGGGCTCTCTCCTCCAATTCACCTCTATTACTAGCTATAATCCCATTTCACACTCTATTGATCCCCAAAACTGTTGTTCACCAGAACCAGCAGCAAACACCAGCATTTCTCCCCATCATTTCACCACCATTGTTCTTTATTACACAAAGGCGCCCCCCTTTGTCTCAGAGCAAACTTAACCCTGCCAGAATATGAATTATAAATATATGGCTAATAAAAGAGGAGCAGGAAGAAAGTATGAGAGAAAGAGGAGGGAGAGAGATAGAGAGAAGTGGTTGGTAGAAACATCAGAGAAAATGACTCCTTTACAAGAGTCTATTGATCAGTTTCTATCAAAGGGGGATGTCAGACATGAGATTACCTGGCAGTTTGAGCATTAGGTGCCGTGTGTTATAGCCCCAGGCCCTTGTACCGCTGCCAGAGGATTGTAAATAAAGCAGAGAGGAGAGAGCAAGAGGGTGTTGGGGTGTATGTCTGTGTGAGTTTTAGATTTTTCGGTGTGTGTAAGTTTGTCTTCGTGAGTGTTCGCTGTTGTGTGCACATGATCTTTTTCTTTTCTATTCTTGTGGTGTATTAGTGTGCCTGCACCTATTGGCTTATACCCAAAAGCAGTGTTGCAAGCCCGTGAAACTTCAGAAAGAGCAAGAAGGAGTCTTGGGAGGCTTTGGGGCGTCTCACGGGAGCACCTTACCCCGCTACGAATCCCGCAACAAAGCCAAAGGAAGCCCCTACGTAGCCTCATGAATCTTTTATAAGGGCCAGACAGGGCCCGGCCCAGTCTCAGCCACCGGTTCAGGGTTAGCTGAGTTTATATCCCTCCTGTGGTAAAGGGTATATTGTGTGGGTTAATCTGACTTTGAGACAGGAGGTTCAGTTTAGTAGCAGAGTCGCTTTGGCCTCAAAGCAGATCACACAACATGTGCAATAACTTGACAACAATTGCATTGTTTCATTCCTTTATTCAGAGTAAATTTCTGTCCACCTTGCCAACAAAGGTTGATCTTAGTAAAAATAAAAATACTGAGGGAGATATTTTCATTATGGATCGACTATCATCTGATTGTGAGTCACTTTTAAAGTATGGCATTAAGGTAGTATCATCCACTGTTAACTCTCAGGTGTGTCGCCTGAATTCACTGACAATTTCGGGAGTTCGACTAAATTCTCACCCTCTCACCCATAACACTCACCCTACTTAGTGACCCTTATTTCTCTCTGAAAAGTATCTTATAACACACCGCAACAGCTGATGCTCTTATGATAATTCAGTAGAAACAAAAAAAATGAGGTTTCAAGTTTTATTCCTGAAAAAATATAGCCAGACTCAACACATCTTCTTCTTATGGACACATCATTTTATGTGCTGCATTAGATTTACCTGTGATTCCGTCGATGTGTCTTCTGTCCATCTTGTCACTTGTTTTTCTCTGTCATTTCTAGTTCAGAACTCTCTCTCTCCCAGAGAAGGTGCGGCACTCATTCCTTGAGTGACTGAGAGATTTGAATCCTGACATCTCTAATCTGACAGAAAATGGTCCCCACTTTTGAATAAGACCCCAAAAGACTGGAACCTTCACATCTGAGACAGTGGTGTCTCACTATGAATGAGTATTCCATTTGTGTTCCCAGACTTGCTGGTTCAACAGCAGCCTAAAGAGTTCCACTTGTGATCACAGGCAAGCTTTTATGTTTCGGTAGTGTCAATTTTAAATCTCTCTCATTTATAAAATAAGTAGTAGTATAATAAATAGTAAAAGTACCTACAAGATATTATTGTTTATCTCTCTCTCTATTTTTTTTAACTTGGCTGAAAGCAGATTTTCTAGATGTTGTGGGGATATATATGTGTTTACTTCTTCACATTTTGGCCTCAAAACAAAAATCATTATGATCCTGGACTCCAAAATGTAAGATTGGATCAATAGTGGTTAAGGTCATATTTAGGTTTCAGGAAATGCATGCAAATCCATTCAATATTCTAGGAAAATAATTGATTTTCTTTTTTTTGTTTTGGAAGGGGGAGGTTGTTTTGAAATGTAACTTTTGCCTTCTTCTTTAATACTAATGCTTGGACTCCTCTGTGCGCTTAGTTGCAAATCTAGGTGTAATTGGTGAGTCCGGTTGGCTAATTGCTCTCTCTGTGGCCTCCCTGGGTGCCAGGTGTCACTGGGGTCACCTCAAACCGACGCTCCGAATGTGAATTTGATTTCATAACTCCAAGTTTTCACGTCTCCTCCTTATTGATTATTGAGATTCATTGCAGACTTTCACCTTGAGGTTTAGTTAAACATCCAAGTAGCATGCACAAACACCACCGCGCACACATACACACCTAAAACTGTTTGTGCATCATTAAATATTTAACAATTCCAGTTACTGCTTCACTTTTCCTAGGGCTTCAATTTAAACAGTTTGGATCCTTACAAAGCAGTGAATTAATCATAATTCCATGAAACGTTCGCCACAGCATATCTTTTTTTAGCACCCTTATATTTCTACCATCGCGGACTGTCCCTAAAAGCATTATGAGCCGTGCCCTAAATATTTCTCCACTCCGATTTCATGCCCCTAAATACACGTGCACCCAGTCAAGGTCCGTTTTGTAAATATTCAGCACACACACGCATACACCTTTACATATTCAACTCACACACCCCTCCTCAATATTCACTATCCTTGGCCACCGATGGCTGACAGTTTATGTTATATTCAATGAATACTGAATTTCTGTGAAAAGATTTAAGAGCTACGAGGGAACATTGACTCACAAAATAGCACCCCTACCCCACATAACAAAAAAAGGGGTGGAAGGAGGAAAATCCTAAATTTTAAGTTCAAGCTGAAAAGGTCCTGCGAAGAAAACGGAACCAAGAAGCCTGACCAGTGGTTTATTATGCAGCCGCTTAGTGTGCTAAACTACTAAGTGTAGGACAATGGGGTTTTATTGCATGTAGAGCTGAAAAGAGAGGGTGATTGAAGGGCTGCAGTTAGAAGCCCGCATCACTGGCGTGCTCAGGGTAAAGAGTGCCATCTATTGACTAGGTCCGGGAGTGCTTCTTTTTTTTCTGGACAATAGAGTGAAGCTGACCAGTCTGATGGGAAGTGAGGCAGTTGCTTGTTGTCCTACAGGACTTATTTAGGCTCACCTCTTCCGAAAAAGCTGAGATAACGCAATCGATATTTTTGTATTGAAGGTAAAAAGGGTGGTGTCAATATTCTCTTTAAACAACTTTAATTCATGTTCAGCTTAAAGTGACACTCAGTGATCTAAAAATATCGCCCAGGACTGTTTTCAGTATTGTCTTCTGAGTAATTTCTTTTAAGCAAACACTGGGTCTGGATCCAGAAAGATGCGGAGGTTTTCTCATTTAATAAGAATGAAGAAATAATTTGAGGATTTTTTAAAATGGCGTGTTATTACCATATATTTGATTCCTCCCTTCAGCCAATGTTTCATCTATTAACATTATTTTCTTTAAATCACAACAGAGCCTTGTTCTCTCAAAGTTTATGCCACAAAGATGTTGTTATTTTGATCGACACAGTTACTAGAATGTTTGCTATTGGAGGGTCACACTGCACAGAGTATGGTCAACTTGTTTAACACTGATTCTGTTTGTTTTTTTTGGGGGGGCTGAAAATAAAACTATGGCACAAATGAGTTACGTATAACAAAGCCAACGCCCCCTACGTCTCATTTCAATGTTAAAATAAATGTCTCCTGCTTATTGTAAGAGTGAAAATAGAATCAAACTTTTTCTTCTTCCCCCATCTGTGTCTCTCTCTCTCTCTCTCTCCCCTGCACAGTGGATGAGTTGGCAGCCCGTGCAGAGGAGGCGAAGCGCATGGCGGAGTGCCTGGATGAGGGAAAGTTAGCGGAGGAGAAAATAAGGTAAAGAAAAAGGAGAGGAAAAGAAGCTTCCACTCTCTTCCACTGTCCCTCGGTCACCAGTCAAAAGTACTTTGAGCAGCGGCAGAATAACACTGCTTTTCCGTATGATTGATGTCTGAGTTCTCCAGAAGAGATGTGGATGAGCAGATGTTAGGTCATGGGGTTCAAGGTTCAGAGGCGAGACCTGCAGTTGACCCCGGTGTGTCACCAAGGCTGCGGCGATTACATCAGCAAGCATGTATCAGCCAGCGGCGCGTGTGTTTGCGCGCTTGCGAGTGTGCGCATTCTTGCGGTTGTGGCTTTGGCCGGGACTCTGCCTCATGGCGGCGTCTGTGGGAGTTTCTTCGCGACATGGAAGGCTCCCTCTACTCCACTGGCAATTTAAAAGTTGACGACTTTATAGTCCTCAGTCTGAATTATTACTCTTCATTACATGTAGGGCCTTTTTAGGTGCAGGATGGTAAAACAATTGCTATGTATGCATATTACAGCCATTCGCCGAATCACGCTGTTTACAGTGAACCCAGAATTATCTAATAAGTGCAAAGACATGAAAGGTTTTAAAGCAACAACACTGGACTAATAGTTTCCATCTGTGCTGTGGGAAATCCCCTCCTTTCTCCACAGGATTCCGCCTCTCCCACTGCCCCCCCCACATCTCTTGCCCCTTCTCTGTTCATCCTATCATGTGTTTTCTCCATAGACCGATTTATCAGTCATTTCCTTTTTTGTTCTGGCCGCTGTGCTTTTAACTACCGAGCTTTGTCGACCACTGCGTCCATTTGCTTCTTTGACTAGCGATCCAAAATTTGGTTAAAGCCAATAAAAAGTTCACTTATACTTTCTACATTGTGTCAAACTGTAGGAGACCCTCAGTATGACTTCTTATAAGTTTTTTTCTTGTGTAGTGACACCGGTCAAAACATTAATTTAGACTTTCAAAGGAGTTATTTCCTGTTTCTATCATGAGTGTATTTTCCACAGCTTTTTCCAATTCCAAGAATTTTCCATTTTTCCCACTCACCAGCTCTGACTGAGAGGAAAGTTGGGCCTGTGATGTCGGGGGGAAGGCAGGGAGAGTTTCCCAAAATATATGATCAATTTGTGTCCTTCATCATGACCCTCAGAGCTGAGTATCACTGGTGCCTTTGAAGTATCCCCATGGTAAAAGGGCAAGTGTGCATACAGTAAACGTCACTGACTGGAGTGCATGACTGCCTGAGCACCAAATTCTTGTCATAGTCTGGTAAAGAATAGACTTTTCTCTTTGTCAGACTAAGTAACTCCACAATGCAGTTAATATCCGTGTACTGTATACAACAAGAAGCTGCGTGAAACTGGGCGCTGTACTGGTCCTCAGGCCTGTATCATCGTGTGTGGTGACAACACAAACCTGATATCAGCTGTGTTGTGACTCCTGATAGAACTAGAAGTGAAGTTTTCATTCAGGTCCTGGTTTGAGTCAATAGTTGAAGATCAGAGGACATGATCTATTGGTTAAAAGATATGGCATCGCTCAACCGCGTTTTGGAATGTTCTCTTGGTAGCTGTTCAACAGTTGAAATACTGTCATGTGAACGGGAAGGCCTCAACCAGTCATGGCGCCACCCATTGTCATGGAGATGTCATGACTCAATAATTCAGGCCAACGGCTTAAGTCACCTACAACCTTAAGTGAATATGATTCTACCAGCATCTACAATAACACATTAAAACACATCATGTTTGGACGATATCCCTGGTGCGGCATTATCAATGTTACTGTAAAGTCTATAACACACCACAAGTTGACATGTGCAAGGCCAAAATATTCATCCAACTTTCATTTAAATTCCATGTCTGTTTTTATACTTTGGACTGAGAGTGAGTGAGATTTGTTCTGGTTTGTGTGCCTGTGTGTGTGACTGCATATGTGTGTGAGCGCGCTCACGAGTGTGTGTTAAGGCTTACTGATCGGCCAAGGCGATGCTGTGGAGGGAGGTTTGTGGAAATGGTAATCATTTGTCGTATTGATTCCGCTGAAGCCAGGGCAGCCAGCACACACAAGCCAAAACGCACACGTGTACACACACTCGCAGACACTAACTGACTCACATACAGACCGATGCACAGTGCCGTGGCAGGAATAGACCCCTTCGTATTGATCCCCTTCACATTCCCTTAGCTCTCCTGCCACACACTCTCCCCCCGCACCCTCCCCACACACACACACACACACACACACACAAACAAAACACACACAGAGGCAAACAACCGCATACTTTCTTGGCTCATTTAAACTCATCAGGATTCTCTCAAAGCATTTTTAAATTGAGACTCGGCAAACTTAAGTGTTTAGTTCTTATGATGTAATTAGTTGAATGGTTTATTGGTTATTAAACAGATTAAAGCAATATTAATAAAACACACTTCCCATACTCACCCATGAATGACCAGCCCGTCAAACAAAATCTGAAATGGTTGTACATATTTACACTCACACAATTATGTGTTTGTCGTGTTGCCCTTTCCAATTTCCTTTTCCTTGTGTGTTGGCTGGAGGGGAATGAGGTACACACTTTTAGAGGTGATACTTGCACAAAGGTGAATAAAGATTCTCTGTGTATCACGACAGATAAGAAATATAAAAATGCATTATTTAAAAAAAAAAGTTATTTTCCAAGTTATATAAACTGTATTTAACTGTCTTCTTCTTCTTCTTCTTATTATTATTATTATTATTGTATTATTATTATTATTATTTATTTATTTATTTATTTATTTAAGCCATCAGACATGCTCTTTGTGTCATTTGAATTGTTTCCCAGTTTATAAATATCGTTGGAATGTTGGAAAAAGAAAAGCAGAAGGCCATCATTTTAGCATATGCAATATTTTTTTCCAAAGGTGAGAGTCGATGCGAAGAGGTCTGAGTGTGCGAGTGTGTGATGTTCGTAAGTTCAACTCAGTGTGCTCATGCATACCCCAGACTGTGTCCGCGTATGAAAGATGTCGAATGCACTAGGTAGAGTGTGAGTGCGCCACTGTCCGTCGATGTGCATAAAACATCCAAAAATATAAACTGCTGCACGGACAGGAACACACAGACGCCACGATCAGCAGATTCCTCAGTCATATATTGTCATCTAGCAATGCAACCTCCATCTTCTATCAAGATCAGTCCTCGAATTGTTTGGCATTCTGGCGAATATTTAAAGCTAGCTTGAGCTCGCTTTTCCTCCATCAGCACCTTGACAAGGGTCTCTCTCGCCTTGACTTCCTTCCCCCTCTCTTCTTCACTACATCCTCTCCACCTTCTTGATGATTAGTGGCATATATCCAGCGCTTGAGCTTGGATTATCTTGTCCAACAGAGTTAGAGGTGAATGTGGGACCTAAACCTGGCAAGGTGATTTGGAGAGTTAATTCCTGGGTGTAATATTTTCTGATATTCCCTAATGTTCTGGATGTGAGCAGGGAAATTCTCCCGGGACACAGGTTGTCAGAGCTGAGCCGGCGCTGTACAAAGGCAGAATAGGTAATTAAGAGTAAAGCCGGGAAGGGGGGAAGTGATGTTCATTTAGATTCAACAAACTTTGAATTCTGCCTTAAGAATCTGAGCACAGCGCTGCTCTGTTGGATTTTGCATTTTGTTCAGAAAGTTTTCGCCTTTTTTTCCCCCGTCTCCCTCTGTTTCTATATTTTCATGCTTTCTTTTATTTTCACACTGTTCCTTTCATATGTCTGTTTCTCCCTTCTCTCACCTGACTCATTGAAAATTCTGTCCTTGTGAATAATGCAGCCCACATAGTTTGACTCGCCTTTTCTTCTCACAGCATTCATGTATAAAAGCTTGACAATGGTGATTGCTGAGGGCCAGATATACTGACTTGATCCAGTTGACTAGTCAATTGGGGTAACATTTAACCCATTTCTTCACTGACCCATTTATTTAAGGGCCATAATATATTTTCTGATAGGTTGGGGTTCTATTTGATTAAATCCAATAAGCATACGTGACTGTACAGTACAAGTTGGATATTTCTGGGGATGCTCCAATTTTTTTTCTGGTGATCAATGATTCCGATCAGCCAGAGTGCCGATCTGACACCGATCACATGGATTGACTATGAATTTGTAAACTGGTGAGACCTTCTGTGTTCATGAAGTGACAAAAATGAACCATTAAATCATTTTTATTCAGGCGCATATTTTCATATACAGGTACCTCCTCAAATAGGAAAATGCGAAAATTATATTTCGCATATGCGAAACCAATTATTCTGCCAACTGAAAGTCAATAAATTCGATGTGAGACTATGCAGTTTGGTGACGCTCTACCAAACTTTGCTATGTCCATGAAATATTGACGTACTGGCCGCTTGTAGCGGGACCCCGATAGAGAGGCAGAGCACTCTTTGCGTTTATGAAAGTTCCCACTCTGGACATTTTCAAAAGTTTCAGTCACAAAAAATGCTTTTGACACAAAATGGTGGCAGATTCGGTCGTTCACCAAGCCTGAGCAAGGTGAAATTAATAATTGTTTTTTGGGTAATTTCCATAGCTTCCTGAATGACACGCTCCTATTGGGTGTTGCTAAGAGTTAGCGCCGCTAACAACCTGCTGCTGAGGAACCATCGGTATCACTTTCATGTTCTGCTATGAGCCCTGAAAACTCTCCATGCTCCGTGAAGAGCCTTATGAAAGTGCATTTAATTCGTTGTTTGGAAGCCTTTTAACGCACTTCCAAGGAAAGCATTTCCCTGTGCATGTGCTACAGGATACAAACTTTACATGAAAAAGCGTCTGCAGTAGATAAGGGATAAGTAGGTGATGATATATTTCTGTCTTAAATCTATTTTCACACTGCCTTTAAGTTTGACTCATAATGAACCAAAAACACTGGTGTGAAAAACAAAAAGAAAAAAAATTGAGTAAAAAATGATGGATGTTTGTTCTGTCTCAAGCAAGTTTTGTCTCTCTATTGTCTTTATGTCATTCAATAGACTGACTAGGTCAAAATTATCAACAAGCATATTGGAGGGTCAAGTTGGAGATGCCACACTCAGATGTGACCCAAGGTGCTGTGATGGGTGTCAGATCCTATAAGGCCAAGTCCATGGATCCTTGTATCTTGGGTTCCTTTTCACAGGTGAGGGAAAGGCAGGAGTGTGAGACTGAGATATAGGTCTCTCTAGCAAGGTAACTCATGTAGTATTGGTCCTTTGTGGTGAATTGAGAGAGAGTCAAACAGAAAAGCGCATGTGTGAAAGGCACTTGTATAGCTGCTGCCTCATGTGGTGGAGCATCCATAGAACAAGGGGATCATATCTTTAGATCTATGTAGGAATACCTTCGAATTTTCCAGATGAGGATGGGGTAAAGTGGGGGCTTCTTAAATTGCACTGCTGCCACAATGATCCTGCCTGTGATGGGTCGCTAGTATCTGAAATGTTTTCATATTGTTTTTGGAGCAGGTTACTCTTTCCTAAATAACAAGATGCAAAATGTCACTGGCAGCAAAGGACAGGCCACGAGAACAACATTTTAAACTATCATGCTGAGTGAAGAACATTTTAACACACTCAACCCTTCGAAACAGCAAGAGACGGGAACAAAAAGACGTCTCATAATCTAACCTACTCTACTGGACTCTAACACTAGCAAAATGATTAGTAGAAATGTATTTGCGTCACAGTGTGCCGACTTTTTTTTCCAGCCCAGTGTGTGGATGCGTGCGCTGTTTCACTCTCTTAGGATTTTGTTGTCTTTCATCTCTAGAACAGACAAGCTTCTCCAAGTATTTGACACCAAACAGTGTTTAACCATTGCAATAGCCACTCTGGCGCTGACTTCTTCAATAGGTCCCAATCTCCGCTATTGACCAGGAGAAGATGAATTATTCGCCACTGAAAAAAATCAAAGGGTTTGAAATGGTAAATGGCACACTACAGTGGCCTATAGAGGAAATCTATACTACAAATTGCCTCGGTGCAAAGTAGCTGAGCTCTGTCTTTATCTGTGTGTTTTGTTTCTGACTGACCGTATGTGTGGTGATTACTGCTTAGGGAATCATTTGCATGTCCTTAGTCAATTTAGTGTCCTCGTCTAACTCAGCACATCAACATGCACATGATTTAATTGTGGCTGCATGAATCCAGTTCAAACACGGGGCATGTTTTTGTGACTGTTTCTGACCAAACACACCCGTAGTCACTCGCTCAAACACGCACACACACAATCATTAGGGTGTTTATCTGGACTGGCTTTATGCATTGAGTCAAAGATCGTAATGAGTATTTGCAGCGGCAGCAAAACTTTTGACGCGCAAAAGTGTCTCACAGTTTCTGAAATAAACTTTACAGCCATTGATGTGATGTTATAGAAGTACAATTAGAGGCTTTAATCACAGCAGGTCAGTGGGGGTGCCGACCCAGTGATTAGAGAGAAAGGCTGGGCGTCTTCCATCAAATAACTGAAAGTTTCCATCGTCGGCTGCACTGTTTACACAACTTTCCTTGTGAGTCAAGCGATGATTCACAGAGAGCCGCCAAGTCCTTCTCAGCTGTTTTACTTCTTCTGACACCTGTGTAAACTTTGGTGACTTAAGGTCACTTTTTTGCTCTAACTAGATTTACAAAAAACATCAATTAATAGGGCAAAAAAATGGTTTAAAAATGTGAAAAATGTATAAATAAATAAATACCACAGAATCAAAACAACATCTTCAAAAATCCTTGCACCAATTATTTGTTTTGTCTCCAGCAATAGGTTCAATTTGTGCTTATGATGAGACAGGTCACAGTCACATCAATGACCATTTTCCAGCTCAAGTTAAGACAAAACAAAACATAACATAACAGCTCATTCAGCTAAATGTCGAAAGTGATAAATATTAGCAATAAAGGGGTGAAGTACACAAGTAAAGTTTGAGATGATGAGTCCATCTGTGTGAGAGTAAACATGGGAAGTGTATTTATGTATGTATGATTTGTGTGTCATCACCGCGTTCTCATGGTCATTTTGATTGAAGATGGAACACTGAGTAATATTTAAGAACAACTGAGAGGTTGACATGTGTTAGCAAACAACATAGATACAGAATTTTGATCATTCAAAGCAGCTGTGTCAAACCCTCTCGGCTGAGTACAAATATCCAGCTGCTGTCAACAAATACCCGTCTGCATTTTTCCGATTAATAGCAGACATTTAGTACAATTTCAGCTTTCTAAAGAACAGCCTGTAGTATGGCATGTACCGCGTTGGCATGATTTGCAGGTGAGGCATTGCTTTTTCGGGCAACATAGATATAGATAACATGATATGGAATGTCTATTTGATGTCTTTCCCTCAATATTTGATAGCTGTTAATGTAGACCATGTTTGAAATACAGGAACTGTGGGCCAAAATCGACGTGCAAAGACACAATACTAAGTGAAAGTACGCTCATAACTGGATTGCCTTCAATTATTGTTGACATTGTGTCTCAAGCTTCTAGACAAAACCTATGTAACAGGGTTCCTAGAAAGGACATGTGGTACTGTGTGAGGAAGGCAGGGGCTTCTGAGAAGTATTTGAGGGTGGTTCTGGACCTGTATGAGGACAGTGAAGAGGTGTGCAGTGCAAGGGAAAGAGAAGCTCTGAAGAAAAGCAACAAGACCTGCTATTGTACGGATAAGACTGAAACAAAGACAAGGAGCAGAGTCAGAATTTGCAGAGTCAGAGACACTTACTGGCAGTGACTTGAAAGCTCAGTAATGAGTCAGAGAGACAGTTCATGTGGACGAGGGTACAGACGAAGTAAGGCAGGTCAGATGGCTAGGACACATCACTGAGACAGTGGACATGGTCAGATTGGATGATGGAGGGACATACCATTAAAATGAGGGGATGGATTTATTGTTTTTTTTCAAGTAGCATTTTAAAAAAAAGTAGTCTATTTATTACAGTATTCTAATACAGGTGTTCTCATTGTTTGTAGCGCAACAGCACTTTGTTTTCCTGATCAAACATGAAGTTTAACACAAAATATTTTTGTTGAATTCTTTGAGGAACAGATGCAGTTATGGCCTTCTCAAGTAGTACCTCTCATGGGGGCGGGGTGGGGGGTGGGGGGTGCGGGGGAAGGAACCGATGAGGTTGATTAGAAATGGCGGCGACTTATCTCACACACTTGTTCCACGAATGATGGCAGACTTAAATAATGGGAGCTGCAATAACAAGTGGGCCACACGCGTAGGAGAGTGTGTGATGAAAGGACTGAGGGAGAAGGAGTGGGGCCATGCGGCGGCAGACCATGGTAATTAAAGAAGCCATCATCAGCATCATTAATATGCTACATCTGCTGTGGCCCACTGACTAGTCTAATGGAGAACATGTCATCATCGCCACCATTAGGGAGAGTGGGCCACACACACACACACACACACAAACACGGGCACTCGCAGTCTTAATGTTGGGTCACGCCATGATTATCACCATTAAGCCTTTAGTGAGAAGACCTGCTTAGAAAAGCTCATCCTCTGCTGCCGTCTCTCTCTCTCTCTCTCACACACACACGTACAGTTGATGTACGTACAATACACACACACACACGTACAGTACACACACAGACGTACGCGAGCGAGCGAGCGCGTGCCAATCTTTAATTCAGCGCCTGTGAGTGATGAGTATGCATATTTAAGTGATGTCAGGCCTGTTGGGTCTTTTAATTAGACAGAATGAATGAATGTTTTATAAAAATGTGTTTAACAATAAATGTGTTCATTAATTTGATGAGAGGATGCGCTGTGATGAGCTGAGTGCAACAGAGAAATGGCTCATATTCTTCGTGGCAGTTTGACGATGATGAGGAGAATTCAAATGATGACGGCGGCGGCGTCAACAGACATGAGGTCTGGTTCTGATTTGGCCCTTATTTTCATGCGCTTCTATCACCTTTTTAAACACGTTTACATCCCAACCTTGCGACTGTTTTTTTTGTTTTTTTTGGTTTCCTTCCAAAATGCACCGTCTGTACTGGTCAGCTAACATGCTACATGATGTTAAGATTTACGGACACCAGAAATGGTGCAAAACACATTCATATTCAACAAGCTGCTGGGTGGCTCTGTGGGATGTTATAAGTTAAGCTAAAAAAGATTGCAGGAGTCCACAAAATCCATCTTTCTGTGAGTGAATCATGGAGTAGTCGACTCCTTTTACTCCGATCGAATCAACTTTAAGAACCATGAGCACTTCTGCTTCAAATTCCCTTCAAAGGCATCGCGGCAGGAGAATATTGTCATATTTGCTAGTTGCCTATGACAGAAAAGACTAGTTGTATTATCACTAGTGGATGTAAGTGTGGTTTAAATGCATTGTGTTGCCCCATTTAGCCCTCATCACCTGCTAAAATATTTGTGCAACAAAACCAATCTAAATGTTAAGCAGATTCCCCCCACACACACACACACATTCTGTGTGCTTTCCCCTTTTCTTCTACACTTGCCCCTCTCCTCCCGTCTCCCACACCCTGCCACTGTCTCCCTCGACACCAGTGGAAATAGAGTGATGGTGTGTAATTTAGTCCTAATCACAAAATCAGACTGGCGGTGCGATTTACATCCCTGCACCAGGAGAGGCAGTCAGACAGTCAGAAGGGAGATGTTAATGTGAGACCACAGGTAATTACTGTCATTACAGTGTGGTACCGACACCGCCAGGGTGGCAGCTTGCTAGTGTTTTCTAGGCTTTTGATTTCTCTGCTTTTTGTTTTCCTGCGAGGAAACCTTGTTGAAGAATGCACATGCACGTGTTCCCCCGACGGTACCGAGATAATCAGGCTCCTTATGTTAATGGCCGGAGCACGAAGAGTGAGATAATAAAGTTACAAGACCATCGTCCCTTTAAACAACATTCCAATCGGGTTGCGCTCACTTGTTACATGGATTTAATGTCACGCCCCAAGCAGATATCTGTGCACCCTGCTTTCCTCGCAGTGCCCAAAAACTCTCTACCGGATCAGTCCAGGGTGTTCCGGGTCGACGGAGCTGGAGCGATGGACAGTGACGCAGAAGGTGAAGAGGAGCGTGCAGGGAAGGATGAAAGCTGACATATAAAATATAACAAAACAATTATGAATCATTTAAGTTTAACTTAATATGCACAAGGTAAAAACACATCCGCTTTCCATCACAAACATGCTACATTGCGCAAATCCTTACATCCATCGACTTGAGGTCCATGTGATTTCGTTTTTAAAATCATGGTTATTAAAAAGTTTTAGTTTGCCAGCTGTTTGAGGAGTATGGAGACCACCAAGCTTATTTTTGCTTCTGGTTTACTCCTCATCACATGCTGTTGCTCCACTCCTTCCCTCTCTGCTCCGCCCAGGTCGGGTAGGAAAAAGAGGTTTTTGAAAAATGAAACGAGGGAGCCCCTGTTTCATACGTTTGTCTTTTTGATGCCACGAAATTTGAAGATTCCGATGCCATGGAATCACACCTTCAACATGCAGACATTCAATGGTACAGTGAAACTGCTCCTGGCTCTACTCCGGGTGCTGAAATAACAGCTTGTTCTTCCCACTGCTCTTTCCTACTGTATGTTATTTACACTATTAAGGAATTGATTTCGTATTTATTTCTTTTTATTCTTTACTGCAAATTTTTTTCCCCCTGCAAATTAAAGAGTATGATGAATGGAGTATAACGTTTTATTCAACTAAATGCCAATAAAGGTCAACCACTATCTGAGAGATTCTTCTGAGCCTCCACGATTCTAAAGATATTCTCCAAAATTCATTCTTACTGTTTCACAAGAATTGACCAGGACTATATTCACACCATCATAGAATTGCTTGAAAAGTGAGTGACTGTAGTCCTTTATTGGAATCCTGGTTGATTTCATTCCAGTTCAAATGGAGATACATTTTGGTGAAATCTTATTTTCACTTGCTGAAAGCTGAGTAAGTTTGACTTTGAATTGTTAGTGTTACATTTATAAAGGTTGTGTTGTTGTTCTTCAGTGAAATTGAATTGTCCTGTCCAACGATTTTTTTTAAAATCATGGTTATTAAAACTTTTTGTACTTCAATGGCTTTCCTCACTTTACATTAATCACATGACATACTTCCCCAAATTCTGACCATCAATATTGGAAACTTTTTTTTCTCCTGCTTACCCATGCCACTATGGGGTTGGTGGCTTGGCGTATCAAGGTGTTTCCATGGTGATAAGAGTAAAGAGGCAGGGTCCTGAGAGTTGCGAGCGTAGCTCTGCAAAGGTTGCCAAAGATAAGCAGAGATAGAAAGTCAGCAGTTTTGGCTGGTGCCGACCCATCTTTGCTTTCGCTTCCCACTTGCCAAATCATCCCAGAAAGGTAGACTCTTCTCTGTCGCTCTTCCTCTACAAACCATATCTGTCCAACTCTGCAGCACTTAATATCACACCCTGTCATTGACAGTTAATCTACTCCTGCCCCATATTGCCTCGATCACCTGCCAGTATTTCACCGTACATGCTCGCCCTGTGCTACTGTTGCCATCAATTGTGACAATTCCCCAGCTTTATGTCAGAGACACTCCTTTCTCTCTTCACGACTTCCTCTCCGACACCTTTCACGCACTGAATTTAAGCCACATGGCAACTTGATAGCACAACAATTTAATGTGCCTTTCATGAAGACAGGCTGCAAGCTGGTACGACACAAGTCGTCGGCATCATGGCCACATGCTCACGACTCTACAGTGATAGAGAGCTAGACCTAATCCTCACAGCTGAGCCAAGTGTTGTTGATAACCAGGTCAGTCTCTTCATGACCATCTTGGAACAGACACTTCACTTGAGAAAATTATTCAAGAACTGATGCTCTTCAGCACCATCAAGTCAAGGGAACATCAATAACTCATACCTTGTCTACTGAGTTCATGAAATCTCACCAGAACATATTTAACCCAGCAAAATGCAAAACCAGAATTAACTTACCAACAGTCCTATTTTCTGATATCAGCTTTTACTAAAGGGGTCTATACACGTAACCACTATCGGACTGTTTTTGTCTCGACTTTGCTCTTTCCTGACCAAGGATGATGAACGCCTGACTATCTTAACTCTTTATTGAGTGATTTCCCATAAATCGACTCCGAAACAGTCAGTGCCAATCATAAAACCCCCAAAATATATGTCAGCTGACCCCTTCATGCAACAACAACACAGTGGTTGGCTAGCATACATAAAACTTCCATTCATCAATACAGCATAAGACAACACAGCCCGCACTATATGAAAGGATTCAGTTTTGATGACCCTTTAAGACACTGGAAATCACTCATTGAAATGATTCCATACCCAGTAATATTCAATATGAGTGCAGATTAGCTTCAGGGAATGATACAGTAAAATATCAAAGATTCTATATAATGACGTACTAATGCACATCATAATAGTACACACTATCTGGAGTTTAAAATACAAAAGTCTTGCTGTTAGAAATAGCACCGTCTTCCAATTGACTGTGTAACAAAAAATGGTAAATAGCTCCAGAGGTAAAGAGCAAAAAAATAATAGCATTTCATTATCACAGACTGTGTATGTGCCTCTGAACTCGCTGTTGTTATTGTGAGTGCTGAATATTTCCTCCGCCATGTTAACAAGAGTCTCTTGATAACAACGGCGTCTGTGTTTTTCTTTCTGGCTGTGCTACGACGTATATTGCTTTCTTTAACCGCGCCGCTGCATCTGCCTGGCTTTGTCAGACGTCTGCAGGAGGCTAATGACACGCTGAAGGTGGAGCTAGAGAGACTTCAAGAAGTGGTGGTGGTAAGAGGGAGAGAGGAATAGGAAGCTACAAGGTAAACACGGCTAACAAACTTGAACATAAAATATAATATGGATGATCACAAGCAAGTTCTTTTTTTCTTTGGTGAATCTGTTTGCCAGCGGTTTGAGGAGTATGAAGCTTATTTTTGCTTCTGGTTTACTCCTCATCACATGCTGTTGCAGTCGGAGTTGGGGGTTTGTACTGAAAGAAAGGGAATTTATATTTTTCATTTGTATTTTTAAGTATGATACTACAAGTAAGTAAGCTGCAAGGTCATGTTTTTAAACTACAAATCATTACTTTGGTTTCTTTGGTCCATTCCTCTCATGTCAGTACACAGAAGAAATGCAAATTATTTTAGATCAAATTTTTTAAGCACTGCGCTCCTTCCGTACTCTCTGTCCCGCCCAGCTCGAGTAAGAAGAAGAGGGTTTTGAAAAATGAAACGGGGGAGCCCCTGTTTCATACGTTTGTCTTTTTGATGCCACGAAATTTGAAGATTCCGATGTCAAGGAATCACACCTTCAACATGCACACATCGAATGGTACAGTGAAACTGCTCCTGGCTCTACTCCGGGTGCTGAAATGACAGCTTGTTCTTTCCCACTGCTCGTTCCTACTGTATGTCATTTACACTATTAAGGAATTAATTTTGTATTTATTTATTTATTTTTATTTGTTACTGCAAATATTTTTCCCCCTGCAAATTAAGGAGTGTGATGAATGGAATGTAACGTATTATTAAACCAAATGCCCAGAAAGGTCAACCACTCTCTGAGAGATACTTCTGAGCCTCCACGATTCTAAAGATATTCTCCAAAATACATTCTTACCGTTTCACAAGAATTGACCTGGACTACATTCACACCATCATAGAATTGCTTGAAAAGCGAGTGACTGTTGCCCTTTATTGGAATCCTGGTTGATTTAATTCCTGTCCAAACGGAGATACATTTTGGTGAAATCTTAGTTTCACTTACTGAAAGCTAAGTAAGTTTGACTTTGAATTGTTCGTGTTACGTTTATAAAGGTCAAAATGTCACTGAAATCGAATTGTCGTGACCGATGATTATAAAGATTTTTGAATCTTTCAAAGTTAAAAAGTTCTTGCGCTGAAACAGCGGCTCGCATCACTGTTAAAACTTTTCATTTCATCCATTCTTCATGAACCAGCAGTTCATGCACCACGCACCCACATGCTGAAACGTTCATCTGCGTCTTCGGACATCATTGCGTTTGCCTATCCACCAGCTGATCAGGATTAAGCGTTCACGAGTAACAAAGGCATCGCACAACACGTCACTTCTTCACACACAATCTAGCCCGAACAAAGCTGATGATGATAATAACAGCGGGAGTGCCAAGTTGTGAATGAAACACCCCGTGGGCTTGAGCCACCTGTGTGCCCGTCGTCGTCGTATGTGTGTGTGCGCCTTATGTTTCAACCTGAATAGGTTATTCACGCTGAGACTTTAACAATGATTACACTCCAACCAAGGGCCTATCCTCCCCTGCGTGCCACCCCCACCGCTGTCAAATAGCATCCATCAATACAGAGAAGACATATTTATCATCTTCATTAAGTCAATGAAAATGAATGTGGCACAGATGGGGTTGGTCTTCCAAGGGAGCTCCGTGTGTGCGAGCGATTCCAAGAGAAATTCGGGGTGTTTGTCGGGTCACCTGCCCGCAGCGGTACCCCCCAAGGTCTACCTCATTAACAGCCCCCACCACTCCCTCGCCCTTGTCTTACACCCGCACTTCAAGACCCCCCCAAACTCCCCACCCCCACACGAAGCACCAGGCGGTGTTTCCAAAACGGATCAGATTTGTTTTGACTGGGGTGGATTTCCAATGCTATTCAAAGCTGTCAGTCATTTTAATGATATCATTAAGAGGCCGCGACAGAAAGATGAATCACTTTTCTTTGTCTTTCCCTCATAATTGCGAACCAGCCAGAGAGAAGTCGGGCTAGTGAGAGAGAGTCAGTTCATATAGATGTATGCATACATGGGGGTTTGATTGAGCGAATATAATAACATGGAATGTGATGAAAAACAGTGAATGAAAGCTACTTCCATATTGTCTGCGCTATTCGTCTTGATTATGAGTATTTCTAATTCATTTTGGTTCCGTTATAAACCCGGAACTGCACACACACCTGAAATGACATGCCACGAGAATGAGGATCTATAAGGCAACAGATATGTCATGATATTTGCATGGCGTCCTTATCCACACTGAATATAAATCTCATTACGGCAGCCAAAGCAGGACGTCTCACAGTGTTCCTGGGTGCCACTATCACTGACAGCAATCAACAGGGTGTGAAGGTTTGTCGTAAGATATGCCTTTATTAAAGAAATGTATTGTGATTACATGCGTGAAAGCGGTTGCCTAAGCCGGGACCCATATTGCGCTTGACATTTAATACTAATAAAACCAGCCAGGAGGTGAAGAGAAAGGGAAATACATTTCAATTGATGGATCACCTTTGACAGAGGAAAGGTTGATTCTTGAAACAGTAGCGTTATAATATTTAACCCACAGCTAGGTTGGATAAAACGCTTTACTTCCTGTTGGGACTTGATTCTGCCTGAAGGGGAGTTCAAGTATCTGGGGATGATATTCTCCAGAGAGGGAACGAGGAGATCAATAAAGGCTTTGTGTCATGCATTGGCTATTGAGGTCTGAAAAAGAAGGAGCAGTTGAAGTCCTCAATTTACCAGTCAGAGCTACTACCCTCCAAAGCTTTTGACCAAAAGAACGAAATGACAGCAGGACGCAGAAGGAAATGTTTCATCTTCAGGCTGGACTGGTCTGAAGAAATAGGTGAAGAAGCTCAATGGTCTGGAACACCGCAGAGTAGAGGGAGTGGGAGTCGTCTGCGTCTTGTGAGTGAAACTTTCATAGAGTGGAATCTGGGTTGACATTTAATAACATCTCCAAATGTGTTCAAAATACATCTGCGCAACTCAAATCATGGGGAGCAAATACAGCCCACCAACAGCCCACCTTTACTCCACCAACAGCCCACCTACAGCCCACCTTTATCCCACCTACAGCCCACCTTTATCCCACCTACATCCCATCTTTACCCCACCTACAGCCCACCTTTATCCCACCTACATCCCATCTTTACCCCACCAACAGCCCACCTACAGCCCACCTTTACCCCACCAACAGCCCATCTACAGCCCACCTTTACCCCACCAACAGCCCATCTACAGCCCACCTTTATCCCACCAACAGCCTACCTCCAGCCCACCTTTATCCCACCTACATCCCATCTTTACCCCACCAACAGCCCACCTTTACCCCACCAACAGCCCACCTTTACCCCACCAACAGCCCATCTACAGCCCACCTTTATCCCACCAACAGCCTACCTCCAGCCCACCTTTATCCCACCTACATCCCATCTTTACCCCACCAACAGCCCACCTACAGCCCACTTTTACATCACCAACAGCCCACCTTTACCCCATCAACAGCCCATCTACAGCCCACCTTTATCCCACCAACAGCCCATCTACAGCCCACCTTTATCCCACCAACAGCCCACCTTTATCCCACCAACTGCCCATCTACAGCCCACCTTCATCCCACCAACAGCCCATCTACAGCCCACCTTTATCCCACCAACAGCCCAGAGAAGTCCATTGATACCTGAACATATCAGTGAGCAGCGTGTCCACAACAAAAATCTCCATGTGTCACTGATTTCCAGAAATGAAGGGACCTAGTTCAGATGTGAAAATGTTCAAAGATGTTCTGAGGTTCTTCCAAATTTCCAAGAAGGAACAATCCATTCACATCATTCTTTCTGCGCAGGGGAGACATTAGGAAGGTCTCTTCACTGAATTATGTTGAATGTAACTCGCTCTATAAAACCCCTTATAGGCCTCTCGTCCTAACTACCAGTCACAGCGACTGGGGCTTTAAATAACAATTGACACGTTCTGATATGTAGAATGAATGGATCGCCATCCCATGACAAATCCTAACCCAACCTCCTTCTGGTCAGGAAGGTTGCCTTTGGCATCAGTATAGAACGCAAATGTCCACTTTCCCCAAGTCAATATTTTACGCTATGGAACTGACTGACTTATTTAAGACTGAGACTGAAAGAAAAAAAAAAAGTCACCACATCTAAAAGACGCTATCTTAAAATGATGCGCAAAACGTAAGCTGGCCAGAAAGAAAACAGCACAACCTTCTGACCGGGACGATGTCATGCTCACAACTTACAGTCATATTGACACACTTTTTAAAAGTAGTTTCTATTTTCCACACACTTAATATTCGCTGAAACTTTGAGATGAATTGCTCCACTTGGGTCTGGAGTTAATTAAAACAAGTTATCGCACATCTTCATCTTTCATCTAAAAGTAACTAAAAACTCTTAAACTCCATGCAGCAGTGGCAGCAGAGATAGATAATTATTTTTGCTGCCGGGACCACCGGCGCAGCAGCTCTGACACGACCCATCTGGGAGCAACACTCACCAAGCATCAAACATCATCAGTCGCACCACTAACGATGTGCTTCCAATTAAGAGCCTCGGCTGATCACAGTGGAGGATTTGTAGAAACACAGAGAAACCAAGTGACAACGGCAGGGAGAGAGCGGAGACGCGCCTGGGATGAACGGCAGTATGGGTGCAGTAAATAAGAAAGATGAGCGCTGGATGGGGGTGAGTGGGGTGGCGTGTAGTTTACTGCCACGTTTCCAGACCACGGCGTTGACACTAATGACTGTAATTATGCTCACACTGATTGGGTTAAGCCGCTAATTACACAGATCCGTGTTTGCGTTTAAACACGGGAACAGATGTTTACACAGCCGTCGTTTCCAGCACAGGGCGCATCGCCGCTTTTCACATCGGGCACATAAATCTCACGCAGGAGCCTCAGCGAAGCTGGTGTTTCATGATCTGCTGAAGACCACATTAACATCTCTGAAAGGGTTTAAATCAAGTGGCACTTGGGGGTTTTATGCACTTGGCTTGGTCCTCAAGTTTACGCGTCTTGTTTTTCCTTCCCTGCAGCAGTCCAAACTCACTTATTTTAAGAAGCAATTACACTGGAAATGGAGATCAAAGAATGTTGCTGTATTTCAAGTTATTAATGTTCTTTGTATCATCATTATGGTGTGAAATTAAAAAAGATATGATGGGGTCAGTTGCAATTACTTTCCTTTTATGAGTGTCAATATCGTAAAATTAAGATTTTCTTTTAAACACATTCAAGCAGTTTCGCAAAAAATGGCTGGTTGGCTAATAACGGTTGATTGAATTTAAACTATTTTCACTGCTCTTTTTAATGTTGTGTTTCAATAAATAGTCTTGGATTTATGTACATTCTTCTTCTAAGTGTATGCCAGTGCTGTTCCAATGAAACCATCCCATTTATGTTTGCAGATTCCCAATAAGCTTGAGGACTGAATGGTTTGAGCCAACCTCAGCTACGTGTTAGCTACGTCATCATAGCTGTTTTCTAGCTTACACACTTGAAATATCAGACAAAATGTGGAAGGATCCTGAGGGTTCGTGTCTTCTGTACTGAATGAACCAGCCACCAGTCCATGTTTGGTGAAGTGGGGGAGTGTCCAAATTTAGAATGGTGATGGTGGATGTTGCCAAAGTCAAATCGGTTTTCTTGTCTCTGCTCATCCTTTGGTGTGGTCGTTGAAGAAATGATCACATGACCTGGGAAGGCTGGTTGGAATCAAGATGCTTTGCCAAAAAGATGCATGACAGCCTTTCTTCACTAAGAAACTAAAGGTAAAACTAGGGTATGATCCCTTTACTTATGTGATTGAGCACTCGGAAGACTGGAAATCATCCTTCATGATTAAAAGGGACTTTTCACACTGCAGGTTCTGTCTCGAGTGGCCTGACTCCGATTCGCCCCCTGTTGTGCAGCCTCGCACCTCAGCGCCTCAGGTGGTGTCCCTTTTATTCTCCTCAGCTGGCGGCACTGTACGCAAAATACCTGGTCTGTGACCCACGATGAAGCACGTCTCAAGGAAGTTGTCAAATATGTCTGTCCGAAAACTGTTATCAAACACCCGCACACATTGCAAGGCCCGGACTGCTGCGCTGCGATCCCGTTCCCCAGCGCAATTTTCCTGCCGCTCCCAGCTGCACACCTCAGTGCTCTGGAAGCTTGAGAAGTTGTTTTTGAACAATGTTGTGCGGGCAGACAGCGATCAGACCCTTTATTGCCTGGCGTTTATCATGTTTGTGAGTGGAGTCGCGCTTTCTACATAGTTTCCGGCATCTTGCGCAGAGTCGGCTGAGATTAGAAGCTCACCACCCACTGAGAGTTTCCGAAGACGAGAGCCGGGATCAAGTCCGCGGGCAAAACCGGACTCGCTTGTGTTCACATCTCGGACTTCTGAGCCGAAAGAGCTTTGTCTCGAGACAGGAGCCGTAGTGTGAAAGAGATAAGATTTTATTGGATTCTATGACCAAAATGAGTTTTCTACACTGGGGGAGCTCTGTCATCCAGGAGATACTCTGAGTTGAGTTATTGTTTCTCTGCATCGAGAGAAGTCACATTAGGTGGGTCCGTATGCAAATATTTAAGGTCAGAGGGAGGAAACCTGAGTGTCTGGTGATAACCCACGTGAGCATGGGGAGAACACTCAAACTCCACAAAGGAATATTTCTTCCACCATGCATCAAGAAGGAACATGAAAGTCACATACTAAGTTCAGAGTTTTGACATTTGTCTCGTCAATACATAGCGTCACCGCGTTCCACTAATGAATCTCAAACTTTTTGGAAAACAACATCAACTTCAGAATATTAGCATTTTCCTTGCAGTGTCTTTTTGAAATGTAAAACATTGTGAATAGTAGCTAATAGGGCCAAAAATTTTATGGGTTCCGACGTCTCGTCTCGTCTCGCACACACGTCGGCAGAACAATGATGCCATTCATTAGCGTTGCGATGGGCCTGTACGTCTTATCAACTGAAGCAAAGCGAGACCGTCTTTCCATCCGCTGCTCTGATAGAAAATCCCAGCTTGCTCTTTTACAAGAAAATTAACATTGGGGAGGTACAGTGGCACTTTAATGGGCTAAGACGTCTCCAATAAAGTATTTAGAGGTTTTTTTTGGTTTTTTTTTTCCCTCCGAATGCTAACTGGACAGGTTCAGTGGGGCATGAAAGAAAGAGCGTAAAGCGGGGGCAGCGAGCTCTTCAGCCCGTACAGAGCGCCATTATCCACCGTCGTTAAATTAATAGACATTCCTTAGTCGGCCCAGGATCTAAAGATCCAGGACCTTCACATTTGTTTGCCATTTCCCAAAACATTTTTAATAAACAGTTACAATCTTCAATGGCTTGTTGTACTCTTAATGTTCCCTGGCTGCGTTTGTGTTCCTTCTCTTTTGTGCATCCACGTATGCTTTAATGATCTCAGGCAGTCATTTGCTCACTCGTCTTTGAATTTGGTAATAAGTTACCATGCAGATGGTTTTAAGGACGATAATGTATAATGTCGTTACGGCCCCATTTCGAGGTCATTTGACAGAAAAGTCAACTACCTGCATTGATGGACTCAAAATATAGCGTGTATCTACAGAATGTAGTTTAAGTGTTTTAATCTCAAATTGAGTGTCAAACAGTTTTTTAGAGTTCATCTGTATTTTGGAGGTTCACAATGCTTTGCTTCGTTCATGTTGCTCGATCACAAGAGATTGTTTGGTTGTTTGTGGAGGAAAGTAAGAAAACACACTTTAGTTCAATAACACTACGATCCAATGTAATTCAAATAATTGGAGATTATTTATAACAGCAATGCAAAGGAGAACAAATTGGCTTTGAATGTGACAGGGATCAGAGCTTCACTGCAAACATGCAGAAAATACCTTTTTGGTTCTGTTATTTAAATGCTGTTTGGTTGTTTTTATTGTTGTTTTGAGACAAAAGTAAAATTCAATTGGATGATCGCATCACTGACATGAGGACATTAGAGCGTCTGTCGTCGCCAGCGAGGAATGCAATGAATATCGTGAGGTCTGGCGTCAGCCTTTGGGTTTTTCGATGCCAAGTCACAAAATGTAGCAAAGTAACTCGAGAGGAGTGTATGTGCTACACGACATCTATTGATGCTGAACAATGTTTATGTACTATAGTTTCACACCATTAAGCGGATAAGCAGCAGAGTCTGTGTGCAATAAATCAAATTGTCTTAAGTTGATGTTACCACAGAAAAAGGTGTATGCTTATAATTTTGTGTATTTGTGTTGTGTACCTGTTTTGACCATCGCGTTGGCTATTTTGAATGGCATTCAACTTACGTCCAATCTGACTTACAACCGGTTGGTCGGAACCGATCGGTCGTAAGTCGGATGTTACTTGTGTGTGCAGTCACTGTAGGTTTACCTGACACCTGGCAATAAGTCAAACACTCATTGAGTCGCTTGCAACTGAATGAGCTGAGTATATAGGAGCTTCACTGCTCTCTTCGCAGAGATGACATGGTCTTTGCAGTTTCATTAGTCTGGAACCTCTAGCACTTACTGGATCACTTTACATTACCTGGTCCAACAATAGAATGTGTCCTTGTTAAAAGTGAATACAGTTTTGTGTGTCCATCCATGCAGTATACTACATGTATCAAACAACCCAGCACATCATTTAAAGTGGCCCTCAAAAGCTTGAAATAAATTCTACACAATTGAAGGTATGTTCAGACCAAATGCGATCTTTGCGACCAAATTCAATGTCGAGAGGCATGATGGCGTGTGACAACTGTCATGCTACAATATTGGTAGTTGTTGCGTCAAACATTGAAGTCATGGCATGTTATCCAATCAGCCACTAGATTTCATGGTCACATGCAAAGGAAAGATGGACCCAAGTCCATCTGTTTCCACCTACTTTTTAACCACGTCATGAGAAGTGGGGGGAACTCACACTCACTCAGATGTGTGTGTGTAGCGCATCGTGTCACCAAGTCATGCTTGGTATGAAAGTACCATTAGCGGGAACCACGACCGAAAACTGGATCTGCCATAATGCACATCAGTTTCATGGCTAGTTCCAAGTTCTGTGTTCACATGAAAGTAAGCGTTTTCACACACATCTTCATCGTACGGATCAAACTTTTACTGCCAACTAAAGCAACAAAAATGCCAGACAGCAGATCAGTGCTGTACTATATCACTTTTTGAGCTTATTGAAAATATGAACGCAAAATGTTGGAGACCAAACAATAAGTCCCAAACATGCAGAGATTATTGACCTTTAATGTCAGTGAAAGACATGCAACGTGTAAACATATCACCAACTAGAAAAGCACTCAGAGAGCACACACCTCCACCAAGCAGCTTCAAAATTCAATCTCTTGTTCCTTGTCGCATTTCACACATTTCCTGAAAAGTACCTCCTAATCCATCCATAATTCATCCAAGTTATTGAGAAGACAGACAGACAAACCAACGCCGTCAAAAAACGAGGTTTAAGAATCTTTAAATTAGAGCCACACCATAGATTTTTGTTTAAATTCATACCTCATTCACACACTTGACAAAGAAGTAGCTCTTATTCCAATAGAACTTCACAAATAAGGTTTGTTACTCCAAACATTGAACGTGTTCAGCATCGAAAGATTTCGAGTAATACTTGAGATTCTGTATCATACGCGATCATTTTAAAAACGTTAATGTCCTTGGTCATAAAAGCCACTTATAAAGGAGCATATGGCAGAACATTTACTGTGATTGTATCTAATAAATGTTTGTTGTGTTTACACGCTCGTATAACAGCAGGCTAAATTGTGGCTGCATTGTTCTAGATCCCAACAAAATTGAGGAAATGCAGACCAGACTGCAAAGCAACCTGGAGGCCAGCCGAATACTAAATCAACAAGTAAGAGCACACACTCTCACACAAACACTGACAGTCCTTTTACCCGACAGACACAAACACACACCCACACGCAGCCCACCTGCTGTCGAGCTCGCACAGGAGAGGAGCCTTTCATACGTCCGACTTCAAAAATACATGCACACTTAAACACAGGCGCACACAGACATTTATTTCCTCTTCCTACGATAAAAGTGAGAAGGCAGCAGCGGGTTGGGGGGGGCGATGGGGTTTGCGGGAGGACGGGGTGAAATTGTATCGGGAAAAAGCAGTGACGTTTCTTTCCACTGGTAAATGATTTCCCTTTCATGAACCTGAGAGAGGGATGTATATCAATACAGCCGCACTGATCTCTTCATGACAGCGTAGGGAAATGGCCCGCTGTGATAAAACAATGAGGCGGGGAGAATAACACAGAGGAATATTCTGAGGAAAAGCTGACATTTTTTTATGTGTTGAACTTCACACGAGTCAACAAATCACCAAAGGAGAGGAAATCAAAAGCACTCCTCTGCCCCCTCAGTTGCACACAGCTCCTCCGAGGGGACCACTCACCCGACTTAAGTTAGTTTGTGAAATGGACTGCTGATTGACGTTATGCGACTCAGACGGGTGTTTCTGGAAGTTTAAACACGGTGCTCAGTCCCTCCAGGATTCTGCGTGCATTGTTTGTCATTTGAATGGAAGAAAAGCACATGTTTATATGTCATTAAAAAAGAAGTTCAAATGAATGAGACTGAATTACAAAACGTCAGTTAAAATGCTTATTGAAAAGGTGAGATGTAGAACTTGTATCTCTGTCTATAGGTTCACATATCATTTTATGCCCAATGTTGTGTGTAACTAGTTATAAGAATAAATCGCTCTTTATGTGTTCTTTAATGTCAACAAAAGAATAATTGTGTAAATAATAGGGGCATCAGACTTTTGGCGTCAAACTAAGAGAATGTGTTTTGGGCGTGTGTTGGTCCACATCTTGTGTGGCACATGATGGTGAGGATGGTGCGTGAGTGGCAGCTTTTGTAGGGGAACGTGTCCTTTTCTGGATGCGCCAGACTCTACATACGAGTGCAGTGATTTCAGGTGTGTGAGTCAGTTTGCGTGTGCATGTGTGTGTTGCTGGTGAAGCGTCAGGTCTAGACTGAGGGAGTTGTTGTTTAACAAGTCGGGTGTGTAATAGCACCTCTTAATCTCTAGTGGCAATCATTACGCACATTGATCCAACATGGACAGTCTGCACAAGCGCAGTCATGCACGCACAAGCACGCGTCCACACACAGCAGACAGTCCATTTACACAAGCCTTTTTCGCCCTTCCACTGGACACACACACACACATCAGTAAAGCATCTGAATGGTGTGTCTCTGTTTATCTAGGCGAAATGTGTTGGGTTATAAATCAGGCCGGCATCTCTGCTTTGGATCAGTCTCATTTCTCCAATCGCCCGGGCACTCACCCACAGGCACATGTTTATATTAACACTCGCTACACAAGGCGACCACAGTTCCATCAAACTGTCAAGTGAATTTCATGCAAACTTTGAAAAACGTCACGCAAAATTAAATGTAAATTAAATGAATTTTCATCACTGGAGAATGAAGATGAGCATCCGAAAAGAAGGGCAGTAAAAAGATTATCTTCAAACTTGATTAGCCAAAGACAAACTGTTATTGACCCTCGGTGGCAGCCAGTGTCCAGGTGTTTCATTTTCAATATGATGAGAAGATGAGGGGAAATATTGTATAACTTTCAATACGCAGCTGCTATTGAACAATAGATCACAATTTTACTGCTTGTGTTTCAAGGGAGCAGACCATCCCGCGCCTGCTGCTGCAATATTATTGCCATTTTTTTTTTAGTTCATTTTCATTTTAGTCTTAATCGAATGCGGCGTTTTGCTAATTTATATTAAAACACTTCAACCGAAATGGACCGCGTCGTCCTTTTAACAACCACCTCTGTGATTTCCTTTCTGTTTCGTTCTAGCATGCATCAGTTTGCCGGCACAGTATGTGAAGGTTGAGAAGACAAGCTGTGATTTTTAATTTAAACCCCCTCCCGCCCACCGTTCACTCCCTGGCAATTAGGGAAGCAACAAGAGCCACAAGAGATGAGAGAAAATTAAACATGTCCGTGTCAAAATGCACGGCTAATTGCGAATGTCAACCTCTGTGTTTTTTTTTCCATGAAGTCTATTGCTTTTGGCGAAATTGTAAATTAAAAGGTGCTGCTGGATGTTTCACGGTTTAATGTACATTACTCTATATAAGCGTCCACTGATGCTTTCACTGGCACTTCAAGGGTTACGCCCATCTACTGGTAGTCATCGAGTGCGGGGTGTTATTCGAGCAGGACAATCAAAACATGTGTTTGTCTCATCTCTGTTTCTATTCAAGTCACAGAAAACTATGTAGGCAAGTCCAGATCTGCTGGTGTGACACTGTTTATAGACATCACAAGTGGGGAAAAGTGACCAGACCTGTAGCCTGTTCTCCGTCGTTCACAGTTTCCTGCTTTACTGGATGACTGTATCGTCACAAGGGTTTGATCGCAAAACAACAAACTGTCGAACTGTTTTTAAGGAAATGTTAACTATGTGACAAGTAATAGATGGTTGCATGTTGGTGCTGTTCTGATTTACCATCTGGATACGTGAATCTACAACACCAGCTCCATCTTTCAGCACTGCGCTATAATGTGGTTTCAGTTGTTGCACGACTTCACCTGTTCTGTAACCGCCACTGTGTCACCAGCTGTCTAAAGTTTGAGTAGTCACAGATATATTTTGTATATTCATTGTGGTGAAGTCTGCATTAAAAGTTTTGAATGAATGAAAAAAAATGAATTATTGCATTAGTCCGAATAAGTTCGGACTTCCGTGTAAATGCAGGTAAACAGATGCAACTACTAGATAGAAATGTGATAATGCGAATAATAGCTCGACTTAGTGAGCAGGTAGCCGAGTGGCTCATCTACTATGACTGGACCTGGTGATGTGCGGCTGTGCGAGCTTCAGCTACGCAACAGTGTTTGTTTACCTCCAAACACCTAGACTAGACTAACCTTGCTTACGTTTCAGAAGTTGTGTGTGTCTGTGTGTCACGTGATGCTACTGTATTTTCTGTTGTAGCTGTGTTAAGTTACTCGCGACGATGATCTACAGAAGTGCAGATTTGTCTTAAACTTGCTTCACCCTGGTCATTTTTATCATTCATCCCCACAAGAACAGATGAAGGCATGATTTGTTGGTTTTAGGAGACAACATTACCACCATGTTAGCAACTGTTAGCATGACTGCTAAGATAGTCGAGGCTCACTCTGGTGATCAAAAGCGCGACTCTGTGCTTTAAGATACTCTACATGAATCATTCTTGTGACACCAAGCAAACACACTCTCTGTAATATTGTATTTTATTCAGAAACTTGCGAGTTTCATTCAAAAATCTGTTGAAGAAAGCGTGTTGACAATGATGACAGCTCCATGACGGTGTTGAAACATTGCATTGATTCTGGACCTCTCAAGTTTAACTAGTTTATCACTGATTATAGAGTTCACAGTCTGAAACGGCTCCTCACTACCTGTCATTTTCCTCTTTCTACTGTCATAGGAACCAGAAGGATTGCATTATGGTGGTGCACTAGTATATATAGTTCAATTTTCAGTGCACTGCATGTACAACAGAAAAACATAACTCCATGCATGTAACCGCAGACATATTTCAAATGAGTGTCCTTAAGACAAATATGTCAGAATTTATTTGTGAATATAACAAAAAACTAATTTAACAAATACATCAATTGTGTAATTGATGTATTGATGACCATTCTAGAAATTGATAAAACGATTCACGACTACAACACAGGCATAAAACAGGAACATGGGTCCACAGGAAATCTTCAATTTGAGCCCAAATATTTGCCAACCCAGCTACAGCAAAGTGATGAGGAAAACAGCAAATGAAAATCATGTTTGTGTAGTGTTCTCTCGCCTGGTGCGTCGCACACTTGAGGTGTTCAAGGAAGCACGGCTAAGTATTTCTCTTCTCCTTTAATAAAATTGGCCGTCCATGATGCACTTAACAAATCGGAAATTTGGAAAGGAATGTAATTCCCCTGGGCTACATCTGGTTATGACAGCCTCTCTGATAATGGCGCAGGCACACTCCAAATACGAAATTATTTTGATCACAAGGCAGCTAGACAATATAACTGTGCAATTTGTTGTCAATATTTCACTGAACATATCTATTTATTCTCCAAAATCCACAGTTCTGATCATGCCCTCCAAAAATACCGCTTGCTCTCTCGACCCAAAATTGTTTTGTAAAGAAAAAAAAAACAAGCAAACACAATGACAGGCAATTTAGCTAGTATGTAATCGTATTCCGAGAAGCCCAATCATGTCTTCCGATGTGTGATTTGTTTTTTGTCATGGATGATTTTGTGTCAAATCAACCTCTAATGATCGCTCAAATTGTCTGCTTTCATGTCGGAATTTGCGCCGTCGCATGACTCTCACCAGTGAGCATTTCAAACTGTGAACACAATACTCTCATGAAACCACCCGAGCAATTTTCCATTTGCATTTTAGTCTCAACAGGCACAGAAAGAGAGTGTGAAAGATGAATTAAGCACGTAATGATAACTGCGACTTCATCAGCATGAGAGCCGGTGACTCTTTGTAACACTCAATGGCAACTCTGGAGTTTTAATTCAGTGGTTTCAGCCTCATTTAAATCTTTAAACCGGCAATGTTTTCATCTGAAATGTTCTCACAAACAGCCCACTTTTCAGTCTTTTCCATGGTCAAGCTTTTTTCTCTCTCCCTGTTTCTTTCTTTAGTTGAAAGACCTCAGCGGCGAGAACAAGCGTCTGCGTAGGAAGCTGGAGGAGAAAGGATCTATACAAAGACAAGCGGAGCGATTACATCCTCATCCTTCCGCCTCCATCCACTTCCCCCACCCTTCCCTTGTACACTTCTCTGTTCCCTCATCCTCCCGCTGGCTCCATCATCCCTTGAGTCTTGACCAAACGACAGGGGGTCTAAAGGGAACCCTAAACCAAACCAAGTACAGCACCGGCAGGGAGATGCCAGGTGAGTCTCAGGATGAAGTGCTCTGGTCGAGGTCAACTGCAGAGTGCTCCGTCTCCACTTGTCTGGGAGATTCCTGGTCAGGGAGGACAAGGAAGGATCTGACCAAATAAATCCCCCTGAAGACTTTGACCTGCCGTGGCCCTTTAGCCCTCAGTGGCTCACAAGGGAGCAGATTCAGTATGAGGTTAATGTCCTGCAGGTCAAAGTCATGTCCCGGGGTACTGACTGCCTGAGGTGGGCTCCCAAACCAAGGCATGATGGAATTTGCTCACATCTAAAATGAGGAAAGAGAGAGCCTGAAATCACTCTATTTACACTCAATGAAGACTGGACTTTGTGTCGACTTGGTGTGGACAATGAACACTGTATGTTTTCAACAGCGAGCACAGCTTTTTATGATTGAAATACAATATAGGTATCCACAAATGCATCTTAAGTCTGAATTTGCCTTTTGACTCCAACAACACATATTTCACTGTGTTGTGTCTCCTCCCCACTTGTGTCTCTCTTGAAGATCTTAATAATCTTAATAGACACATGTTGTGAGTGCCCTTGAACACAGAAGAGAGAGACAAAGAACTGAGCGATTTCTCATTCATTTAACCAGTGTTAAATTCACATTGACTTTGGAGACAGATTCCAGTCATGCAGAGAACTTGAACACTGCTGTCTCCTTCCTAGTTTGTCACGTGAGTCTCAGCGTGCCTCAACTGCAATGTGTGCGTCATCGCTCCCCGTCCTGCTGTCCATGTTTCCCCTGAAAAAATTTCATGTGGGAGGTGTTCCTCGTAGCAGTTGTCTGCAGAGGCGGGCTGAAGGTTTCCTCCTGACCAATCACAGCAGGGTTGACGTGGATGAAGACTGCAACTCCCACAAAACGACGTGTTGTTGATGTTATGTAAATGTTTGGAAAACATAGAGTTTTTTGCAACTGGAAACATACTGTTGTTTTCAACATTATTTATCATTATTTACCCTAATTTGAATCCATTTTCGACTGACCTCTACAGAAGGGGGCAGCATCACCATTTTACTCCTCAATAATCATTCAAAAAGTATATGAGACTGACATTTTATGACAGGAAAAAAATACACATTCAACAATAACTGTACTAAGTTCCATATTCTGTGGTTTATTGTGCTGCTTATGATTCATTCATTATGAAAAAAACTGCTTAAAATATGGACGTTCACCAATGCCAACACTATAGCATTATGATTACCATTGATTCGCCAGTCTGCATGTTGATGGTATACAGTGATCTTCTTGTCTACTGTAATAATGCACTTACAGTCCTTTCCACATTGCATAAGATTATGGTTTTTTTTCCCTTCCATGCACAGAATGAGGCTGGGAAGAGTAGTAGAGGTATATATATTATAGCTAATGTAGCACTGACCATGCGTTCAACATTTGATTTTGTAGCATAGACATCAAAAAGTGGATTATTTTTTACAGTCATGCTATATATATAGTCATGACTTTGTCACACAATCAGCTTTAACTGACTAGCATGACCTCTCAGTGAGAATGAATATTTCAAGACTACTTCCTTTAATCTGTTTTAATATGCGATGAGGAGCAGCAGGCCAAACCTTAGAGATGTTGCTGTTTAAATTCCCTCTGAAGGCAATGCTGCCTCTATCATGTGTCACGTAAGCCGTTTGTTTGTGACTGTGTGCTTTATTCAGAGATCAAGGTAGGTGAAGAAGAGAGTGCAGGGTGAGTGGAGCGGGCTGAAATGCACAATATCAGCAAGAGCGAAAAGGAATGTTTATCAGACAAAAGTGAGACCTTGGTATAGAGACAGTAGCTCAGACAACACTCAGGATCCTGTTGGGAGAGACAAGGAAGGACTAGATAAGAAAAGAAATAAATCAGAGAAAGACCTCATTGAAGATAAATAAGTTAGACTCAGTTATGACGTGGTGAGGAGATATAGATGACACGTTGGATGAAGAAGAGGAAGACAACAATGCAGTTCATGAATGTGGTATAGAAGTAGATAAAGAGGGCAGGTGTTTATTGTTGATAACCATTTTGTTTTATTTTATAAATAAATATAAAAATGCAGCGCACACTGAATTTTATTTTGTGTATATATGAACATGTCTTATATATATATATAATATAAATACCCATGACTTATGTTGCACTATGTGCTGCATTATTAGAACTGATTTGTATGTCCACCAACCCTTTTGACTCCACTGTATTGTGTATTGTGCCTCATTGCTGCCATTATTTTAATATTTGTCAAATCCCCCATGTTTCCTCATTTGACATACATTTGCACCCACCACACATGCATTTTATGTTATTTAAAGTCCTCCACCCAGTTACAAACACGCACACCCACACACCCACACACAAACGCTTCAGTCATTAAAATAAAGCGATAGGCTTTTTTTTTTTTATAAATTTACTTTTCAACTCCCAAGACCAAGGAAAAAGTCAGCGGCGCAGCGGTGAAAAGAGTCCCCCTGGAAACAATGAGGGGAATGATCATTTGTTGTTCTTGAAAACCCGGTGAGGTTTCACAGAGGTTAAGCTTCCCTTTGATGTGTTTTTAACTCGTTTCAGCTCTGCAGTGGGATTAGTCAGCTTCTCACACACAGAAAACACACAGCCACACACACATGCGGCGCACGCAGGCTCTTAATTTCCACACCGTGAGTTTGTCTCTCGCAAAGACAAAAAGCACAGAACCGGCGTCTTCCTCATCTAATTTCATCAAATGAGCGTGTGCGGCGCTTCACTCCTGCATGTGTGGTCCCGAAGAAATATGTGGTAAACCAGCAAAATATCGCCAATAAGAGTTCTCTTTTTATCTCAAATTAGCGCCAGGCTCTCGGTGAACACAGTGGCTCAGTGACAATGAAGTTGAAACACTTTCCTCATAATGGCAACTCTTAACAGTCTCCACCATGAATAATGAGATCCCTTCTGAACATAGACATGATTTATGTTTGCATGTTTGTCTGTGTGTAAAAGTGTTAATTTGGGGTTCCCACCAGAGCTTGGTTTAATTCGAAACAAAATCATTATCAAAGTGCTCAATATTGCCATTATAAAGAGTGTTTTCATTTATTATTATGTGTTGTTTATAAGTGTGCAGTGCATTCGCTGGTGGGAAGAGTTGTGTATGTTCGCATTGATGCTGTAGCGATTGTAGAAATGCTTTGATAGCCACCCATCTGAAGGTGCAATACCTCGATGGGTCAGTGACAAGAGCTGAAACGTAGAGAGCAAAACAGTCACCACGGCATTTAAGCAGCCCTTTCCAGCAGAATCCGACTGGGCTAAAGATATTGGTGTGCAGCGTTGCAAACTCTCAGCATTAGATTGCGCAGTTATTTTATAAAAAACTGTGTTCAAAAAGTTCGGTGTTTTTTTTTTTTTTTTTCTGGTCAGTACTTAGCCAGCACTTCCACAGGCGAGTTCACATATGTTGCCAGTTACGTGTTTACTGTGGCAGATGCGACACCATACTCCGTTGTTCAGATTCCAGAGTATGGGCTATGCCACACTATCGCGAATCAGTGCGATGATCTCATCTTCATCTGAGGATGAACTCCCCCAGAGTACATCGGTAGCGCCCGCTACAGACTTCCCAGGCAACTGGAAGAGGAATTTATGACAGAGGGGAGGAGGCGATTCGGAGCTGGGAATTTCTCAGTTCCAAGGAAAACTGGGATGCACCAATCCACAGAACCCTGGCTACTTATTTTGCTTACAAAGACAAAGTATTGGCACCAGTCTTTGTAGGTCACTTTGTTTTGACAACTCCATGGAATGGAATTGTAAACGATGATAAAAGGGCAGGCATATCTCCTACCAGAGCGCGGCATTATTGTTTTTTGACACAGTTTTGTTCGCATCTTGTTTGACTGCAACCTTTTTTACCTCCCTCTGGAAACTTCAAAGCGGAAGATAGATATAATTCACTTGTACAATTATATTATTGTTTTTGCCAAGATCACATTGGATAAAAATTTGAAAACATTAAGATTGCAAGAACATCAGAAACTTTTTGCACTTTTGTTCCTTCCTGATTCTTTTCATTTGATACAAGATACACAGAAAAACCCTTGTATTGGCCTCTGTACACGACAAGGAATAACTTTCTCATCCTGAA
Organism: Synchiropus splendidus; assembly: GCF_027744825.2. Classification (NCBI taxonomy): domain Eukaryota; kingdom Metazoa; phylum Chordata; class Actinopteri; order Syngnathiformes; family Callionymidae; genus Synchiropus; species Synchiropus splendidus. The sequence continues at coordinate 21,686,621 of NC_071336.1, forward strand.
ATTCAATTTCACAGCCCTTATCGCCTACAGACTGATCATCAAGTCTATAGAGTATTGTTGTTGCTTTTGTTGAGACGAGAAAAACACTAAATATTAGTTTAAAAAAAACAGAGAAAGAAATGTTATGGGACAAAAAAAAGTAAATGTGAATAGAAGAGTGGGCACAGATTTCAGGTTTATACAGGATAGAGTGAGCATGTTGTCCTTATCATCCCACCGCAGAAAGCTGCCACCTAATGGGTCCAGTGTGAAGAGGAAATGAGGGCTCGGCCTGATGCAGCCTGATTACCCATCAACTCAAACGTACATCAAAGAAGGAGGGAAGAGGAGGAGGAGGAAAATGAGCTGAAGGTGTGTGTGTGTGTGTGTGTGTGTGTGTTGTGGGTGAAGGTGAGTCATCATCACCTGCTTTAGCTGTCTCTCACGTGGCCGTTTTGCCCAACCTTGAAGGGGCTCTGAATGAGGAGGTTCTCTGAATGGGAAGTACATGTAGAAAAGGAGGAGTGAACAGAGAAAAACAGGCAGAGGAAGCACGGACGTTGACAGAGGGAGGAGACGAGACTTAAAAAAAAAAAAAAAGAATTGTCGAGCTCTGTATGGGGAGGGTAATGAAATCTGCCTTTTAGCTAATAACATCTCGGGATGCTTCTGTTAGTTTTTGCGTCAATTGCGGCACTTGGGTTTGTGTCCACACGCTTGTCTGCGGCCATCGCCGCGGCGATGGTGAATGGTCAGCATTTGAAATTCATCACCCTTCGGAGAACAGTGTCCCATTTCTCCCCAACACTATGAATCCATTACTGTCACACTCTCACACCTATAATCATATTCATCATCCTCACCTACACCGCGGCTTCAATTTCTATTCCGCAGCAGTCCCAATATGGCAGCTGATGCCCTTCATTAGTCTCCCCTTACCTTCTCTTTGGAGGCTGTATCCCCACCCCTTTCTGTCTCATTGACACACACAGCTCTTTATTTCATCCCATCGCTCCGCATCTTTTCTATAGAAAACCTCATTTCCTGTTTCTCTGTTCTGCTTATTTTTTAATCTGTCACTCATTCCTCATTACCCCCCCGCCCCCCTCTCTCTCTGTTTCATTAGCATACAGAGTAAGAAGATGGCGCCGGGGTAATCTCCTCAAGCCGTCTCTGACAAAATGGAGGGCGTCATCGGGTTGTAGCGCTGTCATCAAGCGCCAAACCTGCGCTGGTGACTGCCCATGACACACACACACACACACTCTCTCTCTCTCGCTTCATTCATATACGCGGCATGTGGCGTCGGAAGCTGGTTTCCCTAATTGGGTGTGACACATCAAAGCGTAGTCGCACCAATCTCACCTGACAGCCACGTACACACGTGTTAGCGTCGCTGTCCACAACAACAGAGAGAAACATTGACAGGTATCCAAGTAGAATCGCTTCACTTTAACTGTCGCTTTAATAACAAACGCCCCATTTGTTTGTTGCACTGAATTCATCACAGAAACGTTCAGATCCTTCGCAGGTCAGAGCAGCATGTTTTTTCTTCCTGCTTTCAAACTTTCAAACAGGTGATGGATTGGTCTCCAGTGGAACAATGGAACTCAGCATTGTACTGGAAGAGCCCATACTACTTAAATCAAGAGAGCGTGATATCACATGACAGAACTCAGTGACCACTGCAGCTGCCGCCTCTGACTCATCGTCCTTCCTGTGCGGAGCTTATGAGTTTCCTCCAGGTACTCTGGTTTCCATCCAGCACATAAATATTCGACCCCTGTCCAAAGTTCCTCATACCTCGATCCCTATGTGGCTGGGATTGATGTCAGTGTCCTGACCTCGGAACCGTGAAATGAATGGTGATTTGACAAACGTTATGAATGATTTTAAATGTAACTCATATTGTTTTTTTTTATATATGTGAAAATGAAGTAAAATAAACTCATTACAGAAATGTACTGCAAAAGGCTTCTTCCATAAACATTAGTATCAAAAGGTATTCACACCCATCTGTTGAATTTACCCACTGTGGCTCAGCTAATCTATGTGATCTATATGTTGATTTCTTGTAAGTGATACTGCACATTTCTTGATTTTTGAACAGTAAATTGAACAGTGAAAAGCGCAGTACACGTCTTTAATGGTCCTCAGTCCCGCTGATTCGTAGGCATCGCCTTAATTTTGAGGATTTTCCATCTGCACCAGGGAAGTGAAACTCATGGAAGGGACCAACACTTCAGAGACACCGAGTCACAAAACGTAGAAAATGTATTCATTGTCACTCCTTTAACAGGAATTAAAAGTCGAAAACGGAAAGCGACATCAGTCACTCTGAGCCTCACTTTAGATCAAAGCATGTGCTGAGTGAAAATACATATTTTATCCTCCTTCACCGTTGCTCAAACATATTTCAGTTTTTTTAAGTCTTTCATCAAATTCTCTTACATCTGCATATATTTTTCTATTGTCTGTTTTTTGGATCATTTGAAGGTTTCTCCATACAGCACAATATCAAAAGCACTTGACAAAATGTTTCCTGTGTCGCGTGTGTCACACTTTAACTTGTATATAATGTTCACCCAGGAGTTTTATGTAAGATTATCATCTTCTATAATGATTAAAACTGTTGACATGAAATGGTAATAAGTGAAACCTCCGGAACAGGTATCAGGATGTTTAATGAGACTGAGCTTGGGCTAGGCCTGATAAAATCTGTAGGTCCAGCTCTGTAGATGAGTGGAAGAGGAAGAATCGTCCTTTTTGAAGTGCATTTGGGAGATTTCACCAAATAATTTGGGTACGAGAGACAACTGAATATTTTAAAGCCGGCCGCATAAAATAAATTGATGGGCCCAATTTGGCTCCCGGAACACAAGTTTGACACAAAACTTCTTCGCTCCATAAAGGGCTTCAGTGGTTTTAGGTCTATTAAAATTACATCACTTGTGAAGTATGTAGAGGGACATACATTTGGCTTACTTTGAAAAAAAAAAAAACATTGACATCAGCTGAGCTTGTAGTTGAAGATTGTCATCCCAAGTGTGTAGGAGGGGGGATAAAAAGTCTCGTCTACTCGAGCTTGTCCTCAGATTTTTTTCTTTTTTTCTGTGCAATGCTGATCTGGACGTATGGAAGATGAAAACAAAATCTCATCTTACTTGGGCCCAGATTTGATTTAAGAGCAAAAAAGACAAAAGTGGCTTGCCAATACTCTGCGATATCAGGCAGGTTGACATCTAAAAAGTCAGACGCGAACAGAGAGAGGAACAGCAATGCCAAACAAGAAGAGAGTGAAGGATGAATTCCCAGGAGGCAGCATTACTCGTCTGTGAGCTTGTCACTAATAGTGTCCCTGACATGGTTATGAGAGCTGGAAATACTCTGGTGCTAATAGACAGATTATGGAAAGAAACGAAGCTTGTCCTGAAATCCTCTTAGCAAGACGTCTCCTTTTTATTTATTTATTTCCTGCCATATTTCTTTCTTTCTCTCCACTCCTCTTCCTCTACTACCCTGGCCTTGCCGTTGTCTCATTGTGCAAGTTTCATGTTTTGCCTGACGTTTGGTGTTGTGTCTCTCTCTTTGTCTGTGTCTCGTTTTTTTTTTGTCTCACACAGTTTCAAAAGGCACTTTATTTATTGTCCCGGGGGAGCGCTACATTATGCATTAACCTGTTCAATTATGCATTCATTTATGCAGCCGTTGCCTTATGTAAATGCACTTTATGATTAAACAAATTGTTTCGTTGTTTGGCCGTGTGTTCCCCACGTTGAGTGTTTGCCAGTGACATCATGCAGCAGTAGCAAGAGACTACAGGCTCAAGTGTGTGTGTTGGTTTGTGCCCCACTAAACTGATGAGCGGGCCTTGGAGATTTGAGAACACACTGAGGAATTTAGAAAGCTCTAAACAGCGGGGGGAAAAGATTTCCTAAGTGGCTACATTCACCACATTCTTATCTGGAAATCCATTAAAGAGGTCAATTAATGCTTTGTCTTCCAATAAAACACAAAAATACATTGCGACATCCGTGATCTACGACGAATTAGGACATATTATCCCAATTAATATGTATTAGCAAAACAGAGTTCAGGTCACACAAAGTTGGAATTACAATTTTAGATCTTTAAATAAACTGCAGTAATGTTACATTTTTCTGTTTTGATATATTCTCATGTTAACGTTTAGAGAGCTAAAACTGCTAGGTCACCTTTTTTAAAATGTTTTTTAAAGCTGCAATGAACAGCTTTTCTAGAAGAGAAACAATAAAGAAAACATCTTAGTGCATTCCTTACTCAAATGGTTTATTTCATGTTATTGCTTAAAGACAGTAACAGTCATAGTCAGCATTCGCCATGTAACCTGTGTAATGTGTTCTGTTGCGAATTTATGCGTATTAACTGGGTTATAAGAGGGAAACTACTAAACACATTTAAACTTAACTTGAGCTTAGGGACATCAGAGGTCTGATAATGCAACACAAAGATGGTCAGACAGAGAGAATTATTAGTTCCTGTCCTCGTCCCCACTCACCACTTGTACTTAAGGTTCAACTTGGTAAACCGTCATTGACTTCCACACGCTTATGAGAGCAACTTCAGCAGACATTGTCAACAAGACAGGACTTTTCTTTGCTTTTCTAACGCCGGTAAAAACAACGTGTTTCAAAACTGCAACCATAGGATTTACATTCATAATGTAATCTCCCACAGATTTCCTCTCACCGTGTAAATCACAAACAAACTAATAAGATGTTTAGTTAAATCGAAAGTACCAGACATTGAAACTTGTCATGTGGTGATTTAGGTCCAATGATGCTAATCCTTAATGGAGATTTATACTTTTGACATGGGAGGGGAAAAAAAAAATGTTGATCTTGCTTCAGGTTTGAGGGCGTTTTGCGTCATCGAGAGGAAACTTTTTCAACTATTATTTCTATATATTACTTTATGTATTTCCTTATGGAAATGGAACTAACTATGCACCAAAAAAATGAAAAATATGTTCTAGTTCTAGTGTCAAAAATGTCAAAGAACATTATATAGTAATTATAATGACTAAAACTACAGCATTAGATCAAGAGAGCCAGTCATTTCAATGAGTCTGTATTGATACAAACAAAATCCCCTCTGGTCCGTGTGAGCATCATCTATGAAGTGCCACAAACCTTTTTTTCGAGAAGCCTCAGCAGAAACAGAAACTACCCAAGGCTTACTATTGACCAAACTTGACATGTTTCACTTTATGGCTGCTTCCGCTCAGTTTTAGTCAAGTTTCTACTACACTACATGTGACATAGCCCTGAGTGCATCTTGAGGGCAACAGTTTGAAACTACTTCATGTCTACTGTCTGCCCATTTCAAGCCATTTCAGAATGGGATTCTAAATCGTTCCCTTGATGGACTTGCTGCGCGACGTCTGTTCCAGTTAAATATGTGTATGGCGCCACTCAAGAAAACAGAACAGGCAACATCCTTATACGGTTGTGCTCACACAGAGCAACTGCAGTTCCACTCCAAACCTCTGGGCTATGACTGAGCAGTGAACAATATCTTCATAGGAGACTTGGAATATGGGTAAAGAAGCCTATTTTGGTTGCTTGTATCCTCCAGTTTGAATACAAGTGGGGATAGTATTTAAGGTAGTTTGAGTAACAATTGTCTTTCTGGGTAAATCACGATACCATGTAGTGTAAAATACCATACAAGGGTGCAAACTAATGAAGTAGAAGTTAATTTTTTTGCATGTAACGTGATCAGAAAATACGCATTCCAGTCCACGAAAAACAAAACAATTGGTTGCAACTCTGGCAATGACAAAAACTCATATCAGGAGCCTCGACATCTCCCAATTCAAAACTAGACGGATTGACGTCTCAATCCGAGCTATAAATAAATCCCCTCTATCTGACAAGAGAAATGAGCAACCGTTAAGACAGATGAACTGTGCCTTGATAGTGAGCCGACTTATCTCAAGCAAAGACCCACCTTTGATCTACTCCACCATCTTCCACTGGCTTCCATCTGATACCTGGTATCTGATGTACCCACAGCACTGAGCAGTGAGGAATTGTGGAAGAAAAGATGAATGGAATCTGCATTAAGACACCTCGACAGCAGCCGTTCTATTTTTCCGACAAACACGGCTTCCCTGCTCATAGGCAACCATTTCTCAGTCATGTGGTTGTAACTCTGTAACTGTTTCCCCCATGCACCATCTTTCTCCTTTCCCCTTCTTCCTCTCTGCCGGGGTGTGAGTGAGTGATGGAGTTTTAGTGGACCCTGCAAGCGCTCCTGTGGTTCTTCTGTGCCACACATCAGAGCCCGAGCATTAGCCCGCTGCATGCTTCAGGAGTTTAGCTTGGCAAAGCACCAGGCCTTAACTACCTCCTCTGTAGCTGCCAGCAAGACCCAACCAACCACCACATCCCTCCTCCAACACATGGAATTACCCTGATGTTGCACTGTTTGTATATTTATTCATTAACCTTTATTTAGAGGCCAAATTGTGTTGTGATAGAGTTCATTTGAAGGGTGTCTCCTGACGCTGGATGAGTTTTTCTTGGCACACGTGTCCACTCCTGCCCATAGAACTTATAAATAAGTTAGTCGGCTTCTTTTTTGGAATGGAACAGTGAGATGGAAGGAGAACTGGTCTGTCTAAAATGTGTCCATCTTCAACTATTGTATTGCAATAGTAATAGTATAGGGGCTCACACTTTGGTCAGGGATTACCAGGTTTTTGTCATTTTAAAGCCTGTCGTTCTGAAACTGCTCGGCCGACTTATTTCGGCAGTAAGAACTCTTGATTCAAGTCGGCACTCCATGCTACACCAGCAGACTTGAGGAAACTCAGCATGTACTTGATCTTAGGTGAATGTAACTCAAGGATGTTCAAATGTAAACTAATTCACTAGGACTCAAACGTCACAGACCAACACAACACAAAGTGAAGTAAGATACAGTAATGATGAGTAGGAACACCTATTTAATACACACTCATTGCACCCCAACATCTCTCCCTAAACATCAGCGCACTAGCAGGATACCAGATGAATTCATGTAAGTTTCGGATAACAAGTGGCTATTTTTTTCCCCAGAGTCTGAACCCCATGTCTGAAACACTAAAATATGGATTTTTATGGGCAAACATGCCTCTTCACATTAAGTCGTTGAGGCTCATCTAGACCAATGCACCCCATCCTCACTCCCATGGCATAATATCCTGACATTGGGGGTGTGTCTTACTCATGGTGACTTTCAGTACTGTCACGAAAGAGGACAGCCACGTAAGGGGTTACACTTACCAACTAACATCCAATATGATTCAGTGAAGAGAGCTTCCGGACGCCTCTCCATCCCTCACACTTCCCTTAAGTTCTAAGGTTGAAAGAATGACAGGTGGAAGTCACAGCCCGCAAACATCTTTATTCAATCAAATCTGTCTTATTATTGAGTTATGCATGGTTTTTCTAGAGTTATATAAATGTCAGTGCAGCTTGGTAATTGTTTTTTGCTTTTCTCTTAAATCAATTAAATAAGATTTAATAAGGCAGAAAAGTTCCAGGAGTATATTTATAACTAATGGCTTATCCTGAGTGGTGCAAAGTAAATAAGTCATAATAGTGAGTCAGTTCATGGGAAGTAGCCTGTAGTCCTGTAAACCAAAACTCAGCTGTGGGATCAGGTGTAGACGGTTGTTGTAGTAGTTGGTACTGCGGCATTGTGGTAACACAAATTGTTGTCAAATACATGAATTTGAATAAAGTGACCACGGCAGCAGAAGGGAATACAGGCGGAGACATTAAAGGGCGCAGCTCTTGGCAACAAGCTGGAGCTTTTCTTCTCCTTGTTCTTGGGCTGGTTTCCCATGTACTTGACATGGTTGGCAATGGTTGACTGCCTATTAGCCTTCTCAACTGAATCCCAATTGTATCCATTACAGCTATTCTGTGTTATGGTAAATCCTAAAAAGCAGATGGTAAATGATACCATGACAGAATAGAGGGGGGGGGGACATTGTAGCCTCAGGCTGTGCCACACACTGCCAACAACCCTCTGGTCACCTCCATGTATTCACAAGTGTGTTTGCTGCATATGTTCAAAACACATCTTAAACACATGAATTTAAATTATGCTACTTTATTAAATAATAATCAGTGAAATGTTATGTTGGCATTATTTATTACATTTCTAATGAAGGACAGCGAAAACGCAAACTCCACACACCACGTTCCTGCTAATTCCTCGACACAGCGTTTGGCTAATATGCATCTATAACGGCTCTCTGGTGGTGTTGCAACAGAATAATTTATCAAAACAAATGCTCCATTTTATGCTTTTGCTGAATTGGATGTGACCAGCTCTAAAAGATGCAATGCCTGGGCATGCAATATGCATGAAATTATGCTAATGCACAGCACTTGCATTTATATATATCAACATATGGACATATGTGTATAATTTTATTACTAAAAAAACAGGCTGCATGGACTGATATCCAGTGATTTACAGGAAAAGCAAACTTGGCACTAACCTTTTCCCCCCAGTCTTCATTAGCAAAAATGACAATATATTAAGACACAAGTAAAAATGGTGCACTCTTCATCAATATAGTTGTTTTAATGCAGGACCGTTTTATGAGATGTATCCTGAGAATTACATCCACCAGAGCCATTTAAACTGCACTGAAAGATTTAATTATTTTGTTCACCGCTCTTCATTGTTAAAATCAATCAGGCTTTGCGATATACAATTTTTCATGGAGTAATTTAAATATTTTATGGCCGCAGTCTCCCTCAACATGAGTTTTACCAAACAACCACAAGGAAATGAAAACATTTATATCCCAGTGCTTTCATTTGCATTTAAAGGCGTAGTGTTTGCAAACTGACCAGTAGATTACATTGTTAAAGCAAAATCACTTCCTTCTTTGAAGAATAATACAAATATTTTTAACAACCTGATGTGTCCATGTGAAAATATGAATGTGTTTATGTGAAAATATAAACATCAGTTTGTATCTTCAGACAACAGGGAACCTTTGTAAGTGCAGGAGTTCCTGGTCCACTGATCACACTGATGCACAAGACACGTCACAGCTCGGATGATGACAACAACAACAACAAACATGGAGGAATCCCTGAACAAAAGCAAACAAAAGTAACCTGTTTGCTTTGGTTCAGGGATGTTTTTCGCTACACAATGGCCAGGGTTTCCACTGCCCTGAATGTATTTGAAATTTTTATAAAATTGAAATTCTTATACAAATATTTTCAAGACATTAAAAGAGCTTTAGTTTAAATAAGATGATATAAAAACTTGAGTATAGCCACCATCGTGATTTATTGTGCTACTATCAAGCTGATGCAAAATAAACAATATTTTGTTGTTTAAATGTATGTATGGGGTCCATCGTTTGATTCAGTAATATATATATATTGCAACTATATATATATATATATATACATATACAGATTGAATGTCCGTTTCTTGTACTGCAGATAGGACCTGCGGTGACACACATATATATATATATATATATATATATATATATGTGTGTCACCGCAGGTCCTATCTGCAGTACAAGAAACGGACATTCAATCTGTATCCCAAAAACATATATGTATTTCTTTACAAAATACATCTTTGCCTTTGAAAAGCTTCGAACTGACAGAAAAGCTGCAGGCGTGAATCCAAATTGTAGCAACTTGAAAGAAAGACATTCGACATGTTTTACGGCATCACTTTTGCATCGCTAGATAGCATGAATGCTATTTCATTCCTTGTTAAGGCACATGCGCAGACACATTGGGGGCCGCTCACACATATTCATATGAGGACTGGTGACACCTCAGCAGTCACAGACTGGGCCATATATCTGCGATAATGGCTAGTGTGCTGATGATCAGAGCTATTTACTTTAAATGGCTCATTATCAGTGGAAGACTCTACCTTGGGACGGTGATGAGGACTTTGACAGATATATTGCCGAGTGGGAATCGCAGGCGATGATGATGAGCCACAGTACGGCTCCATGCTTTCATTCCCTCCCCGCGTCTCTTCAGCTCATTGTCACTTCACCTCTTTGTCCTCTGGTTCAGTTTTCGAATCACAAGTCGGTCGCAGTCAAGTGCTGCTGTCCTGCTGCACAGCAAGCTTCAGAGAGAGAACCCTGGCTGGGCAACATCTGCTCCGTTTTTTTCTTCATTGAATTATGAAGGATTTATGATAGCAATTTGATCTGGCGCATCACTTTCAGCGATGCTCTTGTTCTGCATGTTTAAGATATAGAGCAGCACTTTCAGTGTCTCTTTGGGGAGTTGGCGATGAGCGAAGCATGCGCCGCTGTGTGATGCTGCACTCGTCCCAATCACAGCTTTCACTCTTCAAAAGGAAATATGACGACTCGAATTCACATTTGACATGGTTGTTATGAAGCCACTGGAAAATATAAAGTCTCCATTTCCACGTTTTCACAAGCCGGCGTTTATCTTGCCGTTTTAATTAGCAGCTGGCATTAATTTCAGCTTCGCCTTTTATGACCAATCGTTTACCAGCAAGAGGATGATGGCGGTAATATTGCAGACTTATGGGATACATTCCCGAGGTTAATGCGGTTGTTCTTTTTAATTACATTGTAATTGCGCCATTGTGTCTCTTTTTAAGGAGAAATGCAGAAGGAACATGAGGCGCTGTAAGTGTGGGCAACAGTGCCCTCTAGACGTTAAAAAGGGAGCTGCAGCATTCTCACCATCTCTTGTCATTATTTACATTGTTTTTCAACAACCCAGGTGGTGGATTTTTGTGTTGTGATACTATACATGCAACAATGAGTAGAAATATCACACGTTTTTGAAGAGACTCAAAGCTGTAATGAAAGGAGGGAAGGGATTTACTTCATGAGAAAAAGAAACAGACTGGAGGACTAGGTTTGCTCTCCTCACATAAGTACTACATTTACAAAAATAATGTAACTGGATATTATAACATTAATGCATTTCATATATATATATGTATTTTTTAATCTGTAAACTGTCCTAGAACTATTTGAAAATCATTCTTCGCAGACCCATGATTTTCCACAACATTGCCACAGGACTGACCACAACAGAATCATTTTTTTAATGGTACGGATGGATATAGACAGATATCCTTATATATACTGTAGTAAAGCAGAGGCGAACTTGATTATTTGCATTACATGTATTGTATACAATACGAAAATACGTTTTATGATTATTTCACGAGTCAAAATGCATATGCAGTAGAAGATCCAACACCGAGATCCAACAAAAATGTTTTTTAAGTGTCAAGTTAGTTTTATTATGTCATTTTTTTTTTTTTTTTTTTGGAAGTACGTCAGAATCAATTTGTATTTATTAAAATAAAATGTGTATTTCGTCTGAATATATTAAAAAAAAACAGAAGGTTGGTAGGTATGTGTTTGTAATTTTAAAAATATAAAAATCAGAAAAGTACAAATAAAAGTGTATAAGAAGAAAAACATTTAAGTTGTAATTCAATTCACCAACTTAAAGACAAACACTGAATCACTAATAGTTTGCTGGAACTGCACTAAAATGCATACAAACATGCGCATGCCCCACTAATCGGCAGATCATCACAAAATGTTGAGTATTTTTGAGTGGAGACTGTAGAAACTGTTGTTGAAAACAAAAACGGTGGCCATTAACAGTGTATGCGACATGTCCGTCATTACACACTATTGTGGTGCAGATACAGTTCTTATAACTCAAAGCCCATTCAATTGTCCCATTTAACAGAAGTACAGGTCTGCTGTGTTGTGGAAACATTGAAAGTTGGTTTTTAAGAGCATGTGTCTCTCCAAACCTGCCACAAAGCACACAAAGAAAAATCACGATCTCAAACTCAAATAGGCGTCTCCAGCACTTGCAATACTTTAACTTCTTTCCTCACTTTACCTTCAAAAAACACATTAGATGAAGTGCCATCAGGAAAAGAGAAGTTATTCACAGTAAACCAACACCATATCACAAGAGGTATCTTTGCATCTACTTTGCATCTGCATCAAGTGAGTAAAATCAACCTCACGTGAAGTTTGAATTATTTTCATACTTTAATAATGAGGTAAAAATAATAAAAACAGAGAGAATGTTTGATCAGATCAGACTGAGGGCTTTCACATCAATCACACCTCAAAACTGCAATGAATTATGAGAGGTGGGCAGAAGCACCACTGTTGATCCTCAGTCTTATCTGGCGCTGCCTTTATCTATGCATGTTTGCTTCAACTTTCAAACATTAGCTCTGAACTTAATCTGCCAGTAGTCCGTCTCGGCAAACACAGTTGGTCACATATAAACAGCACTATCTCACGGTCAATCCCAAAAATGGCACGAGGCAATTACAACCGGACCGTGCCACTCATCGTGAACATTCTCTGGCAAACGTCTGAGCGCCAACTCAGAGTCACTCCCCTCTCCATCGACCCACCTTTCTCTCTAGTCCATCTCCCCCTCCCTCTGTACATGTCATTCTCTGTCACTCGCCTTGTGCAAAATTGCGCTGAGGCGAGCTGCCACAATATTGAGGAATAGTGTCATATACCGGCAATTTCCTCCCTAGGTGTCAGGCATACTTTACCTTAATATGTCTGCGGCAACTCTTAATAAAACAGTCTTGTCTATATACATATCTCCACCGCAGCCCGGCCGGTGCCACGCTGCACACGGCACTCAGTAGCATGCTGTTAAATATTTACCTCCATTGAATGTCAGCAGAGGACGTGGAGAAAAGGCGGAGGAGGAGAATGGGAAAAAAAAAAATCTGTCCCCTGTCGGTATTTTAGCTGTCAGATTCTGTGTGGGAGAAATTCCGTACAGGTCCACAGAATGTTTTTGATATCATGAAGTTGTATCAATGTAGTCTGTTAAAAATAATTTACTTGAAAATAGGGGGCAGCGAGAAAGTATGGGGGGACGTGCGGAAGTTTCCTCTGTCTGGCTTGTGTTCCTCCAACTGTGCATGTGTGTTGGGTGTGTGAACTGACAATTCCTTGTGTGCGAAAATAGCGGCGCAGTTGGTCCCCTGCAGAGAGCACAGGCCCTGCTATCACCAACCGAGTATTATGGGCTGGGATCAAGCCATCTGCTGCATGATTTCAAAGCAAAACAGTTGTTCCAAAGGACCTCTACTTAAAGCTCCCAATTGAAAACAAGACTTGAGAGTCTTGTGGGAAACGCAGAACTGATCAGAAATAGTCATCGCATGCAGACCACAGAAGACATCAAAGGTTATAGATTTGTCTTCAGCAAGGAAGACACTGTCACGGTGTAGACAGTGCAAAGTAAAAAAGCGCCTACTTTACCATTTTGGATCAACCTATAACATGGCTGGGTGATGCAGTGGTACCTCGGTTCTCAACCACAATCCGTTCCAGCAGGCCGTTCCAGAAGCGATTTGTAATGAAAAAAAAAAATGTGTTCCAAGCCATAAAATAGGCTTTTGTAGGAGTGAATGTAGAGTGTCTGCTGCAGGTGCGCTGTTCGTCTATGTGTGTGGCCGCTGCATGTGGGAGGGGTTGCAGAGTGAGTGACGTCTCTCCAGAAGTGAAGAGGTGCCCGGTGTGTGTCCAGCTCTGAATGTGCGCTTCTGTGCAGTTTGGCTGTGACAAAGTCATAAACCAAGTCACGCTCTGTCCCAGACTCGCCTCATCCCTGTCCCAGCTCCAGCCCACAACAGGACATCAAACCCTGGAGTGTGTGCTCCAGCCTTGGAGGTGTGGAGAGCGAGCACCTTCCCTGTGACACTCTACCACGGTCCAGTGCGGAGACAGGAAAGGTTTTACACCTCAATATGAAGAAAAAACAGTCAGTAAATGTAGCTAACGGGACACATCTGCATACAGAGGCTGCGTTGTACACAATAACAAAGCGCGTCGTGGGTCAGCTGATCGGTCCGCGCACGTTGTGTGTTTTCCGGCTTTTTCGGGGACGGTCGAGTTCTAGATTTTCGTTCGAAATCCGAAGCAAAAAATCTCTAAATTTTTGTTCGAACTCCGATTTGTTCGAAGTACAGGACGTACGAAAACCGAGGTACCACTGTATATCAATATAATAATAGAATAGATCTTATGATATACAGGTATATGAACTGATATATTAAAAATTGTGCTTTTGATATCATTTCGTGCTGCATCACCTCTGCTTTCCTCACATGTTTTAAGATGAAGCCGCAGCTGCTCTGTAGCCGGTTAGCACTGCTGGCTTCATGACTGCTTGCTAACTCCGTCCCTTACATGAGCCTGTCAAATGGTCACAAAAATCAAAACAAATCAAAGATGGTGGACACCACAAATGAAAGGGTGCTCATTCAGGAAGAAAAAAACAACAATGGGTCATTTAGCAAGCAATATTTGGGATTCCAAATTACAGATGAGGCGCAGCACAGCCCTTTCAGTTAAATCAGCTCGCTTCACCAACTCACAATCTCTTGTGAACTCTGCTTACTAGAGATCAAAAAGGTATGTGTACAACGTACAATGTGGTCATCTTTGTGTCTATTTCTTTTGTACAATATCATATTCACTGTGTCATCAAAGATGCACCGAATATTCAGTCATAGAATAGTGCAAGAAAAGTGAATAGATAAACAAAATCTACCTATGGTGGAGTGAGTTAACAGCAATGCTAAATAGTGGCTGTGACGCAGTCATGCAAGCAAACAACGTGCTGAAGGCCTAAATGATTATTTCGCTTCAAAGCAACAACACAATGTAATAGATTGCATTTTTCAAATGGCTGCTATTAGAAAAACCAGAAATGGGCCGTGGAGCCGAAGTGAGTTCTGCAAGACTGCAGTTGAAAATCTGGCAACCAGCTCCACCACTTCAGTAGTGATAGAACGATCTGCCTGGGCCACGGCACAGTCTGGTGATAACACAGGAGTGGTTCAACATCAGCCAAAAGTGATTTTGACTGTCCACCCTCATGTCGCGTTTGGACTTTATTTGATCACTTTGTCATAGTCTAGGGTGCTAAGTATGAACTGCTGCTGTCATGGGGATGCTTCTGCGTAAAACGTGATTCAAAGTCTGCATGGAGTATTGAACTTTTCAAATGTAGCGGGTATTTTAAAGTGTTGGAGAGCGAGAACAGAATTGCAGTATTCAAAGACTGTTCAACCAAACTACCTGGAGACTTCTGTTTACGTTATTAGCCTAAATACGCCGGCTATCCAGACTATCCAGACTCTACTTATATTTTTAGAATGTATGTTTTGTCTGAAAGCCTTATAAGAATTGGATGCTTTTAAACTATTAAAATTATTATTTTTTTTTTTTAAGTATGTATATATTTGCTGTATATAAACTTTACCATATACTACTGGAAGATAAGATAAAAATGTCAGAATATTTACTAAGCCATATGGACAAATAACTTAGAATAGTGTGTAATAGGGCTGAACGGTATGGACAAAATATTCATATCTTGATACTGCATGCAAATATCTCAATATCGAGACGGTATAGGACTGCCAAGATTAGTTGACACGCTTTGATGAAGTCGACTACGGATTAAATTAATTTCTTATAAGATATGTTTTTCTCTAACAACTGCTGCCGCACCGCTGTCTTGTCTGCCTCTCAGTCCGTGAACCACATGAGCGGTCGTGGTAATCCAGGTCTGTCGTGTCTTATTCTGGAAGATCTAACCTGTCCACAAAGTCACAGGCAAACGAATGATCCTTCATGGATATTATCAGTGTTTAAAGACAAAGGCAAAGAGGGTCGTAGATTTTGCAAGGGGACAGAATATTATAGCCTGTTTGCACACATGTCAACGTCGGGTCGTGCTCCGTTGAAGTCACCAGCACATTCTTCCATCCTCTGGCAACTAAGTGAGTTGAATCTGCCGACCACACTCATGTTCATACTGTCCACTCTGTGTTTGAGCGTCAGCCTCCGTCGCTGCGCTCTTTCCCAGGTGGATTTCATTGACTAACTTCAGCTGTCAATCAACAGCAAACTTGAAAGGAGGTTTGCGGTTGGCTGGTCTGAGAAGCAACTTTAAGGGCAGCGTAGTAGCGACTTTCGAAGCTGCCTGGTCTGTACATTTGCAGTGGGGGAAGATTTTATGTTTGTTTGATGTAAATATTACGAATGTTCACAATATAGATATGATGACAATATATCGTTCAGATCTAGTGTGCAATGCCATGTTTTGTCATTTTTCTTTATGATAATAGCCTAGGTCAAACCCACAGTTCTCTGCCCAGTTTCATGCGGCTCTTCACCAAATGAGCCGCGTTTTTGGTCACTGTTGAGGTGATCGTTTGTACAGGAAATAAGTCAAAAAAAGTAAAAGCTATTCCAAAGTTTCAAAAAATTATTCAAAGACTTTGAATTACGTTTAACTTTGAAACATAAACAAAACACCTTGCGTGCACTCAGCCCCCCATTCAATGCCGATGTCAGTTGTGGTCCTCAGACTTGGATCGTCATCAGATCCAATATCAAGGCAATTTAACATTACTTAGTTCCACTTTTCACTTTGTCATGACCTAAACTAAATGTATTTTGTATATTATTCATTGTTGATTGCCATGAAGTCCGTAATTCAGTGGAGCAAAGAGTCAACATGAGACGCTCCAGTCTGCAGCGTCACTCACACATACAGACTGGCGCAACGTTGTTGCCGCCATTAGTGATGTAAAAATGGTGCACACATTTTATCTGCACCGCTTGGTATTTCGAACAGGATCATGGTAAAATGCATTTATTTAAAAAATAAATGAACAAGAGATATGCCAGATGCGAAATGGAAACGTTGTGACACCACTATACTCCCGCAAAATCATGTGAATAGCTGTTCTGGTGAGCCTTACAGCGTTGTCTGCTATACCGAGTACTTTCACTTGAGAAAATCTTTTGTCATTGTTTGCTCTATTATTTGTAACAACAATACACGCTGTCCAAGTTTCAGTAGAACTGGTTCAGCCCAGGACTCAAAGATTGTCAACATGGCACCATGAATAAAAGGAGAACTCTGCAGTTGTGACATTAACTGTCAAGTAACCCATTTTGAACTAACATAAGATGAAAACCTTTTTGAGTTGTTGGTCATTTTTACCACAGGGACAACGGTTGTTTGCATTGAATGTAACACTCCTAGTTTTGTTTAGCAGGGGATTGACATTTTCTATGTTTTATGAGGTCAAGATGAAAAATGGGTTTTAGAAATTGAAACAAAATGGGGTGCTAAAACTGTTTACTCTGCGCCACCATGTCATCAAAAGTTTAATGGTTTGACATTTTACTGACTTCACATTCGATGGTTTATCTTACAAATAGTTCAGTCGTTGCGTGTAAGATCAGCATTAGCATTGCTGTATTCTTAAGATGAGTTAATCCTGCTTTATATACTGTCATCATCCTCTATGTCCCACATTCTGGCGCTATCACTCATCAATCCGTCCCGAGAATAAGGAAAAGTGTAACTTTATCACTTAACAGTAGGATTAATTTATGGAAAAGTTGGAGAGCATCATGTCGGTGTGAACTCCAGGATGGCAGCTGATCCTGATAATAATCATGAGCTTGAAGGAAAGAAAGCCAACATCTCCTTTAAGTGCAGATTCTCCGCCTCAGACTCGGCAGCGGAAATACTCTCAGTGCTGAGAAACAGAAAAAAAAAAATGAAGAAAAAGCGGCTGCTGGGTTTTTAATGACTTTCTGCACATTAGAATAATCTGTCATTTCAATTAGTAGGATTGTCATCTATGAGACGTCTCCCGCTGCACTCGCACATAGACACACCCTCACATGCACACACAGCACATGCCTATACCTTGAGGTTGTCATCTGTACCCCTCATGGGAGTGAAGCAGGGGTGTCAAAGAAGCCCCCCCACCGCCGCCGCCGCCACACACACAACATACCACTACAACTACACACTTCCCTAAAAAACAAAGCGAGGTTTCAAGGGAAATTGCTTGACAGCAGCTTAAAAGCCAGTCAGGAATAACTTATCAGGCGAGGGCTGCCATCGTGCCTCGCGGGGTCATTTCATTACGATTACCTTACCCTCCTTAACTCAAAGAGAGTGAAGAATGAGTAAGAGAGAGGGGGGTGCAGGTGGTAGTGGTGATGATGGCAGGGAGGGGGTAAACTCTTCAAGGAAGATAGATGGAGAGGAAGCCGAAGTTTCAGGAAGTGCTTAACTTTTACTTTTCTTCTTTCTTACGCTCTGGTTTTTCAACTTGTCTCTGTAATGAGCTTACATCTTTTTTTTTTTTTTGCTTTCTACTGCTTCTAACTATATACAGCACATTATCTGATGTTTCCAGTCGACTGCAGGTATTGTGGGACGTCTTTGATGGCTAATGTAGGCCTCGCATTAGGTGGCAGTCAGTCTGTTTAACAGCAGTGGGCGGACGAAAACCATCAGTATTAAGAGTCATGTAAAATTTAAATCCATTGATCTGCCTCAAAACAATCCATATTAATGCCTCTATCCGGAAAAGCCATCAACACGATAAAGTTTTAGTTCTTACTAATTTTTTCTTTATCTTTTGAATCTAATATGTGGGTGTGTATGGCTAATCTTAAAAAATGTAACTCCATGGTGACTGTAAATATTTCTGTCAGTCTCTAAATGATCTCAAATGAATAGTCTTGTGCTTTCAATTCTTGTAGCAGTTCTACAGTATGCATGAGAGGTGGGAGTCACACACGGACAAGTCTAGTCTCAACCCACAACCATCAAATCTCAAGCAAGTCGAGTCAAGTAGACAGTTTTGGTCACAAGTCACTTCACAAAACTGTAATAAGCTGGAAGACAACCTTCTTTAAGTGGAAGAAGAACAGTGTATGAGAAAGAGAATTTGAACAAGTAGGACTGCAGATATGTCTATTATGCCACCATAATAGACATATTATGTCTATTATGTGTTATGTCAATGACGATACCGTGTCACGATACAATTTCATTTCAGGTCACGATCCTGTGATCAAATCCGTAACAGGCCATCTAACAAAATCACTCATACTTATCGCAATTCGGAAATAGCTGAGTTGACCCTTTCGTTTATAAACACATCCAAGTGTCAAGTAGTTCAATAGTTCACTCTGTTGTGACATGATAAACATTCATGTCCTGTCAATCTCACAGTAACACAAACTTGTCATACACCATTATTTAGCGCACTGAACAATATTTCACTGTACTTCTCCTGATGTATTTGCACCGAATGAAGTTCAACAAAGTGCAGGAGGTATCCCAAATTTAGGCAAATAGCGTCTCTTTATTCGATTTAAAGTCGGATACCCGTTGTACTTTCGTTGTTTTGGAATAGTGCCACCAGCCGCGCGCCATCTTCCAAAGCTACACTGCCACCACTCTCACTATTGGGTGACATGATGGTTGCATCACATGCGACAGAAACCTTCCTTTAAAAAAATAATCACAAAGAAGGCTATCCCTCAAAGTCAAGTCTCAAGTCATGAGTGGAAAACAAGTGCAGTCTCACACTTTATGGACTCATCAGCGAGTCCTTCATGTCTGGTACATGTACCTTTTGTGTTGCTTGCCTGTCCAGCCACCCTCTTGCAAAATGACTGCTGTTTAAACGACAAACATGTGACTTGATGCAAGTCTTTACAGTCTTCATGTGGAAGCTCTAAAATGAAACGGCGTGTTGCTTTTGGGGGATTTCTTCAGGTCAGCATTTATATCCATTTAACCCAAGACATTTTTCCCCGACGGTGTGCTGTGTGAGTATATCATAATCTACAACTCACGCCCAGTGCATCAACTTCATTAACTTCACTTTTTTTTTTTTTTTTGAGAATTTCATGACCCACTTTTAAGCTGTTATTACTTCTATCTAATTATGTTTTCTGGGTAAGGCAGCGTGTACTTCTTTTCTTTTCTCTGTACCTCAAGGCAATTAAGTGGCTTCCAGAAAATAAGAGAGTATGGCATGTAGGGATGATGTTATGATTGCTAATTATGCTCTGATGCAGCCCAGAGAAATGCTCTGTGCTCTGGCTTTTGTCCGGCCGGCTTTGCCAGGGCCAGATAATATTTATGAAATGTAGACATTCTTGGGGCGAAGGCAGAGTCTTCATAATGGGAGACAGATGCGGTCTGCTTCGGATTAAGAGCATCGACTCCACTATCTGTGGGAACACCTTCTCACCCTGTGTGTGCGCACACTCTCATAATTTGTGCACGTTTGCCTGAGTGCACTTGAATTTGTGTGTACGCATGCCAAAGCGCCTGTTTGTGTGCAAATGTGTGTAACGGCAATTGCATCTGACAGTTTCAGCTGAGGTTTTTTTTTACGCTTCTTTCTTGTTATGACAACCGTCTGAGTCTTCTTTGTCCACATCAAACCGTGGAAAAGATGCTTCAAAAACTACTATTAACACAAAACAGAAATCCCTATTTTAAGTCAGAATGTTGAACGACCGACAACGCAACCTGCAGAACATCGTTGATGGGAAGTGATACAGAAATGGAAAAATTATGGACGATAGTTCTCCATCTTAAGTGCGGACTAAATAGTAATGGTTGCACGCTTGTTCCAAACAGCTTCTCCTCATCTCATGAGCCCTAATGTTGTTGTGTCTCATTTAGATTTAATTGTAATGATGTGATTCCCCGGTTCTGTGTAAGACTTTCTTATGTCCATTAGATTTTCATATTCATACAGGTGATTTTAACAGGCACTGCTCATAATGAGGTTCCAGCATTCCTCTTCTCTCTCCCTCCGTGACACCTAGCTTCCATCTGGAGTCATATATTCAATGTTCTCATCCAGCCAAGGAGCACAGGATGGATAGTCGGACAAAGAAAAGCTTTACAGCAGGATACTATGTCTAAAACATGTGTCTTTCCGAGCGCAAATATGTGTGCTTGAGCCTTTTTTCTGGCAGCACAAGTGCCTGTCCGAGCTGTAAACTGGTCTTTCAGCTGGAAGAGACAGAAAATGGAGTTAAAGCGGCGTGATTGCATTACCATTGAACATGGCTCAAATTCGACCAGTAAAACACTGCGCCCATGAAATACGTTACGTGAAATTCATAGAGACACTAACAGTTGAGATCTGGGCCAAAAGGATCAATATGTGCACAAATATTTTCTCTGGTTCCAACTACATAAAGAGTGCAGGATTTTAGTTTTTCTTAACATAATGGCAGGAAGATTTAGAACATGTTCTCCTCAGTCACAACTTGCCAATTGTGTTTGATCCCAAATTCGCTCCAAACATACACTGACGTTTCTTTGGCAGCTTCAGCATCAATCTCTCAGTTCTGACATTAACTCGATGATGATAGCCAAGTGTACAGTGGGATAAAGCAGCTAGAAATAAGCCAAAATAATAGTCTTCTAATGGTCTTTTCTAGCGCACACCTCTAATATAATCTACAAAACATGCTGGAGACATTCATCTGTCCTCATCTTTTCCCCTGGATATGTCTTCTATTTGAGAGTTAAAGTATGTGATCAGGGAGATTTTATTTTCACGTTATGTTGAGTTGTTGGAATCTTGGCGTCAACGTATTGCTTTTCCCCAATGATAGCGTTATTACCAAATAATGGGAGTTTGCACAGTGATGTTTCTCTGTCATTTAGAAAATGACTGATCCTCTGTCTCTCAGGACGACAAAAGGCCGTCGAATAGGAGAGGATCTGACGAATGAGTAACCAGGTCATGGCATCATGGCAGTACGGAAAAACGATAAAAATAAAGCGCTCCACTAAAAGATTTCTAATTATTTTACCAGGACATTTGGTGGTGTAAATACAGTAACATTTGCACACAAGAAAAGGCAAGTTTTTGAGACAAACTAAGTGAGTGAACATGGATGATAAGTTTGAGCATCAAAACACGCTCCCAAAACTGCTTATGACTCTGCAACACACACACATACAGCCGAGCAAGCTCCATAGATCCCTGCCTGAGAAAAGTGTGAAGCAATTTCAGAATTTTTGTGAAAGGTACCTTTTTTTCTGGCTTGACTTTCTGCCCCCCCAAATGCCTGTGCCCATGCCTGTCCTGGCAAATTGTTAACAGTGAATTCTTCAAGCATGAGCCTTGGTTGAGATGAGTGAATGGAAATCAAACAAGTCCACTGAGACCACATTAGTCCCATTTGGGTTTATATCATTGAAAACATGAGCCAGGCTAAGTGGAAAGACACGTTGAGCTTGATGAATTAGACACAGTAGAAGATTAGCCCACAATGGGGGTCAATTGATTAACAGGGTTAAATGTTGAAGTTTAAATAAAGACAGAGGGAAGCAGGGCAAATTACACTTGTGGTGTTTGACTATTAAAGGTCAATTCTGAATATTCATAGGAGCCAAAATGGAGGGTTAGTGTTTATATCCTGACACTGCAATATGAAATCTTTGGAGCTTCTTCTCTCTGAAGGGTTTTCTTGATTTTCATTTAACTTCATCCTTTTGATTATTTACTTGCCGCAAACACCTCCACAGCAGTGTGAATTCCGGTGCAGCAGGAGCACTCCGGCTGCTCGACACAATATGATATAGTGAAAATACCAGGCTGCATTCGCTTCACTTCATGTATGTAAATCGGAAGTGTGATGTTTCTGCGGCTGGCTAGACGGTGTGTTTTGTCTGATTGGTGTACAATGCTGAGCGCTTTAGCGAGTGTGCAAGTGTGAGTCTGTGTTTACACCTTTTAGTGACAGCCTCAACATAATCTGGGCTTGCTCTGCAGTCATGGTGGGATGATACTTCAAAGTAAGTAGCTGCTAACAGACATTAGTCCATGTAAACAAGGCATGCTCAGCCTAAGCTCTGGGTGCGTACGGACTTTTGCACATTTATTTTGTTTGTGTGCAGGCCCAGTGGCATATTAATGTAATTATATGTTATAGGCTTCTGTCACCTTCCAAATTATGTCGTGCTTTAGCCTATTCTACACGCACAAGAGTGTGTGTGTGTGTGGCCCGTTTGCATGTGTTACTGCCTCCGTGGTGGCAGGTGAAGGTGTCAGACGTAATGAGTCTGTCTGCCTCATGGTTTAAACATGAGCATGGAAAGATGGAGGAAGAGGAATTGATTCAGTTTAGTTTCTGTCAGTGTGGGAATACAAAAGGATCAAGCCTTCAGCTGAAGTAGTATTAACCAGTTTACTGCAAGAAAGAGCCTGCAGTGGCTAACATATAGAGACAGAAATCAATCAGCGAATTCCTTACACAGCTGACAAAGTTAAATGTGCCTTACAACTACACATGGCACTACAAAAACTATATATATATATATATATATAAAGCAGGGGGACATATTCATGTTGATGGTGTTGATGACGGTAAAGCATGAACTCTCCATGAGGGGCCAACTGCTGTGGACAAGTAGACTTGCATAGATTCTCGACAGCACTCCAAACCTTAAGGGGCAAACGCCATGACCAGAGTCAAAACATATAGAATGGAAGAAAAGCAGGACACATTGGAAAAAGTCATGAAAGCCCATTGGACCCACGGTGAAAGCAAAATAGATCAGTAAATGCTTGAAGAGTGTGAAGTCAAATACAAAAGGACAGACAATGTTAAAAGAGAAATAAATGGAAATTCAATGGTGAAGTGATGACAACCAGTCCAAGTCTCCTTTGTCTCATGCCCTATGTAGCTGGGATTGTCTCCTGTTGAATCCTAACCAAGCAAAAGAAAATAAAACAAAGTTGTTCCGTTATCTCAGTAAGAAATCAACACTTTGCCTTTCATTTCATCCCTGTTTGAGTCTAGGGTTGAGTTCCAATGGGAGGGTTACTACTATTATCTACATTTTAATTAATTTTGTTATATTTTTTACTTTTATTGTATTTGTTTTTCAGTATTTTTTGGCAAATCGCATGTTGTGATTATGTACTACAACCCTGTTCTGTCCTCTGTAAAACAAACATTTGTTATATGTGTTGTGCAAGTTTCTCATAAATAAATTTGGAAATTAAAAAAAGGAAAAACACACTGAGTTAAGTGTCTGAACGTCATACCCTTCCTGATCATTACAACTTAGTGTTTTTCTAAGACCTTGGAAATTGCTGCCCAAATGTCTTACCCCAGACGAGTATTTCGAGCATGAGTGAAAAAGACATGTACAGGCTCCGTGGGATTTTCTACGATAATAAGGTCGAGCCACACCTTCCCTCCAAACTGTTGCGGCCACAGATATAAGTCTTATCAACCGCCATTATCACACCCCTTAATGCAAAGATGGACACCCAACCTGCCCAAACCAGTCAGCGCATACGCTTACACTCCGCCAGAGCAAATGGCTCTTCCATCACTGGCGGAAATGAAACAGATGAAGGGGAAAAAAACGTGTAAAAAAAGAATCATTTCCACTCTGAGACCTTATTTTAAATTTGCCATTGTGTGTGATTTCTATCTCGTGTTTCTTCGCACTGCCTCATTTGAGCCTTGCCGCTCGCTGTCTTCTTTTGTCACCTTTTGCTGCCTAACCTCATGTCCCAGCTCATCCCTTATCATTGCATGTCGAACACCGAGTGAGGGACTCTGCTTCCTCTCGCTGCCCTCCTTCTCTCTTTTCCTTCCGTTTTCCGGCCAAGACAATAGGCTGGATAACCCCGTCCTCTTGAATTAATTATCTGGCCCTTTAAGTCCACGCTGATTAGCTCTGTATGTAAAACAGAGAGCGTATTAACATAATATTTGGCTATCTGGTCTAAGCTGAGGTCCCCTGACCTTTTCAGCCTCCTAAGTCCTCCCTCTCTGTCTCTCCTCTCATTCTGCCCTCTCTCTCTCTCTGTCATCTTTCACTCTCAGGAGGTACCTGACAGTCCCAGCCTATGAATGTGATTTGAGGGCTAAATGAGATTTCGCTTCTCTCGCTCTTTCTCTCATATTTCCCAACCAGCCCTCCCATGGAAGTGTTTGAAAGTAACGACAGTTCATTTCGAGGCCTCAGTATAATTATAAGGGCTTTTTTTTCCCCCACACCTCTATCATTGACTGCTCCGATTGCGAGGCTGATATGCTGCGCTAATATAAACGTTTAGACAGGTTATTATGAGCCCCTGGAGTCCTAAAGGACAGCCAACCCGCAAGCAGATTGTCTTCCATACAGGAAGTCCACCTTCATCTTTTTATCGCTGTATCGCCATCGCTGTTTCAGTCATCCTGCCCGTCTATATCCTCTTCTCATGTAGCCTCCACCCCAGTAAAATGAAAGTGATGGGATCACACGCTAACAACAACTGCATATGTATTGGTTCACTTTCAGTTACTTGTGAAATTGTTTTGGCTTTTCCTTTCTTTTGAATATTTTATGATTTCCACCAAGGAAGTTTTGTTTTTTTTTCTGTTTTAGTAAACGCATCAAAAATCCATTTTGAACAACTCAGAGAAAATTCACGTTTTTATGGTGTATTGTACTTCCCATCCCAACATTTGTAAATTCTCTATTTATTTAGTTGAAATCCCGGTGTGTTGGGCATTTCAATCTATGACATGACAGGATTTTCCCCAAGTTTTTTTTACAGCGCAGTGGTGTCTTCAAGGGGGGAGTGTTGATGGCAGAGATGTATTGGAGTTTGAAGGAGTGTGGGAGTCAGATGGACGGACAGACAACACAGTGGAATGATATCCTTCATGGCCCCCCCTCAACACACAGTGAAAAAGCACATCAGCTGTGACACAAAAACCTGAAAACTGCAAGCTTGGATTTCAACCCTTGGTTACTAAAGCAATGGGGAAAACCCTGAATGAATGAATGAATGAAAAAAAATGCATTCACACATGCTAACTTTATCCTCTGAAGATGCTCCTGTCCCCAAGTGTATGGTTCTATAAACATGTCTGACAGAACACCTTAGGAAAACTTAGACTAAATGGCAACTCTAAATCAGTCTTAACTAACCTTAACTGGAAGCAAATGTGATCCAAAGCCATCAGTAATTCAAGTTCAATTTTAGCATAAGTGTAGATTCGGCAGTAAAGAAACTTGCTACGTTTTAAAGAAAGTCCACAGAATAAAAATTATCAACATAAATTTACGGGAAAAGATGAAAAGGAAAGACAGAAGTTACTGGTCATCTGAGCAGATCCGCATGGTGTGGTGACTGTCAGACATCTTACTCTGGTCTCACGCAGCTTCCTCTTATTTCATTAGTAAAGTAGAACTAAGTGTATTCTGTCAAACACCTTGATCTGCTGCAACATAGTCTACTGTTTTTGCGTGTTGACAAAAAAGTTTGCACCTTTTTTTTGTACATGCATGGCCAAAGATTTATCCTCATTATTTTTGATAGTTCATGTTTACAGGTTTAGCAATATTGAAAATATATTTCAATTTCATCTGAGGAATTTATCCCCACTTATTGCTTTAAAAGAATTGTGCCTGTTAAATCTTCACTTGAAACCACAGGTTTTTTCGACTGTTGAGAGATATTTGTGGGAACATTTCTCTTGACCGACGGTGTCTGGATTCATGTATGTGTGCGAGTTTGTTTATGCATGCCTGTTTCGAATCGGGCACGCTCATAACCCTTTCACATTCAGGGTGTCCAAAACCGCTGGAAAGGTCAGCACATAATCACTCTCTTTAGCTGGCCTCACATTTTAATTGACTTTCTCTTACACACCTCTGTAACACACACACACACACACACACTGCACACGCGCACTCACACACTCCCCCATCATTATAGCAGGTATGGATCCTGCTATGAATTGATGATGTCCTATCTAAAACCTAATCACTCTGCAGGACCTTAGGGAGGCTCAGTGATCCGTTTCCCCCAGACTGCTCTGCAGGATACTCAGACTCCAACAGCCAGCCTGCTGATGAGCAGAAAATAAGCATTCTACCTGGTTTACCCTGAATCGCTCCTCACAAAGTCGGGCAAAATATTGAGACAGGCATTAAATGGCGCTGGGAGACGGCCGTCAGAATGAGCTTGAGTGGTGGAAGTGAAGGATTAATAGCAGCACGCCAAGGCAAATTTAGACTTTTTTAAATTCTGATGATATTCGAGTGATCGACCAGTTATCAAGAGTGATGACTTTTTAAAGATAGAAGATGAGTGAAAATGAGGTGAATGGAGGGAAGGAAAATCATCTGTGAAGGATATGAAGGCTTGGATTTCAAGGTGAAAAGAACTTAATGAATCAATGCTTTGCACCAATGTTTAACAAAATTGTGATTGACTCAATGCCTTTATTTAAGCTCTATGTGCAGTCATCAGCGGATTGTTTCATCTGCATAGAACAAGGCATCCAAATTTAGCAAAATATGGTAAAGTGGGAATAAGGGGCAGATATATAAAGGACTGTTCTTCATTCTGTTGCTTCTCAGTCACTGCTTCACGTAAGAATCGTTACTGACTGAACTGCACTGTAACAATTAAAAAGCCATGTGATTTAACAATTACACGAATGACATATAACTTGTAATCAGGTAACATGTTTGCAATGTATTGGACGAGATTGAAATAAACATTCATTGGTGTTCTAACACGCCCCGTGCAAAAAAAAATCTGTGGTACACCTGCAGGTCGCAAGGGTCGCCAGTTGCTCAAAACTAATGTAACGTAATGCAGTAATGTCTCATTCCCTTCTCATCCTGGACATGGACTGTTTGTTCCTCTTCCCTCTGGCAGGAGGCTACGGTCCATCCAGACCAGAACCTCGCGTCACAGGGACAGCTTCTTTCCCTCGGCCATCAGACTGTTGAATTCGTGAACAGCCTTGTTGTTATTTTATTTTATTTTATTTTATTTTATTTTATTTTTTGTCAGCACTTTATTCCAAAACACTTTCCTAGTTGGTGGGCTCCCCACTGACCATGGCAATAAATTTGATTCTGATTCTGATTCTGATTCTGAAAAGAGAAGGCCATGTTTCTCTTTGCAACTAGAAGAGTCCACAAAGGGGTGCCACCACATAATGATAAGTTTTGCATTGGTACAATACAAAATGGTACTGGTACTGCTACCAAGGATGGTAGACAATGGTAGATCTCTTAGGTCTGTGATGTGTTGAGGGCGAATTGGCCCCGAAAGCAATTGAAAGTGTTAAACCTGTTCAATATTTATGACCAAAAATCTTAGCGTGTCAGCTGAGCCGACTACTCCCAACTAGATGGAACGAAATGTTGCCCATCAAAATTGATGACAATATAAACTATACTTTTCCATCATCAGAAGTAGAGCCGTACTCCGCTGGTCTGTTCCTTCAGTATGGATGGGCAGTAGGCATGAACTTCAGTTTAGCGTGTCCTTGTAGTTTTGTAATGTTTCTTTCAGGACTCCTCTCTTTAAATGAAAAAAAAAATGCATAAACCACAATTGCACATTCATGTTGAATGTTGTGTTTTCTTTCAGTTGTGCAGTCGTTTTTGACAAATCGGCACCGTCTCCGTTGTTTCATTCACACTCCATGGAGCTGTGCAAGAGCATCAACGTTCCTATCATGACTTTAAGTGCTCTGAAACAGATTAACTCCAACTTAGAGAATGACAAATATTGCATAGAAATATTGCACGTGATGACTGATATGAAACTTAACTATATTTAAAGCTTATTCTTATCGTGAATTTACAAAGCTGCTCTCACAAGGACATTTCTGCGTTGTTGTTTTTCACCGCTGCCGAACTTCTTCCGCAGGAGATCTTTATTCTCGACAGTACTAAAGCGTCCGCTGCAAACAATGGTCGCTTGTGTGTTCTCTGCGGTGTTGGCAGAGGGGTCAAGTATGGACAATCATCATTATAATTTACTGGCAGTCACAACAGGGGAAACAATTTGCCCCAAAAGAAATGCCAGGAAAGGCAAAGAAAGAAGACAAAGGCACAGCGGTGTACACAGGAAGTGACTGAAAACATCAAGGCGCAGCGAGTTTTAGAGTTGGAGAAATGATTTTGAGTTGAGAAAGAATGCAATTATACAAAGTTGAGCAGCAATGTCAGCAGCTGCATATTTACAGGACAAGTGGACGGTCCAGCAAGCTGTATGGACACAATTGGAATTAAATGCAGTGGATTTTGTGAGACTACGTCACACATCACTTTTAGACAGCCTCATCCAAAACGCCACAAAACGGTTGCACTGTGGGTAAAAGCCAAATAACATGCTCATAATGACAACGCTGTGTCCTGAAGAGGGAAAATCAGGCCTTTCCCAACAGGGACACACATGTTCCTCAGAATGGCCATTGCACACCGATTCCTTTGTCTCACCAGCTTCTGCAACTAGAGAAAGGCGGAGTGTTAAAATAAGTGAGCAAGTGAAAAGAAACCCGGGATGAGGTGTGTTATTCAGCTTCGCAGCGGGGGGTTAGGACAACTAGGAGACCAGGAGCGTTTGCCATTGTCCTCGCACGCCGCACACAAAAACACTCGTATAGCCGACTGGGCCCCAGCAGAACCCAATATGCGGTAACATTTGCCGAAGAAAAGTGAAAATGAGTGTAAATTAAGGTTATTTCCCCCCGTGCCTCCGCCCTTCCTTGTTATTAGTCACCTTCTGCTCTGAGGGCTTCTCAGTCCACATCCTGCTCCTTGATGTTGAACATGGATTTAAGATAAAAAAGTGTTGAACTGTTAATTTTCCCCAAAGCGTTTTCAGCTTTTTAATTTCCCTTCCGAATCCAAGAACATACATGTGGGCTAATTGGTACGGTAGCATTGAATTTTCTGTGCATGTGATTGAAAGCAAGTGTCTGCGATGGACACGGAGGCATCACTGTAAAATCCAGATCCTTGTCGACCGCTTGTAGAGACAAGTGATAAATAAGAAAGCCTGAGTAGAATAGAACACAATAATCATAACTTCCTCACCCTTATTTTAAAATCCGGCATCGAACAATAGTGAATAAAGTCTTAATGCAGGCTTTCCTGATTCTAAAACTATGAATGTAGACCACTAAAATGCATGATTGTGATCTCAATACGTGTTTTCATGTCCTATTCCTTGAATCCGTTCATGTTGATTTGCTTATCTGAGATCTAATTATAGAGGTTCACTTTTCCTTCGCTGGTATTCCAAGGACAACTGAATGGCGTCTGTGTCTCCTTTGTGTCTACACCGCATCCTGATTGGATGCCATGCTTTGTGTCGAGCCACTTCCTGTGGTGAAGCAAACCCCAAATTTGTTCTACCTCTCGCCAAAGCTTGTGACAACAGGTGAAGGTAGAACATAGATTATGTTTACCTTTTGTCTCGACAATTGCTTTGCCACGGACTTAGAATCCACTCTGAGCAGAGACTTGGCATCAACCTCGTGCTCCAGCCTTCACTCAGTCATGGGTAAGATAGATACCTCGGCTTCTCCTTCTGGATTAGGAACTGATTTCAAACATGGAGAGGACATTCCACGCTTTTCCAAAAATATGATGAATTCTTTTGGCAAATGAAACCTTGCAAACATGTGCCAGCATTTTCTCTCTATATAATTTGCATTTGAAATAACCTTGACCATCGTGAGCTAGTGAGTGAGACAGTAGGTGGCAGTAGTGTTACAGAGCTCCTACAAGATGCACGTAGGAAGCACGGAAAAGAGGTCAGGCAGCAGCAAAGCCATCATAGTGGATGACACTACCTTCAAAACGTTTTGAAAGTGCAGAACACTTCTAGATTAATCCATTTGAAACCAATCCTTAAAGTTATGTTAAAATGCAGTCATCCATTTCTAAGATATATTGTTCACAAACAAACATGACATCACACTCAAACTCCGAGGTGGACAGTAGTGAGACCTACAACAGTGAATGGTTGAATAGTAGGGTTGCACCAAATTCAAAATTTGAGGCCGAAGTCAAAGCTGAATAATGCCAAATACCGAATATCCAATGTGGTTAAGCTTTTTACATTTATTTTAAATGTTGCCTAAGTAGTCGAGAACATATGTACATACATGTTTGTCAAAGAAAGTTAATGTTCAGATGATTGATTTTTTTTATTGTTTCAGTCTTTGCTGATCGAACAATAATAAAAAAAAAACTGCATGCAGACTTTAGATGAGACATGACGCATCCCTATGACAGCGGTGGGAACCAGTCGGAAATGGTGCATAGACACCATAGTCAATGAAGAAATGATCAAATAAAGTGAAATAAAACTCATGTCAGGCATGAGTTAGAAAATCAAAATCATTTCCATTTGTGTTGAACCGCTCCTGTTCGGTCTCCAGCCGAACTGGCAGCGAGTCATTGAGTCGGTGCTGTCAGCACTGAAAGTGGAGGATTGTGTTGCCAGATTTTTCTCTGCACTTCCAGGACGGAAGAGTGGGCTACCAGAATTTTGTCAGTGGTATCAAAGAGTTAATTTCACCTCTGCGGCATATTTTTGTAACGATTAGAAGCGAAAACCATCTTTCAGGAACGTTCACCGAATGTTTGGTGCATCTTTGTTAAATAGTATCCAGGACAAGCCACTAAAAGAAATGACACAGTCGAAGTACTTCAGGTTTCCACTGAGACGAGATTCTAAACGAGTATTCCAGAGGAAGAGTTTATGTAGAGAAGTTTAGAGACAAGGCGTAGATCGTTTGCCATAAGGAGAGAAGAGATGTGACGTGTAGAAATGCTGGAAATGGAGACACCAAGTAAAAGAAGAGGAGGTTGACCATTGAGGACACAAAGAGGATAGACATAACTGGTTGGATTGATCAAGACTGCTGTAACCATCCCTGAGGGGAAGTTCCCTGTTACTAGATAATGTTGCTTTCGCATTTGGTTGTGTAAGGTAAAGTAATCCTTTGTCGCCCTAGTCCAAAATTTGAAGTGAAGTCTGCAAAGATTTGAATATATAAAAACTGAAATCCAAACAAAATCTGACTCTTGATCATGTGAGGTAACAAGTTGTAGAGAGCAAGAACTTGACTCACGACAACGTCAGCTGCGGCAGTACTAAAGAAACCGTGTATTGTACTGTGGTGATTTGCATGAAATGTGCCTTTTTCCTCATTTCATTGCGAAAGATAATGGATATCATTTAGCTGTAAAACGCTCCTTTTTCAGTCGAGCAATTATTGCTTTTCTTAAAGGCCACTTATGAGCAACAATGATGTATGTGACGATTAATATTCATCATTCGCCGACAGCACATTCATTTCTGCAATTAAGAAACAAACTGTCCGCTTTTTTTACTCTATGGTCGGAATTATAAAACCATCAGGGTTATTATGGTCAGACTTCCTCAATTACGGTCACCGCGGCAATTGCTTTGTATTGTCTTTAGATTTTGCTGCTTTGAATGGTCTGAAAGCGTGACCTTATGCTATTTGACCCGCAGAGGTTAAGCCATTTGCTGACAATGCGCGGCCGTTTGTTTTCGGCGTTACGGCCTGTCTTTCACATGGCCCACCTCCCCCAGTTTAGCTACCAATCTTCAATTATTCAACTCATTTGCTCCAAATGTGAGCTGACCCTGGACGGCTGTTAATGTCATAATTTTACCTCAGAACATTGTTTTTCTCAGCTTCAGTTAAGAATCATTTTGCTACTCTTTGTCATTTCTGCGAGCTTGGCCCATAATAGTGGGAATTTAAACCCCGATCAGAGAATGATTTCCTGCATGAAATGTCCTTGTATCTTACCTCATTGGTTATTCTGTCCTGGTTAGTGGCAATTGCACACAGAGAAAAGACCTTTTATTTCCGTCCTCCTTCATTTCGTTTTCCCTCTCCTGACCCCTCTGAGTATCACCAGACCTCAAAATTGCATTGAATATATAAATGCTAATGCTAATAACTGCTAGCAGGAGCCAATAATGTCCTTGACTGGTACAAGAAAAGATCCTTTTCTCTTACATGACTCACTGGCTCTGAATAACATTAGCAGAGTTCACATTCTCCAGCCTCTTATTTCTTGCAGTTCTTTCTCATTCCCCTTTCTTTTCTCTTAATTTACTTGACTCCCCCTCCTCAACTCTAGGATTCTTTTAGCCGCGGAAAAAAAAAATCGAGCTGAAGTGTAAAATATTAATTCATTTATCTGTGTGATAAGATCTTTGCTGCCTCGCACGAATTTCGAATGACATCCATTTGCCATTAAGTCAATGCAACACACAAGCAATGAGTCCTCTGGAGCTTGTCTGTCTCCGCTCTCCCCCTTTTCATATTTTAGCTTCGTTTTACGCCTCTGGAAGCTTTTCATGGTAAGAATTAAACCGTAATACTTGTTTCAGGGGCATGCATGGTAATGGCTGCCAGCAAAGCTGTCATTTAGGAGACGTGAGAACACAGCCACAGTGAACAAAATGCCCTCTCGTGGAAACAACCAGGATGTCGAGGAGACTCGTCATTGTCTCTCGGAAGATGGAGATCAACCCGATGGCAAAATCCCCGCGGTTCAATCTCCAAGTTGTTATTGTAAATTCTGATTGGTG
Organism: Synchiropus splendidus; assembly: GCF_027744825.2. NCBI lineage: Eukaryota > Metazoa > Chordata > Actinopteri > Syngnathiformes > Callionymidae > Synchiropus > Synchiropus splendidus. The sequence goes on from NC_071336.1 coordinate 21,719,972, forward strand.
GTTTGTACGGGTGTCCAGAGGGGTCCAAA